>NC_057712.1:112405474-112408605 GCF_004010195.1 Chiloscyllium plagiosum | reverse complement strand
TCCAATTTTGGTGTCATCTGCAAACTTACTAACTGTACCTCTTATGCAGATCATTTATAAAAAATGATGAAAAGTAGTGGACCCAGCACCAATCCTTGTGGCATTCAACTGGTCACAGGCCTCCAGTCTGAAAATCAACCCTCCACCACCACCCTCTGTCTTCTACCTTTGAGTCAGTTCTGTATCCAAATGGCTAGTTCTCCCTGTATTCCATGAGATCTAACCTTGCTAATCAGTCTCACGTGGGGAACCTTGTTGAACACCTTACTGAAGTCCATACAGATCACATCTACTGCTCTGTCCTCATCAATCCTTTTTGTTACTTCTTCAAAAAGCTCAATCAAGTTTGTGAGACATGATTTCCCATGCATAAAGCCATGTTGACTATCCCCAATCAGTCCTTGCCTTTTCAAATACATGTACATGCTATCCCTCAGGATTTCCTCCAACAACTTGCCCACCACCAACGTCAGGCTCATTGGTCTATAGTTCCCTGCCTTGTCCCTACCATTTTTCTTAAATAGTGGCACCACGTTTGCCAACCTCCAGTCTTCCGGCACCTCACCTGTGACTATCGATGATACAAATATCTCAACAAGAGGCTCAGCACTCACGTCTCTAGTTTCCCACAGAGTTCTAGGGTACACCCGATCAGGTCCTGGGGATTTATCCACCTTTACCTGTTTCAAGACATCCAGCACTTCCTCCTCTGTAATATGGACATTTTTCAAGATGTCACCATCTATTTCCCTACATTCTATGTCTTCCATATCCTTTCCCACAATAAATACTGATGCAAAGTGCTCGTTTGGTGTCTCTCCCATTTTCTGCGGCTGCACACAAAGGCTGCCTTGCTGATCTTTGAGGGGTCCTATTCTCTCCCTTGTTACCCTTTTGTCCTTAATGTATTTGTAAAATCCCTTTAGAATCTCCTTAACTCTATTTGCCAAAGCTATCTCATGTCTCCTTTTTGCCCTCCTGATTTCTCTCAAGTATACTCCTACTGCCTTTGTACTCTAAGGATTCACTCGATCTATCTTGTCTGTACTTGTCTGGAGTCTTGTTATCTCATTTCTGAAGTCTTCCTATTTTCCAGCTGTCCCTTTACCTGCAAACATTTGCCCCCAATCAGTTTTTGAAAGTTCTTGCCTAATACTGTCAAGATTGGCCTTTCTCCAACCTATAACTTCAACTTTTAGATCTGGTCTATTCTTTTCCATCACTATTTTAAAACTAATAGAATTATGGTCGCTGGCCCCAAAGTGCTCCTTCATTGACACCTCAGTCACCTGCCCTGCCTTATTTCCCTAGAGTTTTGCACCTTCTCTAGTAGGTACGTCCACATACTGAATCAGAAAATTTTCTTGTACATGCTTAACAAATTCCTGACCATCTAAACCCTGAACACTATGGCAGTTCCTGTCTATGTTTGTAAATTTAAAATCCCCTACCATAACCACACTATTATTCTTACAGATAACTGAGATCTCCTTACAAGTTTGTTTCTCAATTTCCCTCTGACTATTAGGGGGTTTATAATACAATCCCAATAAGGTGATTTCTCATTTCCACCCAAATTACTTCCCTGGAGGTATTTCTGGGAATATCCTCCCTCAGTACAGCTGTAATGCTATCCCTTATCAAAAACGCCACTCCCCCTCCTCTCTTGCCTCCCTTTCTGTCCTTCCTCTACATTTGTATTCTGGAACATTAAGCTGCCAGTCTTGTCCATCCCTGAGCCATGTTTCTGTAATTGTTATAATATCACAGTCCCATGTTCCTCACCATGCCCTGAGTTCATCTGCCTTCCCTGTTAGACCTCTTGCATTGAAATAAATGCAGTTTAATTAATCAGTCCTACCTTGTTCTCTGCTTTGTCCCTGCCTGCCCTGACTGTTTGACTCGCCTTTGTTCTCAACAGTACCAGTCTCAGATTGAAATCTTTCCTCACTATCTCCCTGAGTCCCACCTCCCCCCCTCCATTGTACTAGTTTAAATCCTCACGAGCAGCTCTAGCAAATCTCCCTGCCGGTGTATTAGTCCCCTTCCAATTTGGGTGCAATCTGTTCTTCTTGTACAGGTCACTTCTACCCCAAAACAGCTTCCAACGATCAAAAAATATGAATCCTTCTCCCGTACACCAGCTCCTCAGCCATGCATTCATCTGCTCTATCCTCCTATTCCTGCCCTCATTAGCTCGTAGCACCAGGAGTAATCCAGATATTACTACCCTTGAGGACCTCCTTTTTAAATTCCTGCCTAGCTCTCTGTAATCTACCTTCAGAATCTCAACCTTTTCCCTTCCTATGTCGTTGGTTCCAATGTGTACAATGACCTCCTGCTGGTCCCTCTCCACCATGAGAACATTCTGCACCCTTTCTGAGACATCCTTGATCCTGGCACCAGGGAAGTAACACACAATTCTGATTTTTTGCTGCTGGTTCAAAAACGTCAGTCTGTACCTCAGACTAGTGACTCCCCTAACAACTCTTGAAACCCAACGCACTCATCATCGCATTAGAGCTAGTCTCAATATCAGAAACTTGGCTGTTTGTGCTATGTACCCCTGAGAATCCATCACCCCCTACATTTTCCAGAACAGCATACTTGTTTGCAATGGGGATAGCCACAGAAGACTCCTGCACTAACTGCCTACCTCTCTTACCTTTCCTGGAGTTCACCCATCTATGTGACTGTATCTGTGACATTTCCCCCTTCCTATAACTGCCATCCATTACATCCCCTTGCTGTTGTAAATTCCTCATTGCCTCTGTCTGTCTCTCCAACCGATCCATTCGATCGGATAGGATTTGGAACCAATGGTATTTATTGCAGACATAATCCTTGTTTTGGATATGAACATAGGTGGTATAGTTAGAAAGTTTGCAGATGATACCAAAATTGGAGGTGTAGTGGACAGCGAAGAAGGTTACCTCAAGTTACAACAGGATCTTGGATCAGATGGGTCAATGGGCTGAGGAGTGGCAGATGGAGTTTAATTTAGATAAATGCGAGATGTTGAATTTTGGGAAAGCAAATCTTAGCAGGACTTATACACTTAATGGTAAGGTCATAGGGAGTGTTGCTGAATAAAAAGTCCTTGGAGTGCAGGTTCATAGCACCTTTAAAAT
>NC_057712.1:112400148-112404747 GCF_004010195.1 Chiloscyllium plagiosum | reverse complement strand
TGTCCATCCCTGAGCCATGTTTCTGTAATTGTTATAATATCACAGTCACATGTTCCTCATCATGCCCTGAGTTCATCTGCCTTCCCTGTTAGACCTCTTGCATTGAAATAAATGCAGTTTAATTAATCAGTCCTACCTTGTTCTCTGCTTTGTCCCTGCCTGCCCTGACTGTTTGACTCGCCTTTGTTCTCAACAGTACCAGTCTCAGATTGAAATCTTTCCTCACTATCTCCCTGAGTCCCACCTCCCCCCCTCCATTGTACTAGTTTAAATCCTCACGAGCAGCTCTAGCAAATCTCCCTGCCAGTGTATTAGTCCCCTTCCAATTTAGGTGCAATCTGTTCTTCTTGTACAGGTCACTTCTACCCCAAAACAGCTTCCAACGATCGAAAAATATGAATCCTTCTCCCGTACACCAGCTCCTCAGCCATGCATTCATCTGCTCTATCCTCCTATTCCTGCCCTCACTAGCTCGTAGCACCAGATATTACTACCCTTGAGGACCTCCTTTTTAAATTCCTGCCTAGCTCTCTGTAATCCAGATATTACTACCCTTGAGGACCTCCTTTTTAAATTCCTGCCTAGCTCTCTGTAATCTACCTTCAGAATCTCAACCTTTTCCCTTCCTATGTCGTTGGTTCCAATGTGTACAATGACCTCCTGCTGATCCCTCTCCACCATGAGAACATTCTGCACCCTCTCTGAGAAATCCTTGATCCTGGCACCAGGGAAGCAACACACAATTCTGATTTTTTGCTGCTGGTTCAGAAACGTCAGTCTGTACCTCAGACTAGTGACTCCACTAACAACTCTTGGAACCCAACGCAACCCTCATCGCATTAGAGCTAGTCTCAATATCAGAAACTTGGCTGTTTGTGCTATGTACCCCTGAGAATCCATCACCCCCTACATTTTCCAGAACAGCATACTTGTTTGCAATGGGGATAGCCACAGAAGACTCCTGCACTAACTGCCTACCTCTCTTACCTTTCCTGGAGTTCACCCATCTATGTGACTGTATCTGTGACATTTCCCCCTTCCTATAACTGCCATCCATTACATCCCCTTGCTGTTGTAAATTCCTCATTGCCTCTGTCTGTCTCTCCAACCGATCCATTTGATCTGATAGGATTTGGAACCAATGGCATTTATTGCAGACATAATCCTTGTTGTTTCTGTGCTGTGCATCTCTATGACTCTATGACACTTGAAAGTGTTCAAGGATACTGTCATAAGAACTGGTACAATGCTCAACTCGTCGACCGTCAGTTCTGATGTGTCACGGCAAGAAACTGTAATGACGTCCTCAGGAGCTGCAACCGACAGGGTACACTTCATTGTCCGGTACTTTTCAGGAGCTGACAAACTACGCTATGTTCTTCACAGTCTGCAACACATTATCAATGAGGATGAGCACATCGCCAAGTCCTTCCCCGCACCTCCACTTCTTGCCTTTGAACAACCACCAAACCTTAAACAGATCACGATTGGAAACAAACTGCCCAACCTTCACGACAACACCCTAGCCACTGCAAGACCTGTCAGATTATCGATACGGGTAACACCATTATATGGGCGGACATCTCCCATCATGTACGCAGTGAGTACTCATGTGACTCACCAATGTGATCCATCTCAGAAGCTGCAGGCAAGAATGCTCTGAGGCACGGTCTATTGGCGAGACCGAGCAGATGCTATCACAATAGATGAATGGACACCACACAACAATCACCAGGCAGGATTGTTCCATCCTAGTTTGTGAACACTTCAGTGGTCTGAGACATTCAGCCTCGGACCTTCAGATGACCATTCTCCAAGGTGGACTTTGCGACAAGCAACAATGCAAAATGGCTGAGCAGAAGCTGATCGCAAAGTTTGGTACCCATGGGAATAGCCTCAACTGGGACCCTTGGTTCATGTCACACTACAGGTGACTCCATTGCCCGATACACACGCACGCGCACACACGCACACTCTCCCTCAAAAACAAGCTCTTTTTCATATGCACACACATACACTCCCTGGACTCACACCAACACACACACCCTCTTACACTTAACCCATCATACTCACATACACACTTAACCAAGCTTACATGTACACATATATTTACACACTCTCATGTGCACTCACACCCACACGCACACACTCACATGCACACTCAATCTGTTGCTCCTACATGTGCACACATATAAACTTATGGGGTGAATTTGTTTTTGCAGAATTACGTTTTATTTTTATTTTGCTCAAACATTGCATAAATCCACGTAACACTCTGTAAAACTATACAGAGGGTTTGTCAGTCTGACATAACATTGGGACACAGACAGACTTCACACCTATGGTTTAAAAAACTTGGCCAACTTGAGAATCATGACTTGGAGGTGCCGGTGTTGGACTGGGGTGGACAAAGTTAAAAATCCTCATTTCTGATGAAGGGCGTTATCCCGAAAGATGCTGCCTGACCTGCTGTGCTTTTCCAGCACCACTCTAATCTAGAGTCTAATCTCCAGCATCTGCAGTACCCATTCCCACAAATTTCAAAATCACAAAACACCAGGTTACGGTCCAACAGGTTTATTTGGAAGCACTAGCTTTCGGAGCGCTGCTCCTTCATCAGGTGGTTGTGGAGGTTAAGATCACGCTCAGAGAATTTATAGCCAAAGGAGCCCAGTGTCATGGAGATGTGATACAGTAAACAATCTTAGATTAAAACTTCCTTCTTTTTGACTGGGATATGCTGGTTACTGGTCTTTGATATGTAACTCCCAGAACTTGTTTGAAATTACATTCTCAAAGTAGCTCAGCTTTCACACCTATTGTTTAAAATCCCGTCAGTTTGCATACCTCTATGGGCGTTAGATACCATTCTTTCTCAGAACAAACACTTTGATTTGATTTGATTTATTATTGTCACATTCCAGGGAAAGGGCAGGGACCAGCCGTCAGCCAATCACAAGGTAGGAGAGCATTCCCAGCCAATCAACGTGGGGAAATTCCCAGCCAATCCCAAAGCAGCGAACTACCTATTCCTATCAGCCAATCGCAAAACAGGGGTCGGTTGGCCACAAAAAAAGGCGTAGGGCTCCTCCCAACCAATCGCAAGGCAGTGGTCGTCTTTGAGCCAATCGCACGGCAAGGGGCGGGGCCAATGCTGGCAAGGGCGCCGCGCGTCTCAGGCCCCGCCCTTTCCGGTCATATGAGCAGCGGCCGGAAGTTGTTGGTGGAGGAGGCCGCTGCTGGAGTGTCGAATCTCTCTGCGCTTTGCTGTTGTCGTGATGCGTTGGCCGCTACTGTGCGGGGTGTCCGCCGCCATCCTTCTGTGCTGGAGTGGGGGGCTGTGTGCGGTCGGAGAGACAGGTGTGTGTGTGTGTCGGGCCGTGTACATTTAAGGGGTGAGGGAGTGGGCGGACGTCGTGGGGGAGGTTCCCGGGTCTCGCGACCTAGGCCCGGGCGGGCCCCGGCTCGGGATGGAGGCTGTCGCTGCTGTGTGGGGAGGGCCGGTGTGGGCTTCCTGGTGAGTGGGGCATGTCCCCGGAGGGAGGTGGGGGTGGGTTTACTGTTCGCATGGGGCGAGGCGGGTGCTGGCGGAATGTGGTCAGTCTGGTCTGGAGCCTCTTACTACTCACCCGGTTGTGGCGCCACCGAAAGTTCCTCTTCCAGTTGGTGTCTAAAATGGAGAGGTGAGGGGGATTCTTGATCTCTCTCTCGCACACACACACACACTGTCTGCCTTTGCGTGTATGTCTCTCTTTGGTTTCCCATGTCTTTCCCAGAAGTACTGCATCAGTTTGTGATTCCAGTTTGACAATGTTGTGGAGCTCCGAGTTGTTTATTTTCTAATTAGACTGTAGTGGGGGCGAGAAGGAAGTGTCTCTTTAATTTTCAAACCATTGTTTCCCCCAATTAAACTCCTTCAGGTTCAGCACATTAAGGTGGAAGAGAGACTTCATTTTCACTGAGTTGGAAAATAAGCCTTAACTACACTACATCTTTGTGGGCAAGAATTATTAACCACAAATGCCAGCCATGTTAGGCTCCTCCTGGGAGTGAATATAGAACAGTAAGACCATGCGATACAAGTGCAGAATTAGGCTGTTTAGCACTCTAGTCTGTTCTACCATTTGAGTGCAACTCAAATTTCCTCCAGGAGAAAGTGAGGACTGCAGATGCTGGAGATCAGAGCTGAAAATGTGTTGCTGGAAAAGTGCAGCAGGTCAGGCAGCATCCAAGGAGCAAGAGAATTGATGTTTCGGGCATGAGCCCTTCAGGAATGAGGAAAGTGTCCAGCAGGCTAAGATAAAGGTAGGGAGGAGCGACTTGGGGGAGGGTGTTGGAAATGCGATAGGTGGAAGGAGATTAAGGTGAGGGTGATAGGCTGGAGTGGGAGTGGAGGCGGAGAGATCAGGAAGAAGATGCAGGTTAGGAAGGTGGTGCTGAGTTCGAGGGTTGGGACTGAGACAAGGTGGGGGGAGGGGAAATGAGGAAACTGGAGGAATCTGAGTTCATCCCTTGTGGTTGGAGGGTTCCTAGGCGGAAGATGAGGCGCTCTTCCTCCAACCGTCGTGTTGTTGTGGTCTGACGATGGAGGAGTCCAAG
>NC_057712.1:112378936-112399436 GCF_004010195.1 Chiloscyllium plagiosum | reverse complement strand
ACTTCCCCCTCCCCCAAGGGATCCTTCCATATCTGCCACAAATTCACCTGCACCTCCATACACATCATTTACTGCACCCAATGTGGCCTCCTCTTTATTGGGGAGACAGGGCCGCCTACTTGCTGAACGTTTCAGAGAATACCTCTGGGACACCCGGACCAACCAACCCAACCACCCCGTGGCTCAACACTTCAACTCCCCCTCCCACTCCACCAAGGACATGACGGTTGGAGGAAGAGCGCCTCTTCTTCCGCCTAAGAACCCTCCAACCACAAGGGATGAACTCAGATTTCTCCAGTTTCCTCATTTTCCCCTACCCCCACCTTGTCTCAGTCCCAACCCTCGAACTCAGCACCACCTTCCTAACCTGCAATCTTCTTCCTGATCTCTCCACCTCCACTCCCACTCCAGCCTATCACCCTCGCCTTAACCTCCTTCCACCTGTCGCATTTCCAACGCCCCTCCCCCAAGACCCTCCTCCCTACCTTTTATCTTAGCCTGCTTGGTACACTTTCCTCATTCCTGAAGATGGGCTTATGCCCGAAATGTCGATTCTCCTGCTCCTTGGATGTTGCCTGACCTGCTGCACTTTTCCAGCAACACATTTTCAGCTCAAATTTCCTCCACTCCACTTTTGTGTTTTCTCCCTCTAACATTTGACCCCCTGTTTTATCAAGAACCTGTCTCTTGCTCCCTTAAATAATCAATGACTTGGCTTCCACTGCTCTTTGTAGCAATGAGTTCCACAGGCTCATCCTCTTTGAAGAAATTCCTCCTTACCACAGTTCCAAAGAGTGGTCCCTTGGGTCATCATTTCTCATTGTAGTGGGAACATGTTCTCCATGTCCACTCTAACCAGGCACCTCAATATTCTGTACATTTTGTTGAGATCTTTTTTCCCCACCCTCCTGCCTCTCAAAAAATCCTTCTGATCTTTGTAGAGTACAGATCCGGAGTCGTCCTATGACAAGCATGAGATTCATTTTGTGTTGTTAGAAAATGTTTGGGTCATGTCCATATTCATTTTAAGAAGAAATTGGAAATGACCACACCAAAGTACCTTGGTTTTTAAGTTTATGGTTAGGGCAGCATTTACTAATCATCTCTAATTGCCCTTCAACTGAGTGACTTATCAGTTCAGAGGGTTAAAATTGAGATTTTAACCCTCTGAACTGATAAGTCACTCAGGTTAGGGCAACAATTTCCTTTTTCAGATGGACATTAGTGGACTATTTGATCTTCTCAGTAATTGAATTGAATTTGTCACATGTACTGAGGCGCAGTGAAAAGCTTTGTCTTGCAAGCAATACAGGCAGATTACATAGTTGAATAATTATACATAAGTAAATAATAAGTAAACAGTGGCAAAAGCACAGGTACAAGTGAATGTTAAGAGTTTGAGTCCATTCAGTATTCTAACAGGGTAGAAACTGTTTTGAAGCTGGTTTGTGTCTCTTCATGTTTCTGTACCTTCCCCCCGATGGTAGAGGTTGTAGAAAAACATTGCCAGGGTGGGATGGATCTTTGAGAATGTTGGCCTTTCCTTGACAGCTGGCCTGGTAGATGGATTCTTTAGATGGGAGGTTGGCCTTTGTGATTGTCTGAGCCAAGTTCACCACTTTTTAACTGATGGAAGCTGTCATGGTCACTATTACTGAGACTAACTTTCAATTCAAAGTAAAACGTGAATTTAAATTCAATGTGGGGCTTGAACCCATGTCCGCAAAGCATTGGTTTGGATTTCTCGATTAGTCAACTTTGATCAACATTTAGAATTTTTAAGACTATTGCCCTTGATCTAGTTTTATACTTGTGTAACTCCTATTGAAATTATTTATTCTTACAACTAAGTCCAATTCTATTTAGTATGTAGCCGATTCAGCTAAAAGATGTGTTACATCTGAATATGGCCTCCAGCGAAACTGAAATGCCTGATGTTCTGTTCCATTGCTGGCCAGTCCCAGACCAGGACATTTGGGAATGTAGAATACTTGTGCCTAATCTATTGCAAGTTCGGTTGCTCAGGGAATCTCTTATAGAATCGGTCTGTTCCGGTGCTGTATGATTCTTCAGTCCACCAGTCCATGTTAATCGTTATACCAAACTAAACCCGCTCCACCTGCTCACACTTGGCCCATATCCTCCTCATGACTTAAATGTCTTTTAAGTTGAAACTTTATTGCTGGAACAGCACAGCAGGTCAGGCAGCATCCAGGGAACAGGAGATTCGACGTTTCGGGCACAGGCCCTTCTTCAGGAAACGTCGAATCTCCTGTTCCCTGGATGCTGCCTGACCTGCTGTGCTGTTCCAGCAATAAAGTTTCAACTTTGATCTCCAGCATCTGCAGACCTCACTTTCTCCTTAAATGTCTTTTAAACATTATGACTGTACTAGTAACCACCACTACTCAGGAAGTTCATTCTACATGCAAACCACTGTTAGTGCTGAAAGAAGGGCTATGCTAAAGGATTACAACCATTATATTAGTTTAGTCAAGATCTACATTTTAAAATCACACTTTAATGGCTTAAAGTTCTTGTGCCCTTGAGAGAATGTTAAGAAAAAAATGCTGTGTATGTAGAAGCTCAAATGAAAGCATCTGCCTTCTCTGCCTAATGTTGACAATTGGAGTTGGTAGCAGGAAGAGTGGCCTCTCGCTAATACTTTCATTTGGATAAATAAGTAGATGTCTAGCAGGCGATTCCAAGCTTTGCATTGTTTGGATAATGGAGTTTGGAGTTACATAAATGCTTGAACAGTTTATATTGTGTCTCAAGTTATGGATATTAGCAGATCTTTGTATTACTAATTACACCTAACTAGTTGGACAACTGAATTTCCAGAATCTTCTATTATATTCTGGAGCCCAGGGTCAACTTGTGGGCGCATTGCAACAGCCTATCGTGTCAGTTTGTAAAGCATGCAAAATGGTGCTTTGGCCTATTGTGTCTATTGAGCATTTAGTTAAAAATCTCTCAACACCAGGTTGTAGTCCAACCCCATTTATTTGGAAGTACTAGCTTTCGGAGTGCTGCTGCTGCTTCAGATGGCTGTGGTGTATAAGATCGTAAGACAGAATTTATAGTAAATGCTTAGTGTAATGCACCTGAAATTATGTAATATATAATTTCAAATGAACCTGTTGGACTATAACCTAGTGTTGTGATTTTTAACTTTGTACACCCCAGTCCAACACCGGCCCTTCTACGTTGTTGAGCATTTATCTCTTCTAATGTCATTTTCCAGCATTTGGCGCATAGCCTTGAATGCTATGCTGTTTCAAGTCATCTAAATTGCTGCTTTAATTTCTCGATTCCTGTCTCTTCCACCCAGTTCGGCAGTGAGTTCCTATCCTTTGATTTGTTTACTACCTAACTTCAGTTTGGGATTTCTGGTAAACAATAGTCTTCTGATTCAAGAATGTTCATCTTTGGCACTGATTAGGTAAACATGCAGGTCACATTTGACCAGATTTCATTATTTCTACTATTGCTATAGTTAATTCAGTTCAGATATGTGTGAATACTGGAATAATAAAGACAGGTGGCCACTAAGAATGCTTTTTATTCATGCTCAGCAGTAAAATCCACTGTGTAAAGCATCTAATTTTTTTCCTTCCAGAGAGATGTGGCGATATCAAGGACTGTATTAATTGTACATCCTTTACGAATCTCTCAAATGCCAACTTGAGCTGCCTGTGGATATCCTGCAAAGGTAAAACTGATTTATATTTTAGTGAGTACCAGCAGGAACTCTTAATAGACTAGTTTATTGACTTGAATTCTAATTGGTTTACATAAACTGTATCCCAAATTTGAGTTGGATGATAGGTAAGACTTGTTTTAAGAAGTTGTATTCTTGAGTGCAGTTGCTGCAGTAACTTTTCTTTATTTGAATTAAGCCAGTGTCTAAGGCTTCCATTGGCATCTCATTCCAATAAAAACAGGTGACTGATTCCAATTGAAAACATAAAATTTCCTCTTCCAGTTAAGATGCTAAATATATTTTTGAAAATTCTAACAGAATTTAAGGATGCACTTGTATCAAGCTGGCATCCTCAAAATTAGTGAATCTTGAACACTGTCTAGAGACACAATTAAAGAAAAGACCAGTAGGTGTTAAATTTTAAATAACATAAGTGGAGAAAGTCAATTCAACATTATTTCAATGCAGTAAAAAAGAAAATATTGAAATTCCTAAGCAAATCAAGCTGCATCAGTTGACAGTGAGCCAAGTTAATGTTTCAGGTCATCTAACCCTTCGTCTGAGGTTTGTGGGACATGAGCATTTCCTCTTCTATTGCTGCACAGCCTGCTGAGTGGATGCTGCATGTGTTTTTATTTCAGGTCTCTAGCATTTGTATCTTCATTTGAATATGCTTTTTGTATTTCAAAAATCAGTAATGTGAGATTAAAGTGAGATCAGAGTACAAAGCTGAAATGTTTAAATGTTCAGTGAGGTTGAAAAATGTGGAGCTAGTGCAATGGCTAAAAAGCTTCCTCTCTTAGAATTCCTATGAAGAAAATGATGGCAGGTACTGTGCACAGTGTTAGATGAGTTAAAAAGTAAATGTCATTCGTGGAAACAATTTGTTTTTAGAGGTCCTCAAGTTAGAATACTTTGGAAATATGAATTGAGAAGAATGAAGCCACTTGGATTTCTGTTTTAAATTTAACTTCTGTTGCTGATAGGCACCTGAAACTCTTAATTTATGTTTGATGTCAAGGGCCTTCATTTTTTACCTTGCATTTTTGCAGCAGGACAGTCTTGTTTGCTTGTGTTCATAAATACAGCATTCATTGACTACCAAGTAAATTCTTAAATAAAGTTCAACAATTTCAGAATGCCTAACTTCCAAGTGCAGTTTCAGTCACTCCAATTGGACTGGTCTTTTACCATAAATTTAAATTGCCGGTCTTATCTCATACCTGGTAGATGATGGGAAGGCTTTGAGGCATAGAAAGGTGAGTCACTTGCCACTGACTATTTTTGCTCCGATTGCGTAGTTGGTATTTGTGAATGTTTCAGTTTTACTATTTGTCAATTGTGACACAAGCAGTTGGAGGTGGTTGGGGTTCTACCCTAAAGAGCACCAATATGCTGAGAAGGTTAATCTCCAACAATCTCAGCTACCTTCCTCACGCCACTAAGCAGTTTTCCCTGGATGCCAATCCTTTTGCTGCTTGGTTAGAAAACCTTCCAATTGTGCTGGCGTGGATTACTTTGCAACGGAATAATCAATGGCAGATCAATTACATCTCAGTTGATAATTTTAACTGGGGGGAAAAAGATAAGGGGCCAAAGGGAGCTAGCATAGAGATGGAAATTAACTTTTCATTACAGCAAAACAACTTATCTCAAACACCAGAAACCTGTTTAAACTAGTGATTCTGCATATAATCTATAATAGACCTTTTTTAATGTGTTCCAGATAGAGTGGAGAAATGTGTCAATTCATCAGAGGCATTGATAAATTGCACAGTTCTGGCTTCATGTGAAGGTAAGACAAACATGCAGTTCAGCTAGCTTTAATTCATCAGTACCTGTCTAAATCTGACTTTTGCCACATTAGTACTGATTCATTGACCTGTGAAATTTTTTTAACTTTTGTTGGTTTCCCTCCTCATACCTACCTGCTTTAGTGTATTGGATGATGGAATAATTCATGTATTAATATTCTTTGTAATGCTTGAGTGAATTAATTTCTATATAACTTCCAGTGTTTTTTGAGTTAATGCAGTACTTCAGCTGTGGGTCAAATATTTGAATTATCACTTTTTGTATTGTTCCTATTCTAGTTCATTGCCTTTTTTTTCTTTGTGTGCAGTCATGCTTTCAAAAAGTATTACCAACTTGAAGACATGAAGCAGCATTTAAATACAATATACCTCTGACATTTGTTTTGCACTTACTGTGGGACTGTATTTCCACTCTCTCGTCTCCACCCCATGCCTCTAAATAGGAATTGTTGAATTGCATTTGCAACAAGTCTTTTAATTCCGCCTTTTGTAAAATGGTTAGAGAAAGAATAATGAAAATTTGCCTTCAGTGAGAAATGAATTTTAGAAAAACATGAAAATCCCAGCATACTGTAGCTTTAAGTACTGTGCAAATGTAACTTCAGTAGTATGATGTAATGTTGTTTACCTTGTGCAAGTTGTATTCACTGCTTTAAATGCTTTTTGTACTGTTCTTATCCTTCAGCTACAACAACAGGTCCAACTACTAATTCATCTGCTAGAACTTCAAACACATCCACTTCAGGTAATGAGTTTCTGTGAGTAATTGTGATCCAACATCAATCCTGTGTATGTGTGACTTGTATAGTAAGATGTAATCTGTTGACTTGCTTGGTACAAGCTGTACTTGCTGCTTTAAGTGCTATTCTTGCTGTTCTTGTCCTTCAGTCCCTGCAACTATAGCTCCAACTTCTGCTCCAACTGCCAGTTCTTCAAACTCTTCTACTTCAGGTAATGGAAGGCTTTCTTTCGGTTAACTATGATCGTTAGTCAGATTTTGTAGCGGTGTTATTTTGCATGATTGCGGTATTCTTGGGAATGAGTTGTCTTGATGGGGCTTGGAAGGGTAGAATTTTAAGTACTGAAAATACTCAGCTTTGGCCTCATCGGAGAGAAACGAGTTAATTCCAGTCAGATCTTTCACCTGAACAGAATCAATGTCAAAGACCTGAGTATGTTTGCGTTTTCTGTTTTTTAATTTCTAGCAAGTTCAGTAATGTGCTTTAGTTGAGTGTGGGCCTATGTTCTAGGCCTGGGCTGCTTCTCACTCAGATCATGTGACAATGCAATAAATTTTGCTTACTGATAAGATGGCTGGCAAACGCAGGCATAACGTGTTCATCAAATCAAATCTTGCTTTTTGAATTTGATACTTTGACCACTGTTAATGTAGTATATAGTAATAGAAATCGGTGTATGACCTCCTGACCCTGCTCCACCATTCAGTATGGTCAAGGTTGATCATCTGACACAATAGTTTTTTCCTGTGCCATATCTTCTGCCTTTAGTTTTAAGAACTAAATCTAACTTTGGGAGACATTCAAAGCTTTGGTCTCAACTGCTTTTGCTGATAATTCCACAGGCTCACTACTCTCTGGGTGAAGGCATTTTTCCTCATCTATCCTAAATGACCTACCCCATAAATATAAATTGTGCCAGGACCAAGGTCACAGTCTGTCATAGCCAGGTTGTGCCAAAACACCATTGTCTCCTTTTAGATTCATAATGCACATTTGTATCTGATTGTATGAAAACTGGTAATGGGTCCAAAATCAACAGATTAACAAATGCAGTACATTTTTTTTAACAAATGAGTTTAAATTGTTCAAAAAGTCATATTTTAGTAGCGTGTAGTGCTTAGCAGCTGTACAAATATCTTAACTCTTTTTGCCATCATTCTGACAGCAATATTGCAAATAAATGAAGTATTTGTTTGGTGTGTCCCATTACAGTTTTTCAAAACTCTTCCGACTCTTATCTGACTAGTTGATCCTGAATTACAAAGGTGCCAATGATATTAAGTTTACCAAAAAAACCAAAGAATTGCAGATGCTGGAAACCAGAAACAACAAAAAACTTAGCTTCTGGACAAACCAAGGTCTGGCAGCATCTGTAGAGAGAAAGCAGATTTAACATTTCGGGTCCAGTGACCCATCTTCAGAACAATTCTGTTTTTGGTGATAATCTGGTTAGAAAATTACAGAGACCAGTATGGCTGGCTTTTTGGGTATAGTGAACTAAAGTGCTCTGCTTTGTAAAACTGGTTAAATCTGATTAATCATAGGGAGATGATTCCTGTTGTGGAGCTTATGTAAAAGTATAACTGACTTTTTGCAGAGTGGTGTTCTTGCACCATAACTATTCAAATTTGTGATGTAAGCGATGTGAACAATATTCAAAATGAAAACTGGGCAGCTTGAGCCTATTAGGAATGCTATCAATTTAATATGCATAGACCAATTTAATTACGATCTTCAAGCAGTGCAGTATTTGACTCTATTTTTGCAAATGTTTCTTTAATAGCTAGAATACATTTGAGATGAAAGTCTTTTGAGTTGGACTTTGCAGAGTCAGTGAGCAACAACCAAAGATCTTAAAAGAAAAGCCAATACCTTCACAGTGGAAGACAGACAAAACCCTGGAAACATTAAGCAAGCTAGACAATAGACAAGTTTTGGATATACACTCTGCTTAGAAGTAGAAGATATGTATATGAACTATCCTGTTGAAAGGACAGGGAAGGGATAAAGGCCATCTAGCTGCCATAAAAGTGTGACCTGCAAAGTGCTGGTGAACCTGAGTAAGTTTAAATTAGCAACATGTAACTGATACTTCTATGCACAAGTACTGGTGCCTGATATCATGTGTCTCATTCATGATTTTCAGGTCATGTTAACAAAAGATCAGAAGGGGGTGTTCTGTCTCAAGATCTTTGTTCATTTTCCCCAAACAGGTTCCAGTGCCTTGGGTGGTGGTCAGACTATCAAATTCAATTCATAATAAAAAAGAAAGCTGGTAGCTTGCTCGCGTGCCTTTAATTATCAAATTATTAATCTCAGGTACATTTTCCCTATCCTGTAGATCATACCAAACTTACTGAGTTCATGTGGTCAGTTATTTATGTTTTGTGTTCTTTTTCTAATTCTATCTCCTAACCTCAATCAGTTCCTCATATTTTATATATGCAATAGGCACCAAACTGTATGGCCCTTTGAGAAACATTGCAGTCAGACAACATTTTTGATATCTCTGAAGCAGAAATCAAACATTCTTGCGATTGACGACATTTTCAAATTGGTAAAAACAAAGACTGCAACTGCTGGACACCAGAGTCTAGATTAGCGGTGCTGGAAAAGCACAGCAGGTCAGGCAGCATCTGAGGAGCAGGAAAATCGACTTTTTGGGCAAAAGCCCTTCATCAAGAATAGAGGCAGGGTGCCTGCAGAGTGGAGAGATAAATGGGGTGGGGGTGGGGAGAAAGTACAATAGGTGAATGGGGGTGGGGATGGAGGTGATAGGTCAAAGAGGAGGATGATTTTAACCCTACTGCGAATCCTCTTGCAAGGATGCCTGCCTTGAAATTTTCCTCCTCTCTGTACAAGAATCTCAGTAAGTCTCTCTCTCTCACTGCAACCCCCAGGTCGTCATCTCTGCTCTGAAGCTCTTCAACCATGTCCTGAAACAGACTCGCAGCACCACCCTCAAGACCTATCCCACCTGCCTATCTTCCTTTCCACCTATCCACCCCACCCTCCTCTCTGACTTATCACCACCATCCCCACCCCCATTCACCTGTTGTACTCTACGCTACTTTCTCCCCACCCCCCTCTCATTTATTTCTCCACTCTGCAGACACCCTGCCTCTCTTCCTGATGAAGGGCTTTTGCCCGAAACGTTGTGAGCTTGACAGTTTTAAATACAAAGCATAATTATTCCAAATTCAAAAAGTATTGGGTTGACTGGTTTCATTCAATTTATTACTTCACAAAACCATCTGGACTGTTCCCATTAGCTGCTTCAAAATTTCTTTGCTTGAATTAGCCACTTTTCAGTTTTATTTCCAAGAACAGTCATACCCAGGGTTTAGCTTAGTGATTTTTTTTCCATCAGATGCATATGCTTGCAGTCAGTTTAGAAGTAACTTTCACATCTCCCATTCTCAAATACTTTCAAATGACACACTGTCTGACTGGCCAAGTCTCTAAAAGGCCAAGATTTACTCCAGATTGAAATATATTTTTAAATTCCCAAGCCTATATTTGGCGTATTTTAATGTTAATGTCTAATATTTTTCTAGTTAGTGTAAAATGGCATGGCTTGTTCACAGCCTGGAGATTGACAAAGAAGCTGCCTCCTTTACACAGACATTGATCTAGTGAGTCAGTAACACAATAGGTTCAAGTTACTTTGTTTTGATTTTGAAAATTGTTCAATAGCGCTTCACCCCCATAGGTTTTGCTGTGAGCAACTTGCTCTGGTACATAGCCATAGGAAGGCTGAGCAACCCTGTTAATGTTCTGTTAATACTGTAAATTGCTTTTTGTTTTAAATCTCTCGACTTTGAAATGGTGGATGTTTATTAACTACTTTCTGTTTGCATAGTTCCTGTCACACTCACGAGCACTCTGGCACCCAATGCCACCAGCCTTGCTACTACAACAGGTAAATAAATTTCTGTATTCTCAAATTGACTTGCTTGGAGGTAAAAGAATATCTCCATGTTCCTGTATATTTGCACTGGAGCAACTAATACCAGAGGAAACCTACAAGCAAATCAAGATTTATGAATATTGAAGTTTTTAATAGTGAGTCATGCAGAATAACAGAAATAAGAATTGACACTGCACTCAAGTTACCTGTAATGTCACTGCGTTTTTATGGGTATCTCCCATTATCCATTATTTCATCTCGATGGATTTGATTTTTATAAATTGGTTGCTTATTATGAGGTTGTTAACATTGACCCCTCTATTAAGGGGGTACAATCAGCCTAACCCCTCTGGGCTAATTAGGGGAATTGAAGCACAGTAAAAGCCCTCCTGTTTAAAGAGGGGCATTAATTAAAGGACTGTCTACATTTTTTTAAGGAAAAGGGAAATCTGTCTGAATTGATGGAAGTTTTTGAATGAGCTAACAATGGGTATGAAAGGGATAGTATCTGTTTTTTATTATGCCTTCTGGCAAGGCTCAACATAAATAACTTGGATCAGATAGAGATCTTTGTAGAAACTAAAAGTGCCAAGTTGTGTTCTCATTGGAACAAAAGGCTAAGTGAATGCTAAATTGAGGGATATAAAATTGAAGGGTTTTGAAAAGAGGATGGATGGGACCATTAGCAGAAGGGTCAGTAACCAAAAGCATGGACATAAAGTAATTGAAAGCAGCTGCCTATTAGAGTATAGTTTCACCCAGAGAGTGGTAGGATGATTAAACAGTGACCACTATGCTCTTTTAAAAATAGTGAAGCATGTGGGTGAGGTGCTGCAACCGGCAGGTCTTCAGAGTACGAGGTGGTCAGATTGAATTGTTCCCTTTGGCTGGCTAAGACAGTGGGCTGATTGGTTACCTCCTGTGCCACCAGATTGTTTGTTTCTATCGAGTCGTCTGTTTTATTTAATGAAGTTTGTCCACTATTGGTATGAGATTGATTGATTGTTCAATAGTTAATGATCTTCTCTTTTTTGGAGAGGTGTTAACACAACACTAGCCTTCTTGCAGCACTTTGTCCAGGAAGGATTGAGAGATTCTGGTTGGTACCACTTCTGTTCCTCCTTTTGACTTCCCCAGTTTTTTTTAAGAGGAATGCTGTCAGACACTTGTGTCCCATTATCATTGCTGTCATACCTCTGAAATTTGAGGCAAAGCATTAATTATGTATCTCTGCCCCATACTATTCTCATTACAAATCACCCCTTCCCTAGAATTCACATTTTTCAACATTTGCAGTTTAATTTGTTGAAAACAAGATGGAGTATTAGCTCTTGTATTCAGTTTTGCTTCTGAGTTTTAAAATTAATTTTCTTTTGTATTTTAAGATTTCCTTTCAAGTTTGAACAAAAGTCTCTTGAGGCTCTTGTAATCTTCTGACCTAGACAGCCTTCAGTTGTCCATAAACTAGAGCTCATCTATGTCTTATACTGCTACAAAGTCTAATGTTGGATCTATTTTGTTTCCTACAACTCCCTCAAATCATTCATTCTTGTTTTAAAATGCCTTCATCATTCTCTTTTTTCCTTTGTCCCAACTGAAATCTAGTTTTAATGTTCTCCATAACTGGGTTTTTCTGACTTGACTTCTTGTAGAGTACCCGATTAGGTGGTTGTTTGCCTTGATTCCATGCTTTCACATTCTCCCTCCGAATCACCGGTTTAAGCAAACTTATTGACTAAACTTAATGTCTCCCTTTGACTTAGCATTCATTCTCATTAATATCTGAAGAACCTTAGAATCTTTCCTTCTGTGCTAATGAAGAACCCCCAGCCCATTATCTACTTGTTCGCTTTGAGTCAGCAATGTATCTCTTTTATCCAAAATATAGACATACCTATTAGAATTGCCACCCTGTTGCGCTACTATGTCTTTCTTTTTCCATAGATGAATGGTTCTGTTATTGTTGAATTCCAAAATGATCTTGCATGCTGATTCCTGAGATTATGTGGTGTGATGGAATCTTTTGCTCTTGCACCTGCTTTCATTTACTTGGCCTTCAGGCAACCAGTTGGCCAATTGTTTCTTTCATTGTTGGGATGTACCGGAGGCCAACTGAGGGTCCTGTCCTCTTCCACAAATTACACACTGTATAATGACCATGTCTAGAGTATACTTCTACTTTAGTTTTCAGGTATGCAGCATTGGGTTTTATCTGACACACTTTCTGTTTTGTGCAGGTACATCTAATGCAACGACTCTAGTACCACCTCCGCCATCTAAGAAATCTACTTTTGATGCAGCGAGTTTCATCGGGGGAATTGTACTTGTGCTTGGATTACAAGCTGTAATCTTTTTTGCTGTGAAGTTCTGCAAAACCAAGGATAGGAACTACCACACGCTCTAAGCACCTCCCTGCTGGATCACAATATCTTGGCTTTTCTCACATTGGTCTGCTCTGTAGGTTAAGTTTCAGGAGAAAACACTGTTCTTTAGAATTAGCCATATCTTTAATGGTGTATGTGGTTCAACTTTTTGATTTAAGTTTTGACTTGCCATTTGTTCAACAGGCTTGTGAATTTTAATTGATCCAAACACATGGGCACATGATTTATTTGGGGGAGGGAAAACAGCCATGCCTTAAATAAATGTGGCCTTATTCCTGCTAAAGTTTTGACCTTGGAATATGGGCCCCTGTCAAGTTCTTTATTCACAAAATATTTCTCTTTTAGATTTTTCAGTGTTAAAATGGTCGATTTGCAATCCAGGGCTGCCAACTGGGCTGATAACTAATTTGTTGCAGTAATGTACATGTTTTAGTGAACGTTCCAAAGTGAATTACATGTTTTGGATTATTTGCACTAGATCCTGATTTAGTCTGCCACTCTTAGTTCATATCTCCAAAGTAACAAATTCCATTTTCAAGTGATCTTGGTTGTATGCCTTGCATAAATGGGTGTTAAATGGGCGTTATCCACTTTTTTTATTTGGGATTTACTGTTGGAGATTTGAAAGTACTAGTTCCTGTACTCTCCTTTGCCTTTTGTGAAATACTGCATGTTATGGTACTTTGAAGATTTCTGCATTATTGTGAATTGTACCTGCATTCTGTTTACATATTTGTGTAAAGTGGAAGAATAGAGCAGATTATATGCAAGAAGGATTTTATTTTCTTTGAATAGTATCGCTAAAGTTGGTAGCTCTTGCAGTGACTTTAATGTGAAGAATTTAACATAGCTTGAAATTGTTCTGATGTGTGAAGATTGGAAGACAATCATTTCAGATTAAATTTCTAAATCTTGAAGTGTAGTATAATGGTGTTTAATTCTGGGTTGGTTAAGTGCTTTTACGTTGTAAATGATTTGATCAGTTGTGTATAGTAACTTTGCAGTAATTATTTTGTATGGAGCAGTAGCTCTTGTACATCTTAAAAATGAAAGCAATTGAAATGTAGGTGATAACCAGGAAAGTTACTGCATTCAGGGTTTTAAAAAAAGTGGTGGTGTATTAAATTATTAGTCTGAGGTGGATAATTTGAACATGGACAGAATGATTGCCCAGACTTTTTTTATTTGATAACCAATGAGGTTTTTGCTTTTGAAATGCAAGATACATTCTAGTTTGATTAATCCTCCCCTCGCCTTCATAAATTTGCAAAGCAGAATCCAAAGCTTTGAGAAAATGTGCCTCTGCTGCATCTACTTTAAAGTTGGATGCATTGCGACTGCTTCCTGGATCAGAACTTCAGATTGTCAATTTTTGAAAGTGACCTAAAACTTTTCTCTCTCTCCTTTTTCTACAGTCCCTCCCACCTCTCGAATATAATAAGCTACATAGAAATCAGACTTGCTCCAGGTTTAATGCAAGTGGAGTGCTGCTCAATTGGCCACCAATTTGTGGGTAACCTGAGTAGTTTTTGAATGTTTCAGACAAACAGCACTAGCTAAATTGTACATCTCTTGTATGACAGTGTTCTGTTTGTGACTTTTTGAATACTGAAATTTGCTTTCATCAAAATCTTGTAATATCCAAGCTAATTTCAAGTGCTCTAACTTGTCTTTTTATGGACATTATCTTGTCTCATTGCTGCACTTACATTTGTTTTGTCTGTCATCTAAAACCAAAGGGGATTATCTTGTCGTTTTGTTCTTTGCGCAGCTGCATACCTTTGCATTAAATTGATAAAGCTTTCATTAAACTGCAGTATATCCAGTATGTGAACTTGGGTAACCTACTTGGGCATAACAAGACTAAATTGCATTCAGCTGCAAGGGGCCTTGTTGCTGAACTGTTTTTCACATGCTTTAATTTATTGCACTGAAATATTCACTGCACCCACACAGTACTTTGTAGCTGCAGACTGTATTACTGTCCTCTTGTTTCAGGTGCTCAAGATTTGCACTGTGTCTAGGCTGTGCAATTGAGAATTGAATTCAGGTTAAAGTGCCTTAAAGGATACTTTGTAAGCCATTGACTTGAAGTATGTAATTGGAGGGCAGGGGAGTTGAGAAAGAGACCGTGTTTAATGTTGTTTTGGAAGTGCTTTGTTCAGAACTCTGCCTTCACTTGCCAAAGTGTGATGTAATGTGTAAAAGCTGAAGTCTTTTTGATGCCTGCTTTACCTGTAACATTGTGAAGTGTTGTTACACCCCACAATATCTCTGAACAGAATGTGCAACCATACCAACCAATAAATTTCATGTTTTACTTTCGTGCTGCTTGAGTTATTTGAGCTTAGTCACTTACAAAAGTAAAGCTGGTTCTGTGGGGAATGCGGTGTAATACAACCCACCTAGCAAGGTGTGTTGGTTTTCCTAATCCATTCTGGGATTGTGTACTTTTTATTTAATGGATCAGTGAATAAACTTTGTGGATGTCTGTAGTGGGGTTGAAGATTCAAACATAAAATATGGCCACTATCATAGATTTTTCTGTGGTACCAAATTCTAGTGTGTTCAGTACATTGTCTGAAGTAAAGAGGAATGGTCTGATGGCACAAATGTCACCAGAAGGTGAGATTTTTCAAATTTCTAATTTTCAATTAGAAGCTAATTAGTTGGAAACTGTTAACCTCGTGCAAATAAAACATTCCATTCCTGTTTGACCACAGTGAAGATTGGCACAGAAATCATTATCAGCTACAATTGATCCTGCAGTTATAGGCTAAGCATTTGTAACAAATCTGCTACTTTTTTTTGGCCTTTGCACCCTCCTTCCTCTATCAGTAATCGTTCTGCTAAAATCAGTGGTCTTTGAGTCAGTAATCAAACAGCATTGAGAATGGTGCTGACTCCAAATACCCTCAGCACATTTTTATTGGATCCAATATTAAAAACTACATTCACTAGTTTGGGTCTGTCATGTCTGCTGAATGGTAAGGACTTGTGATCGGGGGGGAAGGAGAAAAACAAACTGGTTTGATGACCAAAAGTAATGGTGAGGAAGCCAGAACACACAGTCCTCCATCATATTTTCAATCAGTGTAACAGCAATTGATTGGCATAATAGCATCTTGTTTGGCATTGGACAAATCTCCATGATTTAGTGCTCAAGCATTTCATATAAAAGGATTGCAAAATTAGGCTACAGTAAACATAGTTTCACTCCATGTCCTGATTTTTCTGCTTTCCTATTTTGATTGTGCAGTTTGTTGATGGGTGTCTCCCAGTTATTTCTGATTTAATCTGTAGTCTTGCAGTTCTAGGAGAAGACCATGGTGATTTGGTTCCTCCAATTCTGGCAACAGTGCTTCCACCACTTTGTTGCGGAGTCTGCTTGGAACCTTTATTTCAGTAAATGTTTGTTAGGCCATGTTAAAACTTGTGTGCAAGTTATTTAAAATTGAGCACCACATTTTCAAAGATCAATGCACTTATTAAGGCATTTTGATTATTTCAATTTCCAGAGCAAGTACAGTTCTAAAGCTGTAATCCAGATCCATTTAAATCTTGACTCTAGTGTGGAAGGATTACCTACTAAGTTTGGCTGTTCAATCATGCTATTTTAACATGTTTCCTACCTCTTTAACAGACTGTATGTGAGTAAAGTGTTCTTTTTTTGATCAAGGTAATGAATGTACATCCTTCATTTTTATGCTATTGAAAGATCTTGATCTCTTTCCTGTTTAGGTATGAGTTGGAAATAGAGGGATTTTTGCAGCTATCAAATCAGATGTTGCACTGCCTGGTTTTGCAGTGAATCTTTCTCCTTACGCAAGCACTTTATGCTCGGTTGATTTCAAATTCCACTATCTGCCTCCTTTGGGTTTCTGACCACCACATCAGCTAAATTCTCTTTTTCTAAAAATTCCATCGAGTTACATTTTTTCTGTGAAAGAAAATTTGTCAACTAGAATGAGGGGTAGTACTCATCAATCCATTTTTGATCATGCAATTATAGGCTAAGCATTTGTAACAAATCTGCTACTTACTGTTTTTGGCCTTTGCACCCTCCTTCCTCGATCAGTAATCGTTCTGCTAAAATCAGTGGTCTTTGAGTCAGTAGTCAAACAGCGTTGAGGATGGTCCCGAGAAATTAGTGAGGAGTGGGTGTGACAGGGAGTTGGTAATCCCATGCCTGTGTGAACAGTACATAAGTATTTCAGTGATTCTAGCTAGAATTTACCAAATAACACTGGATCCAAAAGTATAAATGGTTCCAGCTGTGCCATTGTATTTATTACAATTAAAGTATTATAAGCAGAACTCTATTGTAAAACAAATGCAGAATTCCTAAAGCCCCTCTGAAGTGCAAAGTTAGATTTACCAACAGGCAGTGCACTGAAACAGCTTCCAAATTGAGTCACTTTAATGCAATTTCCCCCATCTCATTAGTATCACTTCAGTTTTAGTTATTTGCTTTAGTTATCTGAAGATTGACTGACTGACTGACTTATTTTGACATCATTTGGTATGATTCCACAACTTCAAGACCCAATTCGATGTTACGCAGTGTACAGAGGTGGCCTCAAAACTGAAACTTGTGGGGCACCAACAAACAGGCACCTTTTTCAAATTGCATAACTCCTATTGTTTCATACTAAACTAGTTTATGAATTCAGTTTGCTGTCCTGATTTTTATATTCCATTTTATCTAGTAAACTTTCCCCATGTTGCCTTGTTTAAAGTTTTCACAAAGTTCATGAATACTGTATATGCTGAAGTTTCTTCCTACCTAGGTCTGTTTTCCAAATTCATTTGATGGTTTGTCAAGCAAGATTAACCTGTTCGGAATCCATATTTACTACTAAACATTTTAATCTACATGGTAATTTCATCCATAATTACAAGTTCTTAACTTTTTAGTACAGGTTTAAAACTAGATTGTAACTATTCAGATTAGCTAGGTTTTCTTCAAGGAGGCTTGGAAATTATGACTGCTGCTTTCTAGCCAGGCATTTCTGCTGCACCAGTGTAGAAGGGTATTACTGTACGTGCTGGCAGCATTTGGTTTGAGTGCCAGTATTTGTGGAGTTAACTATAGCAAAATATAATAAGGCATTCATTCAACATGGTGAACAGCTTTACATTGGAATTACCAAAGTGTAATGCCAAAAAAATTAACACAAATGATCAAAAGCTAGGTCAGCATGTTGCTTTCGGGAATGTCTTGAGGGAGAGTGAGCTAGAGACACAGATTGACGGAATTTAAGAGTTTTGGCTCAGGCAGCTGAAGCTTTGACCGATAATGAAACAAAGTAATTCGGGGATGACAGGAGGCCAGAATTGGAGAAATTTAGTTTTTGGTCTGGCAAATGTTTGCAGTAATAGTGAGGAAAAGGCCAAGGACATTTGAATGCAAGCATGAGAATTTTAACACTCAGCAAGTGGTCACAAACAGTTGATCTTCAGACTGGAGGATGGTAAATGTTGGTGTTCCTCAGGTTCAGCTTAAGGAGTACTGCTTTCTCTAATTGTGTAAATAACTTGGGTATAGAAGTTGATTGTCATGTTTCAAAATTTGCTGGTATCAAACTTGGATGTGTGCTCAGTGTGAATTATAACTGATGGCAGACAAATGGAAAAGGAATTAACTACAGGAAAATGCAAGATGAAGCATTGTGGCAGACGACTGAACAAAGGAATAACAGGTAATGGTACAGCTAAAGGAGTGTGCATCAATTGGTTGGGGGAGGGAGGAGAGAGAGGAGGGGGAATGCAGGAAGGAGATCTTTGAAGACATTGCAAGAGTTTAAAATCTTCAGGTACCCTGAGCTTAAACTGAGGTGCTGCCATTCAAAATGCAGAAATGCATATTGAACTAGTTATCAAGCTCCAGGCTGCAGCTAGAGTATTATCTTCAGTTCTGGTCCCCATACCTTATGGATGATCTAAGGCTCCTCAGAAGACTTAGAGGGGATTGGTCAGAATGTTTTAAGATCAGAGATCAACCTAACCAGTTAGGTTTGAGAAGCTGGGCTTGGTCTCCTGCAGCAAGAGGAGTTTGGGAGGTTTTAAAAATAATTTGTTCAGAGGATGTGGGCATCACTAATTAGGCCAGTATTTATTTGCCATCCCTAATTGCTCTTTAGAAAGTAATAATGAGCTGCCTTGTTGAATCACTAGCACATGGGGTGTAGAGACGCCCACAGTGGTATCAGGACAGGAGTTTCACTATTTTGGCCCAGTGACAGTGAATTGTATATGAGTATGATAAGTCCAGATAAGGTAGATGAGAAAGAGTTGCTGGAGGGATGTGAGGGAACTCGTGAGTAATGACAACCTGGAGCTTGCTGCCTAGAAATGCAGTGGAAGCAGGGACAATGATGTCTAAAAGGAAATGGAGTGAGGATGTGAGGGTGAAAAACCTTAGTTTATAAAATTGGGGGTGTAGATAAAGTGAATAGACAAGATCTTTTCCCCAGGGCAGTGGAGTCTAAAACTAGAGGTCATAGGTTTAAGGTGAGAGGGAAAGATTTAAAAAGAACCCTAGGGGGTAACTTTGTCAGAGGGTGGTGTGTATATGGAATGAGCCTCCAGAGGAAGTGCTGGAGTGGAGTACAATTAACAACAATTAAGACATTTGGACAGTACATGGAGGAAATCTTTAGAAGGATTGGACCAAACACAGGCAAATAGGACTAGTTCAGTTTAGGAAGTCACAGGTTAGCATGGATGAGTTGGGCCAAAGGGCCTGTTTCCATGCTGTTGACACTAACTGCACAGTTATAAGGAAAGAGCAAAGAGTTAACTGGGCATTGGTGAGACCACATCTCAAATACTGTGTGCAATTTGGTCCTTTATTTAAGGAAAGATGTAAATGCATTGGAGATAGTTAACCAGATTGATATCTGGCTTATGAGAACAGGCTGGGCTTGTTTCCACTGGACTCCTAAATTGTGGTGTGTGACGTGTATGAAATGTATATGATCCTGATTGGTCTTGTCAAGGTGGGGTTACAAAGGACATTTCCTCTTGGGAGTCCAGACTAAGGAGTTTCAAAATTAGGAGTCACACCTCAGGACAGAGATGAGAAATTACAAAGGGATATTTGATCAAATGGTATTGCATTTTAGTACAACAAACAAGGTTAGGGTGTTGGGTAAGATGTTTAGCTCAGTCCTTTGAGTAAAGGAGTTGGGAGTCTTGTTGAGGTTGTACAGGACATTTGGTGAGTACTGTTCTGGAATGCTGTGTCTGGTTCTAGTCACCCTGTTATAGGAAAGGTATTATTAAGCTACAGAGGGTTCAAAAGAGATTTACCAGGAGGTTGCCGGGTATGGAAGGTATGAGTTATAAAGATAAGCTGGGACTTTTTTCACTGGAGCATAGGTTGAGAAGTGATCTTAGAGGTTTATAAAATCACGAGGGCTATAGCTAGAGTTAACTGTATTTTTCTCTAGGATGGAAGAATTTCAAGGCTAGGAGACTTCAAGTATGTGGGCAATTTTCTTTAAAGCAGAGGGTGATCGGTGTGTGGAATGAACTTCCTGAGGAGGTGGTTGATGTGGGCGCAGTTACAATGTTTAAAAGACACTTGGATAAATACACCTGGGAAAGGTTTGGAGGGATATTGGCCAGGAGCAGGTGGGACTAGTTTAGTTTGGGATTATGTTGGGCATGGACTGGTTGGACTGAACAGAGATAAAAACAATGACTGCAGATGCTGGAAACCAGATTCTGGATCAGTGGTGCTGGAAGAGCACAGCAATTCAGGCAGCATCCAAGGACAGGCAAAATCGACGTTTCGGGCAAAAGCCCTTCATCAGGAATAAAGGCAGAGAGCCTGAAGCGTGGAGAGATAAGCTAGAGGAGGGGTTGCTGAACAAAGAGACCTTGGAATGCAGGTTCATAGTTCCATGAAAGTAGAGTTGCAGGTAGATAGGATAGTGAAG
>NC_057712.1:112294750-112377719 GCF_004010195.1 Chiloscyllium plagiosum | reverse complement strand
TGGAGGTGTAGAGGGATTGGATATCCATGGTGAAGATGAGGCGTTGGGGGCCGGGGAAACGGAAGTCTTGGAGGAGGTGGAGGGCGTGGGTGGTGTCTCGAATGTATGTGGGGAGTTCCTGGACTAGGTTGGACTGAACAGTCTGTTACTGTGTTACGACTCTGACTCAGGGTTATACAGCTCTGAAACTCCCTGCCTTGGCAGGAGGTGGGGTAGGTCCATTGAATATTTTAAAGACAGGTGGATGAATATCTAGGTGGATCGGAGAGTCCAGAGTTATTTGGGGAGGTGGTGTAGCTGGGAATGTGCATTTTGAAATCACAAACAGATTAGACATAATTTTATTGAATGGCAGTACAGGATCAAGGGACAGAGTGGTCTGCTGCTGGCTCTATGGAGAGCAAGCTTAGATTCAACAGCCTCCAAAGGGTTATAACCATAATTCCATGACTTAAAACCTACCTCTTTGATAACTATGGCCATCTTTTGTAGCTTATGCAAAATCTTTGGTTCAACTGCTGAGATACCTTGATGTTTTACTAAATAAACTAGTAAATAAAAGTTGTCATTCCAGTCATTGGGAGAAATCAGCCCACAGAACAATTACAGCTGTCTCCGTGTCGGATCTGCCCAGTTGACTAAAATAAGTTAGGTGAAGATTTATTTGTGTCTACCTGGTAAAATACTTCTGAAGCTGCTTGCACTGCGACAAAGATATGATGGTAATTTCTTCCTGTTCTCTGTAGAGGTATTTCAGAAATAAGAAAATTATTACAAATACAGACAGTTGAAGGTATGCTGTGTATTCCTGCTTCCTCGTTACTTTGGCAGGAGGAGCATGACTTTGGCAAATTTCTGCTTTCACCATCTGTGAATTTGCACCAACACATGATTTTTTTTTTAAAAATCTGCTTTTGTGTTTTGAGACATTTACCTGCTGTTTTACATATTGATTTAATTAACATCCCAAAAGGAAATGAAGTAAAGCAATAGTTTTTGTGGCTGTATTACCAGAGTTCAAAAGTACTATCTTCTAATTGCTACTTCTAAAATTTGCATCTTTGTTTCAGAGTAAGTTTGTGCCCTGTGATTCTATTGCTGCAGAGACTAATAGCTTTTGAAATAAATGTGACAAAATGTTTCAATTCAAGATTTTTGCTGTAATAAACTAAAATCAACATCAACTAAATATCAGAGTAGACTCTGGATATTCCACACACAGAAAAGGTACTTTCCCTGTTAACGAACCAACTCAACCAAAAACCCATGCCACATTTGCATATTATGTCATTCATCAGACATGTACGCCTGTAAAGTCCCACATTCCTGTGTCTATTTAATAGGCTCTCTTCTCCCTTTCACACGAGGTGAGTCTTTCAGTGTCCCTTGAAAGTTCCTTGTTCTGTAAATTTCTGCAAAAAAAATTCAAACAATTACAGGGAACCCCTATTATCCGAAGTCCTTGGGCGGGCAGGTTTTCATTCGGGTAATTGATTATTCGGTAAATTGACTTGATGTTATGCACTGCCCATAATTACTTTTAAAAAGCATGTGTACAGTTTTTATTTCATCTGATCACTAAAATCTGTATTTCACTGCATATCGCTTAAAAATTCATGACATTTTACAACTCATCACTCTTTCTGTACCTGTACAATAAAAAGAATTCATTGATGTGGAGGTTGGTTATTATTTCCGAAGACATTATCCAGCCGCTGTTGCTTGAAGTGCTGTGTCTTTGCAAACAGTAACATTTGGCGAAGATGCATCAATTTAACGGCATCAACTTCATCTTGTGCTTCGTACCACTCCATGCAAAGTCGCAAACTGTCAATAGCTTCATTAATGGGGACGGGAGGTGGTGACGGTATCAGATTTTCCTTGCTATCCACACATTCCTGCTGTTCCTCTGTGACTACGTTGACTATTTGATCACTGGTGAGCGTCTCTGTTCCAATTTCGTTGTCACAGTTTACCCAAGCATCAATCTCTGTCTCTGCAAAGTCTCCTAAACCCAGCTGTCTGCAGTTTTCGGTGATGTCAGTGATTATGCTTTGATCTGGACTGGTGTCCACTTCACAGGCAGGGCTCCCAATACACAAACTATTGTACCAACAGTCTGCAATTGTTGATGACTTGATGCAGTCCCAAGATTCAGCAATCCTGAATACAGCATCCTTGACTGTAATTGCCTTAATGATTTCCTACAGTCCTTTGTCAGCATTGGCTTCACCCAGGACAGCACGCAACATATCACTGTGGTAACATTTTTCATAATTGCAATGATTCCCTGATCAAGGAGCCGTAACCTTGAAGTGGTGTTGGGTGGTAAAAACAAACACTTGATAGCTGATTGTAACTGGCTGCCTTTCACAGTGTAAGCCCCCGCGTTCTCAACAAGCAGAAGGCCAGATACGGGAATTCCCTTTTCGCGCTGCTGTGAAAACCACAAAAATACAGCTTGGTCGAGTTGCTCATCCTTTGCTGGCTTCATGGATTTTCTTTTTAGAGCATTTGCAGTGTCACTTAGGCTGATGAATTTCTCAATCGCTGGTCTTGCTTTCTTGATGTCAGACACTGTCGCTATCCCAATGTTGTACTCCTGTGCAATCCTCGATGCCTTTTTACCACGATCCAGCTGCTGTAAAATCTCACTTTTCTGTTCAATTGTCACTGTGGTGTGCTTTCTCTTCAGACATGGTAAGTACAGTATGTACAACAAACTCGATCAGTTACACCAGATACGAACTCAAAGTCATAGAGGGAATGAAGACACTACTGATTTTGTCATGCATTTTAGAATCTTTCAGCACATGTGTTAAAATTTTTTCAATACTACAACAATTTGTTGGACCAATGTCATAAAGCTAGATTACTTAGTGTGGAAACAGGCCCTTCGGCCGAACAAGTCCACACCGACCCACCCAACTATATTTACCCCTTCACTTAACACTATGGGCAGTTTAGCATAGCCAATTCACCTAACCTGCACATTTTTGGACTGTGGGAGGAAACCAGAGCACACCCACACAGAGAATGTGCAAATTCCACATAGTCACGTCAACTGAGGTGGGAATTGAACCCAGGTCTCTGGCGCTGTGAGGCAGCAGGGCTAACCACTGTGCCACCATGTTACCTAACTATTGTTGGTTAAAATTATGTTAACACTGCTACAATTGACTGACTGAGATTGTTGCAGCAGTATCATTAACACCTTTTTTATGCAACATTTGCAGATCTTCAGTGCAGGCAATCCTCAGTACCCTGTGTTGCTATCAAAAGACATGATGGCGACACCATTATCAGTAATGCCACTTTGTTGTAACAGTTTCACGGGACTGTCAGATTTTGTTCGGATAATCTGGTTTTCGAATCGTTGGTATTCGAATAATCGAGTTTCTACTGTAATCCCATCTCACCAGCATCTGTTTGTGCTTTCCATATTCCTCTACGGGTCTCTGTGTGAAATTGAGTGTCTGTATCAAGCCAGAACAGTCACCTTTCTTTTGTTTAGATCAGAGTGGTGCTGGAAAAGCACAGCAGGTCAGGCAACATCAGAGGAGCAGGAAAATCGACGTTTCGGGCAAAAGCCCTTCATCAGGAATAGAGGCAGGGAGCTTCCAGGGTGGAGGTTAATCTCTCCACCCTGGAGACTATAGGTGGTTATACCACATATGGAGGTCCTGCATTGAGCTGCTACAATGTAATGTTTGTTTGAAATTTTTTATCTGACTGTGTGTCAATCCTTTTAAGGATGTCTTATTTCTAACTCTGTTAAGTAATGCAACAATTTTTATTCCTCTTTTGTATCCAAGATAGTGCCATAAGAGGCAGACATTGTAAAAGCTTTTCTCTGTCCTTCTACAATGGAGTACACATGACAGTAAAGAATACTCTATTCTATTCTAAAAGTCTTGCTTTCCATAATGCCTGATCATGGAATTCGCTCCCTACATTGCTCTCCCTTTCTTTCCTGCTTCAAGACAAACCTCTCTCTTGTAGTTTAGAGCAGATATAAACCCAGGCAGCTTGTTGTCAGTGGTCATCCATGAAGGAGATGGATATGTTGCTATACAGCACTGTGTTATATCAATCTCGCAACTGCACCAAACGCCAACAACATATGATCAGTTCCCTTCCGAGTCACTCACTAGCCAGACTTGAAAATGTATCATTGCTAGGTCAAAATCCTGGAATTACCTACCTAACAGCAATGTGTGTTTACCTACAACAAATGGACTACAGTAGTCTGAGAAGGCAGCTCGCCACCACCTTAAGACCAACTGGGGATGGACAATAATGCTGGTCCAGGCAGTGATGCCCACGTCCCATGAATGAATTAAAGTCAATCAAAAGCACCATCCACTATCAGATGTCCACTTGAGGCAGTCAAGGTAAGGACTGGAGTCTGTCTCACAACAGTCCAGGGAGTGGGTCACTGTCACTTCTGCAGGCTCAGTGTAACCAGTCTAAGGATTATTGGATCATGGGTCAGGGAGATGCATGGAGATTGGTCAGGGGAATAGGGCACAGTCAGTTCTAGGGTTCAGCAGATTGACTGTCATTGATGGCTATCAGGGAATATTATTATTGTAGGAAGGTGGGGTACTCAATGCTGGAATTGGGGGCAGCAACCTAGGACCTGAGGTTGCAAGGCCGGTTAAGGAGGAAACTGAATTCCGAAGTGTGGAGGTTATGCTTCAATTAAGCTGGGCACTAGTGAGAACAGATCTGGAGTGCTGTGTATAGTCACCTTATTAAAGGAAGGATGTAAATATGAAGGAAACAGTTCAAAAATCTATCAGACTTATATCTGGAATGGGCAGTTTTCCTTCTAAGGAAAGGTTGGAATGACTATGCTTGAACTGCCTTTTAGAGGAGTAAAAGGAAATTTGATTGATTAGATATAGGATGGGAATTCCAAAGATTCGGATATAGGCAGCCAAAGGCCCAGCCACCAGTGGTGAGCAATTAAAATTACAGACATGCAAAAGGCTACTATTGGAGGAGTGCTGTGATCTCAGAGGATTGTAGGACTGGCTGAGATTACAGAGACAGGGAGTGGAATAATGGAGTTAATTCAAGATAAAAAGGAGAATTTTAAAGTTGACCTCTTGCCAGATTACGAACCAATGTAAGTTTAGTGAGCACAAGGTTAATGAGTGAATGGTGGGAATCAGAACATGGCTGTGTAAGGAACGGAGTTTATAGTGGAGGCTGAAGACAATGATTTCTTTCATCCCCGATGTCAGATGTTGGGAACAGTTGCCTTTGAGTCATAAGTTTCCAGGTTCAATTTTCACACAATGTCAACATAAATGTTAACACTGCACTGCATTACTGAGGAAGCACAACATTGCTGCAAAAGCTGTCTTTTGGATGGCATGTTAAACTGAATCCCCATCTGCCTTGTCTGGTGGATATAAGACAATGTGCAGTACTTTGAAGAAAAATATGGGAGTTATCCCTGAAGACCAGGCCAATATTTATCCCGTGATCAATATCACAGGAGAGAGAGAGATTGTCTGGTCCTTATCACATTGCTGTTTGTGGGAGTTTGCTATATCTCTATATTGGCTGCAACATTTCTTACATGAGAATAATAACTACAATTCAGTAAATACTTCATTAGTTGCAAAGTGCTTTGAGATGTCCAGTTGTGAAAAATGCGAGACTTATCTGTTAATTTCCCTTTTTTTTCTCTTTTAACATTTAGTTGGAGGAAATTTCAGCCTCTTCAATATGAATATTGACAAGCATAATGACAAATTAGAGACAGTAAAATGGTGAGGAGAGGTAGTGGTCAGGTAATGTTAGAACCTGATGTAATGCCATCACTGTGACGCAGGAAGTTAAGAAATAAAAAGGGGTTAAGAAGAAATCTCGAGGTATAGTACTTGTAATGGAGCAGGGAACACAGTGAAGCCAAAGCAGCAGGCTGTGGACAAACATTGTAGTGGAAAGCCTGGATCTAATTGTTCCAGGATATATCATGTATCTGCAGAATACACTTCCTGTGATTTATTTATACACTTAGTTGCATGTATTTTGAGAGTATAGCTGCAATTCAAATATCACAGGCACATAGTACTGGTCATAAATGAGGATAAATAATCCATCACTACTTCTGTTTTACCTGTAGCACTGCCTCTTAGAGACAAAGCTACCTCAAAGTCACACATCTGGTTCTGCAATTCACTGACTCGTTGGAAGGCATCTAGTTTCAAGTTGCGCTCCTGGACCAGCTTACAGCGTACCTAACAAATAACAGAAAGCAGATGTACAGCAAAGCTATTTACAGCAAGATTCTCAAACACCATTTCATACAATGGGCAACTGTAATAAATGTGTAGATATATTCTTTGTAGAGAAATCTAATCTGTCTTTATAATGGGTATAAAGAGTCTTAAAGAAAGGGCTACAAGAAGATACATGACTTCTTTTGTGCATTCAACTGCAGTCAAGGCAAATCATCAGACTGTGGTAGCTTAAGAGTGAATCACAAAGGGTTATTAAATAATTCATAGAATCCAAGATTGTGAATTGAACTGTCAGAAGGGATGAAGTTTCTATCTTGTTGAACAGAAGACATGAAGGACATCGTGAGGAATTCCAATATTACTCACTTTGGTTTGTCTACATAAGCAGTCATTTTGTTTGATTTTGATAAAATGTTTGAACATTGGAAAAAGGATCTTGAAACAGAAATTGTTCACAACAGGGAGTCAGGGCCATAGGACATAGTAGCAGAATTAGGCCATTTGACCCATCAAATCTGATGTGCAAGGGAGACATCCAGGACAAACTAGCTAAAGGACTGCTAGACTGAACCGGGATCCCACCAGTAACTATCAGCAGTGTTGTAACAATGAAACACAACACAGGGGTCTTCACCCATTTCCAGAACCTATTCTGCTTAATGTGTGAGCAACCTCCAACTATCCAACTGCAGAAGCCGAATCTGACTTCATAATTCAACCCTTACACTTCAGAAAGAGAATTTTCAAACAATCTATGACTGCAATGCAATTACAGACTGATTGTCATCTTCATAAATTTATCCTTTAAATATTTGTAGTCAAGAGTGTGGTGCTGGAAAAGCACATCAGGTCAGGCAGCATTGAGGAGCAGGAGAATCAACAGTTTGGGCATAAGCCCTTCATCAAGCACTTTTTAAATGTTTGTATTTGTACTTTAATAACTTTTAACACATTTTACTTAAATAACTCTGCAATAGTTGTGTAATAAACTAACCATTTATCTTGTTTAAACCATAAAGCTGAGCTGCTAATTATTTTTTAAGTGAAACACAAAAAATATGAGCTTGAGAACGATGAAGAGAAATTTCTTCACTCAGTGGGTGGTGAATCTATGGAATTCCTTACTCTTTGGACTGTGGACTCAGTCATAGAGGACATTCAAGTCAAAGATGGATGGATTTTTACACATTATTAATATCAAGGAAGACAGGTATCGTGCAATAAACGGAGTTGAGATAGAAGATCAGCCATGATTTCATCGAATGATGGAGCAGGGCTGAATGGCCTACTCCTTTTTCTTGTGTATTTATTTAAGAAAGTGCCAATGCAGTCCTACTGACCCTTGTTTCTGCAAATACAGGAGCTAATGAATAAATGTTCACTAATGTGCACTCATACAGTTTCCAGTACTTGTCTGGAAAGACAAGGAAAGCATCCAGAACTCCGTCATAAAATAAATTCATTTTGAGAAACCAATGCTCTGTGAGTTACATGAGGAGGATATTATTCCTTACTTAAGAAAAATATCAAACCAATGCATATTAGCATTGCAGCTGTCATTGGGACCAGTTTCTGTAAGACATGATGGACAGAAGGATGCTTTTTTGTCACACTGTACCTGTTTGATCTCCTTATCGATCTTATTGTGCTGGATTTGAGCCATTTTGGAAGATCTCTCAAACTCAGTGCTTAGTAGATGGAACCTCTGTTCCTTCTCCTCCATGTCATTCAACAGTCGTTCCATGTTGGATGCTTTCACACTGTCCAGCTGCTGTCGGCTCTTCAACTCTTGAGAAGCCTTGTGCTCATACTCCTTCAGCAGCCATTTCTGTGGTCAACAAAAACTCAGACATATGGCACCATGAGTGACATCTTTGAGGGCATTACCTGCTTATCAAGACATTTTACTCTTCGAAGGACTAATATTTTCTGACCTTTTACACATAATATAGAAAAAAAGGACGTTTTTGTTCAATTCATTCTTGGGATGAAGGTGTTCCTGGCTAGGCCACCATTTATTGCCCATTCATAATTGCTCAGAGGGCAGTTAAGAGTCAACCACATTGCTGTGGGTCTGGAGTCAAGTGTAGGCCAGATCAGATAAGAATGGCTGTTTCTTGTTGCCTTTAGGTGTACTTGCTGCAAGTACCACTGTTGTAATGTACGAAATGGCAGACAGACTGCAAGGCCTGCCTTTATGCTGCTATGGCCAGATATTTTCCTTTTATTACTAGCAATGGGGTTGGTCTATTGATTTGTACAGGATGTAGAATGATAGTTGTTTGTAAAGGTTGGAAAGAAGAGGATTATTCAAGGGTGATTTAGAGATATTCTTGACAGATAAAGGAGTCGGAGAGCATGGGGAGGGGAAAGGAGAGGTGGGTTTAGGTCACAAAAATCAAAACGAACGGCAGATCTGGCTCAAAAGGTTAAATGGCCTACTCCTGCTCCTAAGTTCGAGAAGATATGGAGTTCTGGGAATACCTCTTTTTCCAGTTCTTTCTTCATTTTATCATTCTCCGACTGGGACTTGCTCAGAGCTTTCTGTACAGCAGAGAGTTGCTGACGCAGTAAAAGCACCTCCTCTTCCGCCAGCATTTTAATATTGAGATAACGTTTCTTGACTTTTACGACTTCCTGTGAACATAAAGGACAACTGGTCAAAAACAAGATGCCAATTTCGTCCCAGCGGCTCTCATTTAGCTTTTCAAGCAAAAGTTGATTGAGAAGGGAGGGTAGAAAGAGGTGCTTCTATTCAAAGGTCTGTTCTTTACGTGGTGACATGTGAGAAATAGCTGAAACCTCTGCAGGTTTGCAGTGTTCAGAACCAGGTTGCCTCAATCTTTGCCCACTTTTCTTGTCCCTTGCTCGAATTAATTTTCCATCTGGTGGTCAGATCAGGATACCTAGATCTTGAGGCAAACAAAGAGCAAAATTGCTCCCACAGAATCAGGAGGCACTTAAACCATAAAACCAAGAGATATAGGAGCAGAAATTAGGCCATTCAGCCCATCAAGTCTGCTCCACCATTCAATAATGGCTGATACGTTTCTCAACCTCATTCTCCCACTTTCTCCCCATAACCCTTGATCCCCCTACTCAGGAACCTATCTAACTCTGTCTTAAATATACTCAATGACCTGGTCCCTACAACCATCTGTGGCAATGTATTCTATAGATTCACCACTCTCTGGCTGAAAAGTTTCTTTTTATCTCCATTCTAAAAGGTCTTCCCTTTATTCTAAGGTTGTGCCCTTGGGTCCTAGTCTCTCCTACCAATGGAAACATTTTCCCAACATCTACTCTGCCGAGGCCTGTCAGTATTCTGTACTTTTCAATTAGATGCCCCTCATCCTTCTAGACTCCATCAAGTATAAACGCAGAGTCCTCAAATGTTGCTCATATGTTAAGCTTTTCATTCTTGGGACCATTTTTGTGAACCTCCTCTGAACACGCTCCAGAGTCAGCACATCCCCCCTGAGATATGGGGCCCAAAGCTGTGCACAATATTCCAAATGTGGTCTGACCAGAGCCTTATGGAGCCTCAGAATTACATCCTGTTTTTATATTCAAGTCCTCCCAAAATAAATGCCATCATTGCATTTGCCTTTCTAATTACTGACTCAACCTGCAAGTTTACCTTAAGAGAATCCTGGACTCGAACTTCCAAGGCTCTTTGCACTTCAGACTTCTGAATTTTCTCCCCATTTAGAAAATAGTCCTTGCCTCTGTTCTTCCTTTCAAGGTGCATGACCTCACACGTTCCCACATAGTACTCCATCTGCCACTTCTTTGCCCATTTTCCTAACATGTCCAAATTCTTCAGCAGCCTCTCTGCCTCCTCAATACTACCTGTCCCTCTACCTACTGTTGTATAGTCTGCATATGTAGCCAGAATGCCCTCAGTTCCTTCACCTAGGAGAACAACAAAATGAAGAAAGAATTGGAAAAACAGGTATTCCCAGAAACTCCATATCTTCTTGAACTTAGGAACAGGAGTAGGCCATTCAACCTTTTGAGCCAAGTCTGCCATTAGTTATGACCTTTATGGCCTCAACCCAACACACACATCTTACAAAGTGAACTGAACCATTAGCTGTGGAAATGCAGCACCTCATGCAGGTTCACCTTCTAGCTTTTGAACATCGGAGGCATGTCCCCATCTTCTGGCAAAAAACTTCGGAAGTAGGGGTGACATTTTCCCCCATTTGTCCCAAAGTGGTAAATAAAACAATAAAAGTGACAAGGACTCTAAACTCAGGGCACCCCCGTGTCAGGCCACAGACTGAAGGCTGATCCCAAGTAACCTTTTATCTGTTCCTGAGAATCACAGTCTTTCAGAATTACTACAGTGTGGACAAAGGCCATTCAGCCCATCGTGCCTGCATTGGATCTGTTCCCTACTGTACGAGATGTACCTTTAAGAGGGATTTGTTCTATCCTGGCCCTCTTGAAGGGGCTTTTTGTCCACCTGGTGCAGAGGTGTCTGATCCACGGACAGCAGAGTAAATAGCTTTGGGTTTTAAAAAATAGATAAAAGACGTATGAGTGGGTGGAGACAGGCCCACAGACACCCACTGTTTTAGATTTGTTTTCAGTTGTTGAAGTTGAGGGTTTTAAGTTGAAGTTGCTAGATACAGCTCTCTCTCTCTCTCTCTCTCCACTGCTGCAAAAAACACGGGCTCTCTCTCTCTGCTGGTATATTCATCCTTTCAGTTTCTCCTGGACTGAAGAGACAGCAAGTGAGGGAAATGTTTTGCTAAGGGTGTATTTATGTGATGCTGCTGCATTGGAACAGTTGACGAATGGTAACTAAATAATATATCATTTTGTTAAGTATTTTAATAGTTAAAGTTACCAATTTTTCTTTTAAGTCTTGTATTTTAGAAGTCTGTTTTACTTAAAGCCTAGTAGTATGACCAATCGAATCACATCTGGAACACAGCACCTTGCACTTGTCTTTAAGTAAGATAAAAGTTAGGGTCTAGGCTATCTCATTGATACATTTTGAAAGGGGTTTGATCTAGTCCATAGAGCTGGTGCAAATCCACTGTGTTTTCCCCAAATCCCTGCGCACCATTTCTATCAAAAAATCATTCAATGCCCTCTTGAATGCCTTCATTAAATAAATATTCACTCTTATAAACCACTATCTCGACCATGTAATGAACCGTACCCACCGTGGTGCTGATATGGATTTCCCACCTGGAAGTTGGGTATGTCAGTTCAAGTTTGGCCCATGAGTGAGAGTGTGCGTGTGAGTGCGCATGTCTATCTGTGCATGTGTGTCTGTGTGCACATGTGTGTGCATATGTGTGTGGGTGTGTCTGTATCGTGGGTACGTTTGTGCGTGTGTATGTGTGTATGGGTGTGTCTGTATCTGTATGTGTGTTTGTGGGTGGGGTGTGTATCTGTGTGAGAGCATGTGTGTCTGTGTGTGTCAATGTGTGTATGGGGGTGTCTATCTGTGTCTATATCTGTGTGTGTGTGAGCATGTGTGTCTGTGTGTGCGTGAGCATGTGTGTCTGTTTGTGTGTGTATGGGTGTGTCTGTATCTGTGTGTATGTCTGTGTATGCGTGCGCGTATGGTTGTGTGTTTGGCAGTGTTTCCAGCCACACTCTCTCCTGTGCCATCCACAGTTGCTGCTGATCCAGTATGAAAACCAGGAGTTACGGAGTCTGGTCCGGGCCCTCTGAAAAGGGAGTCCCCAGGAGCCAGTTCGAGGATTGGGTGTAAAGCTGGGTCCAAAGGTGGTCACAGGAAATTGAAGAGGGATCTGGGATCCTGGAAAACGTAACTGAGAGGCCGGAAGAAATTGAGAACCCACCAAACCTAACAGGAGCAAGGAGCAAAGGCGAAACCGAGAGGGGCCAAAGGAAGGGGCTCCAGGCAGTGAGTTGCACAGCACAGGCTGAATGTCAGTCAGCTGTGAGAGATCCCGGGGAGGAAGTAGAGGAAGGAGCTGAGACAGAGCTCGAGGTTACCTAGGAAGTCAATGATGGAGCACCTTTTGATAAGATTGAACAGCTAGGCAGAAAGCAAGTATTCTGGCATTCCAAGGCATGATAGCATTGGAGGGAGTTAAATGGAGTCCTTAAGAGGAAAAAGTAAAATCCATCTGCAGGAAGACCAAAGTGTAAACGTGACTTAAGTGGCTCACAGTAGTTACTGACTTCTGGGTGTGTTGCCATTATTTCTGTGGTATTTGTCTTAGAATCATAGAATCCCTACAGTGTGGAAGTGGGCAATACTATCTGTTTTTTAATGTGCAGAGAATTGTTATTAACCACAGCTTGTGGTAAGTTAACTTTTACTTCATGTTGATTTTTGATATTAACGCATTGTGGGCATTACTTCTAGTTGATGGGGGTCAATCATCTCAGTCCAAGAATGCTTCTGCAGGAGTTCCTCAGGATAGTACCCTAGGCACAACCATCTTCAGCTAATTTATCAATGACTTCCCCTCCATGTTAAGTTCAGAAGTGAGGATGTTCACCGATTATTGCACAATGTTCAGCACTATTCATGACTCCTCAGATACTGAAGCAGTCCACGTCCAAATGGGCAGCATGGTGGCTCAGTGGTGAGGACTGCTGCCTCACAGTGCCAGGGACCCAGGTTCGATTCCAGCCTTGGGTGACTGTCTATGTGGAGTTTGCACATTCTCCCGGTGCCTGTGCGGGTTTCTCCGGATGCTCCGGTTTCCTCCCACAGTCCAAAGATGTGCAGCTCAGGTGAATTGGCCATTTAAATTGCCCATAGTGTTAGGTGCTTCAGTCAGAGGGAATGGGTCTGGGTGGGTTTCTCTTTGGACGGTCAGTGTGTACTTGTTGGGCCGAAGAGCCTGTTTTCACATTGTAGGGAATCTAATCTAATCAAATGCAACAAGATCTGGATGGTATCCAGGCCTGGGCTGACAAGTGGCAAATAATATTCGCACCACATGAGTGCCAGACAATAACCCTGGGCTGTTGGCATTCAGGAGTATTACCACTGCTCAATTCCCTTCTGTTGACATCCTGTGAGTTACCAGTAACCCAAACTGAATTGGGAGTGACTCACTTCCTGTCTCCCCACTGCCTGTGCAACATCCACAAGGGTCAAGTCAGGGCCATGACTGAATCCTGGCCTTTTGCCCAGATGATGCAGCAACAACAACACTCAAGAAGCTTAACACCATCTAGTACAAACTAGCCACTTGACTGACATCACATCTGCCACCTTCAAGATTTACTTCCTTCACCACTGATCCCACAGTAGCAGCAATGTTGCATGAACTCTCCAAGCCTCCATCAATAACACCTTCCAAACTTGTGACCTCAATCACCTAGGACAAGGGAAGCAGATATATGGGAATACCAACCAGAAAATTACCTTCCAAGCATCTCTCCTTCCTGACTTGGAACTAAGGGCAGCACGGTGGCTAAGTGGTTAGCACTGTTGCCTCACAGCGCCAGAGACCTGGGTTCGAATCCAACCTCAGAAGACTGTCTGTGTGGGTTTCGTCCCATGGTCCAAAGATGTGCTGGTTAGGTGGATTGGCCATGCTAAATTGTCTACAATGTCCAGGGATATGCAGACTAGGTGGATTAGCCATGGGAAATACTGGGTTGTGGGGATGGGTCTGGGTGGGATGCTCTCTGGAGGTTTGGCGTGGATCCGATGGGCTGAATGACCTGCTTCCACACTTCCACTGGGTCAGAATCTAGGGACGCCCTTCCAAAGAGTACCATGTTCTCCCTGTACCCCGAGGATGGCCATGCTCACATCTACCTTCGACAGAACAATGGGGGATTGACAATAAATGCTGTCCGAGCTACGATGACAAGGGCGGCACAATGGCACAGTGGTGCGCCAGAGACCCGGGTTCAATTCCTGCCTCAGGCAACTGACTGTGTGGAGTTTGCACATTCTCCCTGTGTTAGCGTGGGTTTCCTCCGGGTGCTCCGGTTTCCTCCCACAGTCCAAAAATGTGCAGGTTAGGTGAATTGGCCATGCTAAATTGCCCGTAGTGTTAGGCAAAGGGGTAAATGTAGGGGAATGGGTGTGGGTGGGTTGCGCTTCGGCGGGTCGGTGTGGACTTATTGGCCTGAAGGGCCTGTTTCCACACTGTAAGTAATCTAATCTAATCTAATCTAAAAAAAAGAGCCACAGTGGCTCAGTGGTTAGCACTGCTGCCTCACAGCACCTGGCAGTTGGGTTCAATTCCAGCATCAAGTGACTGTTTGTGCGGAGTTTGCACATTCTCCCTGTGTCTCCCACAATCTAAAGCTGTGCAGGTTAGGTGAATTGGTCAGAGGGAAATGTAGATTAATAGTGTAAGGGAATAGGTCTTGGTAGGTTACATTTTGGAGGGTCGGTGTGGACTTGTTGGGCCAAAGGGCCTGTTTCCACACTATTGGGATTTCATGATTCTATGAAATAACAAAAAAATCAAATTTACCTCATGTTAATGTCAGGTGTTAGAGTATAAGATAGCTATTGTAAGCCCATTGTGCTTATGCTAGCTCTTTGAGAGATCTGTCTGAATAGTTTCACTCAACGGCTCCTTCCTTGTAGCCCTGCATTTTATTTTTAAGTATAGATCAAATTTCTTCTCACGCCTCAAATTCCAGACCACAAACAACAAATATAGTCACTGTTTAAAAGGTTACAAGAAATATTCTGTAAAAAGACTTTAAGTTTTAGATGGCCACTGGCAGATCACTGATGATCTATGAAATGCTGGAGGTAAAAATTACACTCCTTGCTAATTATCAGACCATTGCTAATGCTTTAATGTTGTTATCAAGGTTGCATATCGATTTATAAACTTCGTGCTTTCTCAAAACATTTTGCCTCACCTGCTCCAAGACAGTGCAAGATCGTTGGAACTGTTTCTGCTTTACTGTCTGTCGCCAGCAGCTCAGCGTTTTCAGCTGACAAACCAATCTCTCCAGTTTACTGTTCTCTTCCCGTAAGGACTGTAGCTGATTTTGCTGGGAAAACAAAAATAGCAATAAAAGTTCCCTCTTTCACTCTGTTCTTCAAAGACTCCCCAACCCATTTGCAACTCCCATACAGGCTCTATTTCAGTAAAATCACAAAGCCATCATGGTTATCATTCTCTTATTACAATAAATGTCACTTATAGTTCAATATTCCATAATATTAAAATACATCTACACAGCCCATCCTCAGTCCATTCATCTCTGGAGTGAAAGAACCAAATGTGCTCCCTTAACAAAGTCAGGTTTGGACCTAAGAGAACAGAGTGCAGTAAGCTGAGAGGGTGACAGGTCAGAATGGGTGAGGGAAGCAGAGAAATGAAAGCAGCCAATGTCACGCCAACAGTCCTCAATAAAGAGATAACGGACAGGTAAGCGGCTAGAGGGTCCGGATGGAAGGAGTGTATTGGAGACAAATGAAAGGATCCATTGTGTTGGGAGAGAACACCTGCCCAAAGAAAGTAGCATGGAGCAAAGGATAATTTTGATTGCCTTTCCATTAAGTGTCTTGTTTAATCTCAATAGAGCTGATCTATTTTTTGCTATGCACACCTACTTTTCATCAACACCACTTTTCCACACAATTAGCACTGCCTTTGCCCTTTGCTCTGGGAACCTTTCTCATCTGTTCCATGTGCTCCTCCTGCCTATTTTCTCTCAGCATTAAATCCATCACATTTCCAGCCCCCTTTCAGGTAATAATTTCATACCTGTTCTGCTTGCCTTCACTTTTCATATCTTCTCTCTCTCTCCTCCCTTATAGTGTTTCTAATATATGTCATTAATATGGTTTTGTATTTTACTTGTATTTATTTTAATGTTTTTCTGCATCTGTTTTCTGTTGTTTTCAGTACAACCTGCTTCAAAATCGATCTATGATGAGTAAAAGATTGCTATTTGTTGAAGTAATCTGGAGATTGATAAATCACCAATATTAAGCTGAACTGCAAAAAATTGGGCTGACAGCCAGAAACAGCAGACTTCCCCAAATAGATCAAAGAAAATGGACAAATCACAGAACCATTACAGTGCAGAAGGAGACCATCATGTCTGCATTGATCTATTATCTAATGTCAATCTGCTGCCTTTTCCCCATATCTCTTCACACCAATACTGTTTTCCCTGGACAGGGGTGATCTTATAGAGGTTTACAAATTCATGAGGGGCATGGATAGGATAAATAGACAAAGTCTTTTCCCTGGGATGGGGAAGTCCAGAACTAGAGGGCATCAGCTTAGGGTGAGAAGGAAAGATATAAAAAAAGACCTAAGAGGCAACTTTTTCACGCAGAGGGTAGTACGTGCATGGAATGAATGAGCTGCCAGAGGAAGTGGTGGAGGCTAGTACAATTGTGACATTTAAAAGGCATTTGGCTGGGTCTATGAATAGGAAGGATTTGGTGGGATATGAGCCGTGTGCTGGCAGGTGGGACTAGATTGGGTTGGGATTTCTGGTTGGCATGGACGGGTTGGACCGAAGGTCTGTTTCCATGCTGTACATCGCTATGACTCTTATGGCTGTGACTGTAAAAACAAATCTGATGCCCTCCTGAATGCCCAAGTTGAACCTGCCTCCACCACATTTCCAGGCAGTGCATTCCATATCCTAACGACTTGTTGTGTGAAAACATTTTTTCTCGCATTACCCTTGCTTCATTTTAAATCTAGGCCCTCTCATTCTTGTTTTTTGTTACAAACATAGATAGTTTATCCTTATCTACTCTGTCCTGCCTACTCATAATTTTGAAAACCTCAATCAGTTCTCCATTTAGTCTTCTCTCCAAGAACAGTCTGAACTTCTTCAAAGTATCTTCATAACTGAAGTTTGTCTGCACTCACTCCAAAGCATTTGCATCTATCCTATAATGTGGCACTGTCGAAGAGTGTGGTGCTGGAAAAGCACAGCCGGTCAAGTAGCATCCGAGGAGCAGGAGAGTTGATATTTCAAGCATAAGCTCTTCATCAAAACATCAACTCTCCTGCTCCGCCGATGTTGCCTGATCAGCTGTGCTTTCCCAGCACCACACTCTGCAACTCTGATCTCCAGCATGTGCAGTCCTCACGTTCTCCTATAATGTAGCACCCATAACTGTACACAATATTCCAACTGAGGTCTAATGAGTGTGTTGTACAAGTTCATCATCACCTCCCTGATCTTGTACTCTATCCCTCTATTAATAAAGCTGAAAACACCACATACTTTATTTACTGGTCCCCCTATCTGTTCTCCCGCCTTCAACGATCTGTGCATATGCACATACAGGATAAAGTGTTAAATGCTGAAATTAGTCTAAAATGAGAAAGTGCTGAAAAAACTCAACATTTCTGGCAGTGTCTACAGAGAGAAAAACAAAGTTAAAGTTTCAGGATCTGAAGAAGAGTCATTGGACACAAAAAGTTTTTCTATGCACAGATGCTGGTAGGCCTGCTGAGTTTCTCCAGCACTGTTTATTTTTAGTTCAGATGTCCAGCAGCTGCAGTATTTTGCATTTATTTGAGAACTCTAATTAGTTGACTGGCAAAAATCTCTTTAAGGCTTAAGATGAGGACATTTCTCTAAGATCCTTTCCAATGAGTTGGTTCCCAACCCCACTGTTAGAAGTTTATCTTATGAATTACTGCTTTTATCGTAAGTTGAAAAGCTCCCTGACAAACCCTCTGAAACAGTTCCTTGGAACATATTTGATCCAGAAAGTGCAATAGCAATTTAAAATATAATGACTTATTTTGGGAAGAGATGGTTTTTCAGTGTAATTGTAAGAGAATGATTATGGGAATGTTTATCTTGCTTGAGTCTTTGCTCATCCATGGTCCAGCAACAGTGAGGAATATACAATTTGCTTTTAGAATAATACAGATGTACAGCATGGCAACAGACCCTTCGGTCCAACCCATCCATGCCGACCAGATATCCCAACCCAATCTAGTCCCACCTGCCAGCACCTGGCCCATATCCCTCCAAACCTTTCCTATTCATATACCCATCCAATTTTAGTAGGAAAATAGGTAGAAAATAAAGTAAACAATTAGACTAATTACGCTGTCACTTGCCAGTTGTATTGCTCTCCTCTATTAGATTGAAAATGCAATAGGAAGCATCACTTAATTTTCTTGGATAAAAAGCAACCCTTCATTGTTGCAAAATTATTTAATTCTTTTTATTGTCTTGCTGTTTGGAATCTAAATGCAGATTATTCAACAAAGCATAACACAAAATTATAAGATCATAACAAATACAGAATTAAAGTGTTAATTTAAAAATAACAATGCAAAGTCCTGTGTGCGAGGTATAGATTCCAAAAGGGTTAAGTTTGAAATAAACTCCAAAGGAAATGAGAGTGGAAGTGTTAAAAATGCCAATCCAGTTTTTGTCAATTGGACTGATTTTGTTGTAACTTATTAGCTGAAACATTTATAAATCCTAATCAGTAAATTAATAATTTATTAAATCATTACCAGGCCGGGCGTTCTGTCTATTATAATCATTGATCGCAAAGCTATTATTTAAAAGAAATTAACCAAATCAGGTTAGTGAAAATGTCAATTCTGTGATTCTTTCAAAACTTTAAAAAAAACTGAAAAGTAGTTTTGGAAGCAATGCCTCAGGTATTTAAGAAATGGATATTCTGTGCTCTGAAAACAAATTTCTGCACATCAGGTCTATTAACTACTTCAACAGTAATGAAGAAGGGGCTCCTCACTCCTTTTGGGTCGTAGTGCACTAGAGAAATTATTTTTAGCAAGGTGAGTTCATAGATAAAAATACATATGAGGGGGCACAGCTGTGAGGCTTTTTACTGCATGAATATTTCCTTGTTTTAACATTATTGAAATTATTTCTGTTTGCTTAGATTCTTGTAACTTTATGATTGGAGTTTAGATGCAAAGTAACAGCAATGGAACAAAGTGTCATTAGTTTCAATTTTTTTTCTACCAGATGAAGTTAACCCAAGGTCAATGGTGGGATCACATCTGGACTGAGAAACAATTCGAAGAGTTTATCTTCTGATAAAAATCACGAGTGGATGGAGTTGCTTACCTGTGTCAAGTTCTCTTTTAAGGTTTCATCGTTCTTTGTGGAGCCAATCTTTCTCTTGAGGATAATCATGTTTTCCACCCCTTTCCTTCTCACTTCATTGATCAGTTGACAGACCGTTTTATTCATGTTAATATGGTATTCATCCAGCTTTCCCTGTTTTTATGAATGTACCAAGAATCCCAATTACAGCAACAGTGAAAACCGTTCATTATTATTTTCTCTTTAATGTTATGTGGGCATCAGTAGTATTGCTAAATGTCCCTTCACTGAGTGACTGCCATGCCAATATAGAAAGCAGTTAAGAGTTAACCCCATTTCTGCGAGTCTGGAGTCACATATAGGCCAGACCAGGAAAGGACGGCAAATAGCTTTTCCAAAAAAAAAGGCATCAGGTGGCTTTCATGGTCGCCATTACCAAGACTAGCTTTGGGGAAATTATAGAATCACAGAAGTCTTAATGTGCAGAAATAGGCCATTTGGTCCTTCGAATGAGCATCATGACCTGGTGCCAATCTAATGTTTCTCCCCAAAGCCTTGCACATAATTTTATCCAAATAACCATCCAGTGTTCCCTTGAATGTCAGTTGAATCTGCCTCTGCTACACTTCCAGGCAGTGCATTCCAGACTTTGTACAGAAGGTTTTTTTTCTCTCATGCCACCCTTGCTTGTTTTGCTAATCACTGTAAATCTATACCCTCTCATTCTAAATTGTTTTGCAAATGGGAACAGTTTCTCCTTATTTACTCTGTCCAGCCTGATTTTGAAAACCTCAATCAAATCTTCTGGTAATCTTCTTTTCTCCACGGAGAGCACACCCAATGACTTCAGTCTATTTTCATAATCAAAGTTTCTCATCCCTGGAATTATTCTTGTGAATTGCTTCTGAGCTCTCTCCACTGCATTGACATCCTTCCTATAATGTGATGCCCATAACTGTATGCAACACTCTAGCTGAGGTCTAACAGGTGTCTTATATAAATTCATCACCATTATATAAATTCCTTGCTCTTATATTCTATGCCTTGTCGATAAATCCATGGATTGAGTATGCATTACTTACTTCTCTCTCTACCTATCCTGTCACATTCAATGAGATCTGCACAGAAACACCCAGGTACCTCTGCTCCTACACCCCCTTTAGAATTTTAACAAGTATTTTATACTGTCTTTCAGTATTCTTCCTGCTAAAATACATTACCTCAAATGTCTCTGCATTAAATGTAATCAGGTAGAGCTAACATGGTTTTGTCAAAGGGAAATCAAGTTTAACAATTTATTGGAGCTCTTTCAAGCAGTAACTACTGCTGCAGATAATGAGGAGCCAGTGGATGTAATGTATCTAGATTTCCAGAAGGCGTTTGATAAGATGCCTCATCAAAGCTTATTGTGGAAAATAAAAACTTATTGTACAGGGGATGGCATACTGGCATGGTTAGAGGATTTACTTGCTAATAGGGAGCAGAGAGTAGGAATAAATGAATCTTTTTCAAGCTGGCAGGAAATCATAAATGGTGTGCCATAGGGGTGGGTACTGGGGCTGGGGCTTTGACAATGTACAATTTATATGAATCATTTGGATGAAGCGCTTAAAGCTATTGTAGCTAGATTTGCTGATGACATTACGATAGGTAGGAAAGTTTTCAAGAAAGATTAAGATAAAGTTCTTCAGACTAAGGAATCAAAGAGTATGGGAAGAAAGCAGAAACAGGGTATTGAGTTGAATAATCAGCCATCATCATATTAAATGGAGGACAGGCCCACAGGGCCTACTCCTATATTCTGTTTGTTTTAATTAAAATGAGTTGTGAAAAGGATATAAGGAGCCTACAAAGGAATATAGATAGTTAAGTCAGTGGGAAGTGATTTGGCAATGGAACTGCAATATGGAAAAATGTAAAATTATCCATTTTGGCAGGAAGAATAAAAGAGAAGCATCTTATCTAAATGATAAGAGGTTACAAAAGCTCTGGGGTACAGAGAAATCTGGGTAGCCTAGTATCTGAATCACAGAAGGTTTGGTATGCAGATACAGCAAATAATCAGGCAAGCAAATAGAACACTAAGGTTAATTGTGAGGGGATCTAATGCAAGAGTAGGGAGGTTGCATTTTAGTTATACAGGGCATGGGTGAGACCACATCTGGAGTACTGTGTACAGTACCTGCCACCATACTTATGGAGGGATATTAATGCACTGGAAACAGTTCAGAGAAGGTTTACTGGACCAATACCTGCAATGAGCAGAATCTCTTACCCCAGCCTTGTATTCTCTAGGGTTTAGAAGAGTCAGAGTGACTTAATTGAAACATATAAAAGTCTTCAGGGGATTGATAGCAGCTGATGACAAACTATTTCTCTTGCCTGAGGAATAGAGCATGTGGTCACATTCACAGAATTAGGAATTGACCATTTAGGACTGAGATGAGGAGAAATGTATTCACTCGAAGGATTGAAAACCTTCAAAGCTGTGGGTACTCAGTTGCTGAATATTTACATAACAGTGGCTAATGGACTTTTGCATATTAAGGAAATTCAAGATATGGAGATAGTGTGGGAAGGGGACCAGAATAACAGAGCAGGCTCAGGCAGTCAAATGGCCTATTCCAGTTTCTATTTCTTACGTTCTTACAGGAAACATGGCTGCTAATTCACGCACAGAAAGCTCCAATAAATGGCAATTGCTATTGGCCAGATAATTAGATTTGATTCCCTACAATGTGAAAACAGGCCCTTCAGCCCAACAAGTCCAGACCGACCCTCCAAAGAGTAACCCACCCAGATCCATTTTCCAATGACTAATGTACAAGATAATACATGGCTTGGAAAGGGTGGACGCTAGGAAATTGTTTCCGTTAGGCGAGGAGACTAGGACCCGTGGACACAGCCTTAGAATTAGAGGGGGTAAATTCAGAACAGAAATGCGGAGACAATTCTTCAGCCAGAGAGTGGTGGGCCTGTGGAATTCATTGCCGCAGAGTGCAGTGGAGGCTGGGACGCTAAATGTTTTCAAGGCAGAGATTGATAAATTCTTGATGTCACAAGGAATTAAGGGCTACGGGGAGAAGGCAGGTAACTGGAGTTGAAATGCCCATCAGCCATGATTGAATGGCGGAGTGGACTCGATGGGCTGAATGACCTTACTTCCACTCTTATGGTCTTATGGTACCCAGCACTATGGGCAATTTGGCATGGCCAATTCACCTGAGCTGTACATCTTTGTGACTATGGAAGAAAACCAGAGCACCCAGAGGAAACTACCCAGACACAGGGAGAATGTGCAAACTCCACACAGACAGTCACCTGAGGCTGGAATTGACCCTGGGTCCCTGGTGCTGTGTGGCAACAGTGCTACCGCTGAACCATTGTGCAACCCCTGTTTTTGTAATGCTAATGCAGGAACAAATATTGTCCAAGATAGTGGGGATAGTTCCCTTGATCTTTTTCAGAATAACGCATGGGATCTTTTATATCCACCAGGGAAGACACAGGGATGTTAGTTTAATGTCTCATCTGAAAAACGGCATGTCTGACAATGTAGCACTCATTCACTGATCACTGGAATGTCAGCCTAGATTTATATGCTCAAGTCCTGTAGTGGGACTTGAATTCATGACTTTATGTGAGATTGCAACTGACTAAGAACTTCTGACACCTACAGTGTCTCATTAACAGCGGATATAACCAAGGCAGACTTAACTGCTAGGAGTTAGTGAAGCAAAAAGCACAAATGCATTTAAGGGGCAAAATAAAAAGTAAAGGGAGAGAGGAATAGAAAAGGATAAAATGAAGGTAGATGAAATAGAGTGGGAGCAGTGTGTGGAGTGTAAAATGGATAGCCCAACTGAGCTCAAAGGTTTGATTCTCGGCTGTAAATTCTATGTAGGTATCTACACTCTTTTCAGATGATGTAGGAGTGATTTCTTGCTTTAATCCCACTCCACTGCCCAGATCCTAAACCAGGACTGTTCTGATTATTTTCCTTTGAACAAATTTCTGATCGAAATCCATCTATCCTCAGCTGAATTTGGAATGTATCCAGTATCTTTTTGGGTGCTGTAGCCGAGATAGGAACACAGAAATAGATTGAATATTTTAAGATATTACTGTCTAGCTACACGCACATACCTTTAATGCAAAGCAGGATGCAAAGAGATCTCTGACCAAAGCATCATATTCCTGTCTCACTTCTTTCCTGATCTCATCTTTCAGCTTTGTATTCTCTTCCTCCAGGTTGGCCAGCTTTGCCCGCAGAGCTGTGATCTCGATAATTATCTCATGACTGAGATCAGCTAACTGAGCAAAAAAAAACAGGATTAAAACCAACACAGGGATTTGGTAATTTCGGCAGTTAGTCATTGGTAGTTACAAAGTGGTGTGCTCCTGAAAAATACACATGCAGACAAAACGTATGGGTTGCCCAATGTCCACAAACATGATCTCTTTGCGTTGCCATACCTTATCCATGACTAATTCTGCACAATATGAATTGGCTCCAACCAGTTTGGAGCTGGTTTTCTACAACACACGGTGACAGATTGTTTCCCCTTCACAAAAACGATACAATGTCTGCATGTCAACAGGAATGCCCTGTCTGTGTATTTTTGACATTACTAGCTATTCACTTGTGTGCCACTCAAGTGTTTACACTGGATCACTGTATCATGAGAAGCTGGATGTGCTGCCATTATCTGAGTCTGTAACTTATGAACTGAGCAACTTGCATAATTAACCTCATGTCTTAATGAGACTATGTGAACAAATAGATGGTGCTACCACAGAATTCCCTGTGGGCTGGGTTCTCGCTAACATTTTCATCACTTTCGATGATGAGAAACACATTTTGATGGAAAATAACACTTCTCCTCCTACTCCTTGCATATTTGTAATATATAGATGGTACATTTTATATATTTCAATTTGCAGTTGCATGTAAGAATTTTCTTTTTACTATACACCTCTATGGTCTCCATCCCATACTGACATTCACCTTTGAAATGGAGTAGTCTAACAGGCTTGCTTCCTTCCTCGTGCAAGTTGAGAAATCTGCTGTTGGGTTCTCTGTCACCCTGCACCGCAAGCTCACCTTCACTGGTTAATTGATGCATTAATATTGCATTAAGATTCCTATCAATCCATGACTATGAGATTGTCATCGTTAGCAACTTGGTAAATAGGGCATGAGCCATTTTCACACCGTGCAAGCTTGATGCTGAAATAGGGCAAGTCAAAGTCATTAGGCAAGACATTGACTACCCTGACCACTGATTACTGTGTACCACACAAACTCATGAATGGGACTAAGAACTCCACTTTCAGTCCTGAGAAGTTCCCATACTATTTCAGAATACGCTGGGAGGATAAGGCATCACAAAGGTTTGAGAAACAGGTAAAGCTGGCCATTTTACACTGCTACTATGCATGTGGAATCATAAGTGGTGCTCTTCAACAAGAGGATGCTATTATTATACCAAAGAGACATCCTGCCTGCTGCACAAGTACAGAATGTGGAAAATTAATAATAAATGCCAGGTATAAAGACCCCTTGTTCCAGAGATCATCAGAAACAACATATCCCATTGGCTGTTTACAGCAGGTAGAGTACTGGCTGGAGTGAACCAGCTCATTGCCTGTAAAACTCAGAACATAACATGTGAATCTATGATTGAACAGCATTTACTCAAAATCTTGAGCATGCCAACAATTAGACTCAGAACCGATATAAGATTATCACTCAGGTTTGCAATGTGTCATACTCATGCTTGTCACAAGTTAAATATACTTGGCCAACAGGCCTCAGGTAGTAGGTTCCATGCTCTGGGCTTCCAGAAAGCCAGCCGCTGCTCAGCTAAGGGCCTGGTATTGGGATGCCCAAAAGGAACCAACAAGGGATCCTCACTGCCTCTCTGCAATATATCTCCCAATCCAATTCTACGATTCACCCAACTTTTAATTTATTTTCTCCAAGGCAATACCCATAACAACATTGTATCATTGTTTTAAAAGGGGACAAGGAATAAGCCACTAATTATAGGTCAGTCAGTCAGTGATACCTCGATGGTGGGCAAATAATCAGAATCAATTCTGATGGACAGGACAAACTGTTACTTAGAAAGGTACAGATTAATCAGGGATAGTCAGCATGGTTTAGTTCAGGGAGGTTGTGACTTTGTGACTTAAGTGCATTATTTTAGGAGTATAAAGGAGGATTAATGAGGATAGTGCAGTGAATGTTGTCTACATGGATGTTTGTACAGCATTTGATAAAGTCCCATGTGGCAGACGGGTCAGAAAAATGAAAGACCATGAGATACAGGGGAATGGGGCGAATTGGATCCAAAATTAGCTCAGTGACAGAAAGCAAAGGATAATAGTTGATGGATGTTTTGGTGAATGGAAAGCAGCCTCCACCAGTTGCGCACTGTTGCGCAGTGTTTTTGGTGAATGGAAAGCAGCAACCCTTGGGTTCGCTGTGGGTCTTTTGTTGTACATATTAATGATTTGAATTAAATGTGGGAGGGCCTGATTGGGAAATTTGTAGATGACATAAAAGATTGACAGTGAAAAGAATAGCTTTCAACTCCAGTATGATATGGAGGTGCCAGTGTTGGATTGGGGTGGGCAAAGTCATAAATCATACAACGCCAGTTTCTTGTCCAACAGGGTCATTTGAAATTGCAAGCTTTCAGAACATAGCCCCTTCATCAGGTGAAGTGAGAGAGAAGCACACAGACATAGAATTTACAGGCAGAGAGGTCAAGGGCAGAGAGATCAAAAGATCATAGAAATGGTGTGAGTCACACATTGAATAATAAAGTCTTTGCAGGTGATCAAGAGTGTCAGATGGTGTGAGTAAAATGTCAACAGTTGAATAACAAGTGAAGGGATAACCTATAATCTGATTAAATGAGACAGAGAGATAATTTCAAAAAAATAAAAATAAGGTGATGCTGGAGACAAACCATATGACTGAAATAACAGGATAGGTATAAGAATCGCATGCTGGAGGTCTAACCATAGTAATAAGTAATCCTAAATTGTACAAACTAATTAAGGTAGAGAGATCATAACGATTAATCAAGGTGATGGTGTCAAAACAGGACAGTAAGGATGATTTTACAGACACAGAACAGTGTGGTAGGATCACATATAGTGTATCATGAACCCAAGATCATGGCTGAGGCCATCTTCATGGGTACAGAACTTGGATATCAGTTTCTGCTCAGCGATTCTGAGTTGTGTATCTGAAGGCCACATTGGGGGATAAGTACCTGAGGATCGGAGGCTAAATGTCCTTGACCGCGCACGTGTTCCCAACTAAGAGGGAAAATTCTTATTTGGCGATTGTTGCGCAGTATCCATTCATCCATTGTCTTAGGGCCTGCATGGTGTCAGCAATGTATCATACCTCCAGGCATCCTTGCCTGCAGCATATGAGATAGACAACATTGGCTGAGTCACATGAATATCTGCTATGCACGTGGTGGGTGGTGTTCACCAGTGTGATGGTAGTATCCATGTCAATGATCTGCCATGTATTGCAGAGGTTTCCATGGTATGGTTCTGTGGTGTTGTTGTCAATGTTGCCTGAAGGAAGGGTAGTTTGCTGCGAATGATGGTCTGTTTAAGGTTTGGCGGTTGTTTGAAAGTGAGAAGTGGAGCTGTAGGGAAGATCTTGGTGAGAAGTTTGTCATCATTGATGATGTGATGAAGGCTATGAAGAACATGCTGTAGTCTCTCAGCTCCGGGGAAGTACAGGATGATGAAGGGTACTCTATTGGTCATATCATGTGTCTCTCTTCTGAGGAGGTTGTTGTGGTTTATCAATGTGGCATGTTGGAACTGGCAATCGATAAGTTGAGCATCATGTCCCGTTCTTATGAGTGCATCCTTCAAACTCTTTAGCTGTTTGTTGCATTCTCCTTTATCTGAGCAGATCCAGTGTATGTGCAGTGCTTGTCCGTGTTAATATGTTTTGGGTAGAGGCTGTTCAGGTAAACGTCCTCCAATGTGGCCTTCAAGATACATAACAACGCAGCATTGCTGAGCAGAAACTGATAGCCAAGTTCCATACTCAACCAGCCTCAACCATGATCTTGGGTTCATGTCGCACTACATGTGACCCCACCACACTTCTGTATCTGTACAATCTTCCTTACTGACCTGTTTTGACACTATCACCTTGATAAATTGTTAAGATCTCTGTACCATAATTAGTTTGTACAGTTTTGGATTACTTATTACTTTGGTGTGCGAATTTTATACCTATCTCGTTATTCCAGTCATTTGGCTTGTCTCCAGCACCATCTTATTTTTAATTTTTTGTAATTATCTCTCTGCCTCATTTAATCAGATTATAGGTTATCCCTTCACTTGTTATTCAGCTGTTGACACTTTACTCACACCGTCTGACACGCTTGATCACCTGCAGAGACTTTATTATTCAGCTTATTGACACTTCACTCACACCATTTCTATAATCTTTTGATCTCTCTGCCTATAAATTCTGTGTCTGTGTGCCTCTCTCTCTTTCTCTTCACCTGACGAAGGGGTTACGTTGCGAAAGCTTGTGATATCAAATAAACCTGTTGGAATATAACCTGGTGTTCTTCCTGACCTCTCCGCCCCCCACCCCATTCCAGCCTATCACCCTCACCTTGACCTCCCTCCACCTATCGCAATTCCAACGCCGCTCCCCCAAGTCCCTCCTCCCTACCTTTTATCTTAGCCTGCTGGACACACTTTCCTCATTCCTGAAGAAGGGCTTATGCCCGAAGCGTCGATTCTCCTGTTCCTTGGATGCTGCCTGACCTGCTGCGCTTTTCCAGCAACACAATTTCAGTAGTGTAACTTCTGGCTATCTCCAGAATGAGATAAATGTTTGTTTATGTGTGCCGAAAAGTGACAAATGGAATTCAATTGAATCAAGTGTATGGTAATAAATACAGAGAAGGCAAAAAAGCAAGGGCATACAGAAAACATGGGATGATATTAGAGGGTGGATGCTAGGAAATTGTTTCCGTTAGGCGAGGAGACTAGGACCGGTGGACACAGCCTTAGAATTAGAAGGGGTAAATTCAGAACAGAAATACGGAGACATTTCTTCAGCCAGAGAGTGATGGGCCTGTGGAATTCATTGCCACAGAGTGCAGTGGAGGCTGGGACGCTAAATGTCTTCAAGGCAGAAATTGATAAATTCTTGATGTCACAAGGAATTAAGGGCTACGGGGAGAATGCGGGTAAGTGGAGTTGAAATGCCCATCAGCCATGATTGAATGGCGGAGTGGACTCGATGGGCCGAATGGCCTTACTTCCGCTCCTATGTCTTATGGTCTTATGGAAAGTGGATGTGCAAGAGTTTGGAATACAGGTCCACAGGTCCTTGAAGATGACAGGACATATTGGGGAGAGACATATTTGGAATGCTTGCCTTTTTTGGATGAGGTATAGAATCTAAACAGGGACATGAACGTGCAAAGTAGGAACAGGGGTTTGCTATTCAGCCCTTGAACCTGCTCCACCATCGAATAAGATGGTGATTTTGTTTGTGTTTCTTATCGACCCCAAATATCTTTGATTCCCCTGCCTAACAGGTAGGGTATTTGCCTCTGTCTAAACATAATTTAATGACCCCACTTCCACAATCTTCTGAGGCACAGAGTTCCAAAGTCACACATACCTCAAAGAAAATAATTCTCCTCATCTCTCTCCTAAAAAGACAGATTTTGAAATATTATACAGTGTCCCCTCACCCACTCCCAAGTCTGGACTAACCAACAAGAGGAACCATTCTTTCCAAGTCCTTCTTTTAAAAACCACTTAAGATCTTATCAAAGACATTCGAAACTCCAATGAAAACAAGCCCATCCTGTCCACCCTATCTCCAGGACACAACCCACACGTTCATGGTGTCATTCAGTAAATCTCTGCTCAACTGCCTTCAACACATCCACAACCTTCCTTAAACAAAAAGTGTTTCAGATTCAGTTTCACAAATGTCCTGGATAAGGTCCTGAATTTTATGTTCAATTCCTCTCGTAATAAAGACAGAAACATCGAAATAGGGACAGGAATAGGCTATTCAGCCCTTCCAGCCTGCTCTGCCATTCAGTATGATCATGGCTAATCGTCCAACTCAATCCCGCTTTTTCCTCAAACCCTTTGATTCCTTTAGCCCTAAGAACTATATCTAACGCCTTCTTCAAAACATTCAGTGTTCTGGGGCCTCAACTACTTTCTGTAGCAGAGAATTCCACAGGTTTACCAATCTCTAAAAGATAGCATCCCATTGGCCTTCTTCATTACATGCTGTACTTGCATACTACCTGTTTGTAACTCATTGAAGTGAATATCTAAATCCCTCTGCACCTTGGAATTCTGCAGTCATTCTCTGTTTAAATAATATGAATGTGATGCTGGAACTGTATAGAAGCTGGCTAGCCCACAGCTGGAGTTCTGTGCACAGTTCTGGTCACCATATTACAGGAAGGATATAACTGCTCTGGAGGTGGTACAGAGGACAGTTACAAGAACATTGCTGAAAATGTGTTGCTGGAAAAGCGCAGCAGGTCAGGCAGCATCCAAGGAACAGGAGAATCGACGTTTCAGGCATAAGCCCTTCTTCAGGAACACTGCTGCTATGAGGCAAGTTTAGAGTGGCTGGGAGTTATTTTCCACAAAATTAACCAAATTTCTGAGAGGCCTAGATAGAGTGAGTAGGATGACTGTTTGTGTGGAACATAGAACATAGAACATAGAAGAATACAGCGCAGTACAGGCCCTTGGGCCCTCGATGTTGCGCCGATCCAAGCCCACCTAAACTACACTAACCCACTATCCTCCATATACCTATCCAATGCCCTCTTAAATGCCCATAAAGAGGGAGAGTCCACCACTGTTACTGGCAGGGCATTCCATGAACTAACGACTCGCTGAGTGAAGAACCTACCCCTAACATCAGTCCTATATCTACCCCCCCTTAATTTAAAGCTATGCCCCCTTGTAATACCCGACTCAATACGCGGGAAAAGGTTCATACTGTCGACCCTATCTAACCCCCTAATCATCTTGTACACCTCAATCAAGTCACCCCTAAACCTTCTTTTCTCTAGTGAAAACAGCCCCAAGTGCCTCAGTCTTTCCTCATACGATTTTCCTTCCATACCAGGCAACATCCTGGTAAACCTCCTCTGCACCCGTTCCAATGCCTCCACATCCTTCCTATAGTATGGCGACCAAAACTGCACACAATATTCCAGATGCGGCCGTACCAGAGTCTTATACAACTGCATCATGACCTCAGGACTCCGGAACTCAATTCCTCTACCAATAAATTTGCACATTCTCCCTGTGTCTGTGTGGGTTTCCACCAAGTGCTCAGATTCCTCCCACAGTCCAAAGGTGTGCAGGTTTAGTGGTTAGTGTCCAGGGATGTGCAGGCTAGACAGATAAGAAGTGTTAAATGCCAGGTTACAGGGATAAGGTATGGGACTGAGATGCTCTTTGGAGGGTTAGTGCCAACTCTATGGGCTGAATGGCCTCTATCCACACTGTTGGGATTCTGTAATTCTATGACTTGTTTCCTCCTTGTGAAGAAGAGGTGAATTAGCAGATGTCACAGATTTAAGTTGCTTTGTAGAAGGGTTAGAGGAGACATGAGGAAAGAATTTTCACCCAGGAGGTGGTGGATGCCTGGAATTCACCATCCAGTTTGATGGTGAGGACAGAAACCCCCAAATCATTTAGAAAGTCCCTGGATCTCCACCTGAAGTGTTGTAACCTGCAGAGTTATGGAGCAGGGACAGTGAAATGGGAGGCTATTTGTGTTTTTTCTCCCAATCTCTGGCCAGTGCAGACACAACAGCCTCTTCATCTGCCGTTGCTTGATTTCAGTGTGAAGAACAACACAATGGTTTTCTCTCTCCATTCATTGCAGCTCAGAGTTTGTGGCTGTTACAGTTTGTACTTGGTTCCTTTTTAAAGATTCGTCTCAAAAACCACATCCATATTTGTTATTGATTGTATTTTTCAATAATTTTATATGTTTGTAAAGTTAAAAAAAATTTGCAAACAAATATATTTACAAAGAAACCCCACATCCACAGGGTAATGCTTCCCCAGCCTGTTTACAGCAGGACTGCTGACACCAATGGCTCCTCCACAGTTTCCCAGCCCCCATTGACAGTAGCTATACCACCTCCACTCACTCATTCCAGATCCATGGCATTGCCCACCCTCCACATTCCCAAAATTCCCCTGCCCCTGAGAGTGTCAGTGTAGGGAGTGGGGGTGGAATGGGGGAAAAGATGATTAATAATACAAGAAATAGAAAGTCATTCAAATCTTTAAAACACTTTTCTGTCAGACTTCAAGTGGTGTGTCTCTAGATCATGATACCGAAGGGAGCAATGCAATTTCTGTTGGATCTCTCCTGTCAGTTGTTATTGTTGGGAAAGCAGGCTCCTGCTGCAGTCCACCGAATCATAGAATCCTCAGTGCTGAAAGAGACCATTCGGCCCATTGAGTCTGCACTGACCCATCAAAGACCATCCCACCCAGACCCAAGTCCCTACCTTATCTCCATATCTCCACATGGGGGTTTTTAAAGCACGGCTAATTCACTCGGCCTGCACATCTTTGGACTGGGGAGCAAACCCACGCAGATTTGGGGAGAACGTGCAAACTCTGCACAGATAGTCGCCTGAAGGTGGAATTGAACCTAGGTCCCTGGTGCTATGAGACAGCAGTGCTAACCACTGAGCCACTGTGCTGCTCAAAATGAAACGCAATGCCTCTAGTTTATCACTGATCCCAAGATGCAGGGCTTTCCAAATTATTTGTGTTCATCGAATTATAACAGTACAGAACAGAGCCTTTGGCCTGCCAAGTCTATGCTGCCAAAGCTAAACTAAATCTACACTAGTCCCACTTTCCAACACTAGACCCATAATCTTTAATGTTATGACAAAAGTATTATACTTTTCTTTGATTTTATTCTAAAAACCCAGGCATGAAGCAACTCCACTTGATTAAGGAGGCAAGTAATCTCTCTAGTAATGGATTATTCCCCATTTAGCAAATACTCCAGTCTAGACTCTGAAATATCTACACAGAGGCCGGTATCCTGTCACCAAGTCACTCTTTATTTACACATGCACAGTACACTGGCGGGGGCTAGCTCGGAGTCAGTCCCTCAAGTGAGGAGATTCTGAATCTCCTGTTTATATCTGTCAATCAGGCCTCTCAGGTTAACATCCCCAATCAAAGATCTCAGTCAATAAGATCCACCTGCTCCCAATCACTACATGCCTCCCCCATCCAAGTCGCGGATGTAGGCTTGGTCTTTCTCTTGTAGATTCTCTTGCGACCTTTTCACCCCAGGTCTAGTTCCTCTGACTCGGACTCAGACACGGGGAGGCACTGAGCCCATAAAGGGACCGGCATAGTTGACATGCAATTGAGTCCAGGGTTTACCTGGCCATTCCCACAAATGTGGAGTGGCCACCGGCGATGATTTCTGTCCTTGTTGGCACTCTGGGCACTCCCCCACCAAAGCAGCTATGTTGGCATCCAACCTTGACCTCCAGACATAACATCTCGCTCACATCTTCAAATTGGAAACCCCTGGGCAACCTTGGTGGAGTTCAGCCAGTATCCTGTGGTGACCTTTACTCGGTACATTCCCCCCTTGCTCCCCATAGTGATATGCTGTCCTCTAACAGTGATCTGGTCTGTCCGAATCCAGAAAGGTTTCAATCCTGTTTGCAATGGCCTCTGCTTCCCCCATTACACTGGCTGTTTTAGTTTTGCTCGGATAAGATCTTTTTGTGTCCACAGTTGGATATTGTCAGTGGTGACCAGAAGAGTGCCTGGAAAGTTCAAAACAAAAATGAACTTTTCTTGAGAGACACCTTCCTGGAAATCGGCCTCAGAATGTTCTTACTCAAGTTAGGCCTTGTAGGATTTCTATGCTGTGTTGAGTCTGCATACTAGCAGCAACTACAATGGCTTGCCAGCCCAGGTCCTGAAGAACTGTTTAGCTACTTGGCCGAGGCTCAGCATTGTTGTGGGTTCTGCGGTGGGTTGGCCTAGGATCCCTCTGTTCAGGACATGCCTGCATGAGGCTCTTCAATTATCCACAATGATGTGGTGTTCCCCAAGCTAAGTTGGACAGCTGAGGGTGCCCAGTTCCATCGGGATGCCCAGTAGTTCTCATGCTCCACTGGTCATGTTTTCTAATGACAAGGCCAGCTGTATTGCCTGTTTGAAGTCCAGTTGGCCTTCAACTGCTGACGTCATTAATCCCACATATCAAATGGTCTCTCTGTATCTCATTCAGGGTTAACCCAAAATTAAACACCTCTGCCAATCATCCTGACTTCATCAAAAGACCCAATATGGATTCCCCTGCATCTCCAACTGCCAAATAAAACTGATGGCATCTCTGAATTCGAGGAGGTTTGGGGTCATAATATTCCTTAACCAACTCTGTCAACTCTTGGAAGATTTTAGTATCTCGTGCCTCTGGGAAAGTTAAGCCCCTTATAATTGAGAATGCTGCAGATCCATTAACGGTTAGAAGGATTACTCGTTGCTTTCCACCAATGGTCATTGCCTGGGGGAAAAAAATTGCATTCTTTCCACAAACTGGGCTAAGTCTTCAGGGGCAGGGTCAAACGAGTCAAAGTTCCCAAATAATGCATGATGCTAGAAATACTTACCCCAACTCAAAGACAACTGTTTGGGTACATCCTATTTTCTCCTTCCATTACTGAAATAACTCCACACAGGCTGGTGTCCCATCACCAAGTCACCTTTCATTTAAATGTGCACAGTACACTAGCTGTGGCCAGCAGCTCAGAGTCAGTCCCTCAAGTGAGTAGATTCTAAATCCCCTGGTTTTTTTTTATTCATAGTTACACAAAATACAAAAGAACAGTAATAATACACAAGAGAAATAGGGACACAACCATAAGGTGCCCAAAATCTCACGAAACAAACACTACATAGAACACATGCAGAACTTTCACACAAGTCACTGTCCTCTTAAAGTAGCACAATGAGAGAAGTCCAAAAAGAAAGAGTCTAGTTCAGCAGAGTTCACAGCAGGCTGAGCCCACATTATAGAATTGCAAACACTTTACACATTGCCTGCAAAATCCTCACAGTAGAGTCTCCAGCACCCAGGCAGAGTCCGCGCCCGAAAGCACAGTCCACGCCCAAAGGCAGAGTCCACTCCAGCCTGCAGCAAATACTCGCCTCCCAGCACACACACAGATGTTCAATTTTTGCAGAGGCCTGGTCCACCCATACAGGCCCAGGCCTACTCACAGAGGAACAGTTCATCTGGAAAGATGCAGTTGGCTCACAGGGGCCATGCAAGAGGAAAGCCAGAATGCAAAGGCTAAGCCCTGCCCACAAAATCAGCACAGTCCTTTCTCAAAATAAGCCAAAAAAAAAAGAGTAGCACACTGTAACAAAGACTGTGACCAGCCAGTGAAACAACAGTTCTATAATGAGAACTGAAATACACCTGGAACACACTGAATGTGAAGATCAGCCAGTTCAGGAATCAGGTTCCCCCAAAAACAAAGACCAACAGCAGTACACACTGGCTACATGGCCAGTCAGCTCAATGTCAGCCCTCAGATCTCAGGAAATGCTAAATCTCCTGGCTATATCTTTTTAAGTTCCCCTCACATGAGCGCACTGGCTGTGAAGCCGACCAGCCAGCTCAGAGTCAGACCCTCAAGTGAATAAGTTCTAAACCCCTGTTTATATTTTTTTTCTGTTTACACCTTTGTAAAATTTTATTAAACAGTACAGTTTACAAATAAACAGTTAACATTAACAACTGTATATAGAGAAACAACAATTTACAAGGGAGAGGGGGCGGCAAAGCCAGGCCCCAAACCTCACTGTTTAACCAGTTTTCAGGGAAAATGAGGACAAACCTCAAATCCCAAATCCCCTGTCAGCCAGGGCTCCCTGATTGGCCCAGGTTAACAACCCTAATCAAGGATCTCAGTCAATAAGATCCACCTGGTTTTAATCACCCAAACCCATTCTGGATTAATAATGACTGGCTGCAATTAATATGCACTCACCATACTCAATGAACAATTCCAAGGTCAACTCAACCCAAACCTCCCACAGAAACTGCCTGACCTACTGCGTTTTTGCAGCAATTTGTGTTTCTAGTTTCTGAGTCCCAACATCCTCAGTATTTCACATCTGTACAATACTAAAAGGAGGTTTATTTACCTGGCAGCTAAGTGTTGTAGATGGTGTTTGGGATTTCTGCATTCCCTTTATTTCCTGAAAATAAATCATAACAAAATAATGTACAGAACATTAAATTTCGAGGTATGATATTATAGATTCTGTGCAACAAAGAATTCTTTTACGCAAGAAACTCATGGTCTCTTTCGAAGAGAAAAACCTTTCCTTCCCATGTTCAACATTTTGGAGAGCAGTATGTAGAACATTTGCCTCTTTCCAAGATGATTTCTGTGGTTGGCAGATTCTCTTTAGCCCAGAAACAAACCACAAAATTCATCAATCAGCTTAACAACTGGGGCCTGAACACTGACATGGCTGAGACATACAATCAAGCTGCACTGATAAATAGGTAGATAGTCAGTCAGCAACTTTTTCTTTATTCACTCATGGGCTGTGAGCATCACTGGTTTGCTCAGCATTTATTGTCCATCCTTAGTTGCCCTTGGATTCAACTGAGTGTCTTGCTGGGACAGACCCAGAGGGCAGTTAAGAGTCAGCCAAACACATGTAGACCAGTTTAGGAAAGGAAAGCAGTTTCCTACCCTAAAGGACATTAGTGAACCAGAATGGTTTTTTTTACAACAATCAACAATGGGTTCATGGTCATCATTAAACTTTAATTCCAGATTGTTTTTATAAATTTTTTCACAGTAAGTTTAAAAAAGGAAGAGAATAACGATAGAATAAAGGAATAAAGGTTGCATAATGAACATGATATCAATATGACCATGAAGTGGTCATGTTAGTTCCTGTCAGTTTTAGTATGTGATTTAGGGATGTTTCCTTAACAGTCAACATTATAAGGTTCATCAATTAAACAACTGGTTTCCACTGGATCACTGCAGCCCAGGATTTCAAGTTGGAATCATATACCTAGATAAAACGTTGGATTGTGTTGTTTTAAAATCTTATCCCTTTCCATTCTATCTGAGATGACAAGCTTCTCCATTCAGAAAGAATGTAAGTCTCTCCTTGACATTCAATGTAATGTGATGGTACTGTTATGGTCTGTTAATTTTTAGAAAGAAAAACTGTTAAAGGCAACCACTTTTAGTGATAAAACATGTAATCTGATTGTAACTAGATACAAGAAACTAAAAGCATGGCTACTGCAAGTCATGTGATTGTACAACAACAAGTTCTGTTGATCACAGCGACCTTGTGAGAAGAACCATGGGTGGGAGATGAGCTGCCTTCAGATGCCAATACCTTTGATGGAGCATGACTTAATTTTCCAGGTCTCCTGGCAACAACAGCCATCAGCTAAGAATTGCTCAAGAATAGCCAACTGCCCAGATAAGATTCCATCTTGAACCTTCCTGGAAGAAACATCCAGGAAGGCAGAGAGATTGAGGAAGAGACGGAGACATTGTGAAAGAGTTCATGACTCACTACAATATAACTGGGCAGCTAAACCTGAATGCTTGCAGAACCAGAAATCAGGAATTGTCTTCTCTCCTCACAATCTGCTCTCCTGTGAAATCTACCTGCATTCAACCACAGAGACTGTCACAGTTACCAGATGCGGTTCCAAGTGTTAACCACTTCATGGCAACAAGAAACTCAAACAACAGGCCCCAATAATAAATCACAGGTATTTATTGGGGTCTTGTAAGTATTCTTTGGGATTTATTGCTAATCATTTTAATCTCAATATCCTTAATTTCCTGTTCTAGCATTACAAGGTAACACAGCATGGAAACAGACCCTTCAGTCCTGCTACTCCATGCTGACCATGTTCCCACTTGCCTGTGTTTGGCCATATCCTTCTAAACCTTTGCTATTCACGTACTTATCCAAATGTCACAGCACAGTAGCTCAATGGTTAGCACTGCCCTCTCACAGCGCCAGGGACCCGGGTTCAATTCCAATATTAAGTGAATGTCTGTATGGGTTTCCATCGGGTGCTCTGGTTTCCTTCCACAATTGTGCAGGTTAGGTGAATGGGCCATGCTAAATTGCCCATAGTGTTCAGGGATATGTAGGTTATGTGCATTAGTCAGGGGTAAATATAGGGTAGGGGAATGGATGTGAGTGGGTTACTCTTCCGAGGGTCGGTGTGGACTTGCTGGGTCGAAGGTCCTGTTTCTAATAGGTAGCATGGTGGCTCACTGGTTAGCACTGCTGCCTCACAGCACCAGGGGCCCGGGTTCGATTCCAGCCTCAGGTAACTATCTGTGTGGAGTTTGCACATTCTCCCCATGTCTGTGTGGGTTTCCTCCCACAGTCCAAAGATATGCAGATTAGGTGAACTGGCCATGCTAAATTGCCCATAGTGTTCAGGGATGTGTGGGTTAAGTGCATTATTAGGGGTAAATATAGGGCAGGGGGAATGGGTCTGGGTAGGTTACTCTTTGGAATGGTTAGTGTGGATTTGGGCTGAAGGGTCTGTTTCCACAATGTAGGGATTCTATGTGTCTTTTACATGTTGTAACTGTACCTGCATCCACCACTTCCTCTGGCAGTACATTCCACACATGACCCATTCTCTGTGTAAAAAAGTTACCCTTCATGTCCTTTTTAAATCTTTCTCCTCTCATCTCAAAAATATGCTGCCTAATTTTGAACTCCCTCACCCTAAGGAAAGACCTTGCTATTCACCTTATCTATGCACTTCATGATTTTATAAACCTCTCTCAACCTCCTACACTCCAGTGAAAAAAAGTCCCAACTCAAAAAACTCAATCAAGTTCGTGAGACACAATCTACCATACACAAAGCCATACTGACTTTCCCTGATCAGCCCTGGTCTCTCCAAATCCATGTAAATCCTATCTCTCAGAATCACCTAAAACAACTTACTCACTACCAATGTCAGGCTCACAGGTCTATAGTCTCCAGGCTTCTCCTCACAGTCTTTCTTAAATAAAGGCACAACATTAGCCACCCTCCAGTCCTCTGGCGTCTCACCTGTGGTTATACATGATACAAATATTTCTAGTATGGGGTCTGCAATTTCTTCCCTAACTTCCCACAATATCCTGGGATACAATTGATCAGGTCCCAGAGATTTGTCCACCTTTATGTTTTCTAAGACTTCCAGCACTAACTCTTCTGTGATGTGGACTGCTTTTAAAACATCAATATTTATTTCCTTAAGCTCTCTGGCCTCCACTTTTTTCACCACAGTAATAACTGAGGCAAAATATTTATTTAGTATCTCTCCCATCTCCTGAGATTCAACACAGATCTTACTGATCTTTAAGATGTCCTAATCTTTCTCTAGTTGTTCTTTTGGTCTTAAGGCACTTGTAGAATCTCTGGATTCTCCGTGATCTTATCTTCCAAGGCTGTCTCATATTCCCTTACAGCCCTCCTGATTTCCCTCTTAAGAATGCCCCTATACCATTTATACTCTTGAAGAGATTCATTTGATTCATTTGATCCCAGTTCTCTATACCTAATATCTCTTTTTTTAACTCTTGACTAGAACCTCAATACCTTTATTTATTACAGCCCTCCTGATTTCCCTCTTAAGAATGCCCCTATACCATTTATACTCTTGAAGAGATTCATTTGATCCCAGTTCTCTATACCTAATATCTCTTTTTTTTACTCTTGACTAGAACCTCAATACCTTTATTTATCCATTGTTTTCTACTCTTACCAGCCTTACCCTTTACTCTAACAGGAACATCACACATTTTAACAATAATAATGATAATGTTAATAATGTTATTTATGTATCCTGAGGAATCCTCACTATCAACCTATCTAACCTTTAAGGAGAATGCATGAGTTATATTAATCTACAGGTCATTGTTCACTAACAGTTGACTGATCATATGAATGGCATGGACAGGGTCATGACAAATAGTGCGATCATCACTGAATCTCTCATTATCACCATCCTGGGGGTTTACCATTGACAAGAAGTTGAACTGGATTAGCCATATAAATACAGTGGCTGTGAGAACAGTCAGAGACTAAGAATTCTGCAGCAAATAACTCACCTCCTGACTCCCCAAAGCCTGTCCACCATCTACAAGGCACAAGTCAGGAGTGTGATGGAATACTCCCCACCTGCCTGGATGGGTGCAGCTCCAACAACACAAATAGCTTGACAGGACAACACAGTCTGTCACATTGGTAGGCCGTCCTCCGTGTTAAACATTCACTCCACCGCCAATGCACAATGGGACAGTGCCATCTATAAGATGGACTGCAGCAGTTCACTTTGATGATAATTAATTTTTTTTCCAACATACAAGAGAGGTAAGTATCAACTATTTCCCCACATCACCAGAGGAATCAAACATAATAATAATATTGCTAGAGAAAATAGTATATATTAATGCCATCCAGCAGGCTCCTGTCCATATTGAGATACAATCTCACAAACACACACTCACACACATATGAATGTAAGCAAACACAGAGAAATATACCAACAGCGTAATTGCAGACATATGCCAATCTGATGAATCTATCGCTTCTTCTGATTGCTATCACAAACATATCCCTTCAAAAGGAATTGAAGTGAAATCAATGTGACATTGCCATCGCAAAAACAATAGTCACAACATAAACTTTTCAGAGTCAACAGCCAAATACTAAATCTTTCTTGTTAAATGGACTGTTCCATACCTGTTCCTTTTGGTAAAGCAGTTGGTGTTCCTGACGAAGTATGTTTTCATAACACATGGAATAAGTCTCAAAGTTGCTGCGCTCTCTCCCCATTACATCACAAGCTAGAGACAGAAGGCAGTCTCTTAAATGGTCTTTGCTGAAGGTAATCTGTCAAAAATCATCAAATCTTTGAAGCACACAGCAATGTTTTGCTTCATATATGCATCATCGTAATGCTACAGATGGTGTGCAAGGTTTTTGGCTTCTGATTCCAACCACCCCACTCCCATGGGATTAAATGTTGAGTTAAATTGAAATAATAAGCAGGGTTAAGGGGAAAAGACAGGAGACTGGGACAAAGTCAAGGTGCTCATTTGTAGAGCACGTGCAGACAGATGGACCAAATGGCCTCCTACTGAACCATAACAATTCTGTAATGCGCTGACAGGAACTGAGACTGCAATTCTACTTAGATTAATCTGTCACCCTTCAGGCATCACTCAACCCAAGTGAACATTCTAGTCTTGGTCTAATTGAAAGACTTTGCCCGGCTCTCAGGGGTATACCTGTGCGCACAGAGCATGGTTAATGGGAAATTAGCTGCTGGTGACCTCAGTGGGCAACCACAGGGGAATAGAGCCAGCTGTTTGTGCAGCAGCAGGAGAGGACTTTTGAAAATGTACCCAAAATGGAACTGAGTGGGTTGCTACTGAGTGGGTTGATAGGGATGATCTGTTAAACTTGAAGTACTTTCCCAACAGAGCAAAACTGAAGGCCAGGAGCATGCTGGTATATCTCATTGTATCTTGCACTGTATTTTGTTATCTCTACACTCTCCTGGTGTTGTATTTATTGAGGAAAGGGTCGCAGGTTACCTTACCTGAGCCATCTTCGTCAACCCCTCTTTCCATTTAATCTCACTGCAGACAGTGATAAAAGATATTAACCTAATCCACTCATTGGGAAATTCATGTAAATCGGCTGCAATGATAAGCTTTGGGTAACTGCCTGACTGGACTGTCCACTCAGTGTAGGTTTAACACAGTCAATCCAATCCAGAACATATCTCTTGCTGTATTTGGAGCACCGTGTGTAGTTCTGGTCAGCATTCTATAGGAAGTGTATGGAGGCTTTGGAGAGGGTGCAAAAGAGGTTTACCAGGATGTTGCCTGGATTGGAGTGTATTAGCTATAAGGAGAGGTTGGACAAATTTGAATTGCTTTCGCTAGATTCTTGGATGCTGAGGGGCAACTTGTATATAAAATTATGAGAGGCATTTTTAAGGTGGTTAGTCGGAGTCTTTTCTCCAGGATAGATATGTCAAATAGTAGGGGGCATAGGTTAAAGGTGAGAGAGGGAAAGTTTAAAGGAGATGTGTGAGGCAAGTTTTTTTACATAGCGGATGGTAGGTGCCTGGAACATACTGCCGGGGTGATGGTACAAGCAGATACATTAACAAAGTTTAAGAGGCACTTAGACAGACACATGAACAGGCATGGAATAGAGGGAAATGGACCATGAAACGGCAGATGGGATTACTTAATGACATCGTGGTCAGTATTGAGACAGTGGGCCGAAGGGGCTGTTCCTGTGTTGTACTGTTCTATGTTCTACACTAACATAGCTTGTTTCACCAACAGACTCTCATTTACCTGAGTTCCAGCTCCTCCAAAATTCATTAACATATGATTGAAAGCCCGATGAAAAGAAAACAGATGTAACTTTATTTTTCATTTGGAATATTCTACAAATTAAATGTTCAAAAGAACAATGGAACAGAGCTGACATTTACAGCATTTCATAATGACTGTCTCTGACTTCAGGCAGCTAAAAAAGACCTTTTAACTTTACAAGATCAACCATTTCAATCTTGACCAGAACAGCTATTTAGCTCATGAAAGGACCTTGTTAACCAAGACCTATTACTGGCATTTGATAACAAGTTCACAATTCACAAAGTCACAAGTTTATTTTGAGTTTTTAAAGTGCTGGCAAATCAAACTGGTTCTATACCTCTTTATCAGTCTCCTGGGAGTGCTCCTTCAATTTTTGCACAAAGCTCTCAACAATTTGAGGCCTCACTAACAAGATATTTTCTGTCATGGCTGAATGCTTCCAAACATCTGGAAGAAAGAAGAATTGTAAATGTTTACATTACATTTCTTCCCCTTTTTTAACCACAGTGTTTAAACATCTTCAGTGCTCGCAAATCAGGTATTTTTAGTTCTACTGTCTTTCAGTTCCAACACATAATCATCTAATCTAATCCACTCATTGGGATTAAAATTAATAAATAAAATTAATTAATAAATCAAATAATCACATTTTATAATCTTTTACCATTTCTAAATCAGTTAAGATGAATAACAACTGGTTTGGCTCCTCTGGTGAAAAATTCCAGTAAAAGGGGCCATAAATTACATATGTCATAGAAAGTCAGGCAGAACTGGGAAAAAATTATGGTATTCATTGCCAAGAAGGGCCGCTGGAGAGGACACTGTAAATAGATTCAATGTTTTATTAATTGGAAAAGACAGGGTAGATAAAGGTAAACTGTTTCCACTGGTTAGGGATTTTAGTACTACGGGATATAGTCTGAGAATTAGGGCCAGACTGTTTAGGAAAGATGTTCGGAAAAACAAAGGGTGGTAGATATTTGGAACTCTCTTGTACAAACAGCAACGGATGCTGGACTGGTTGTTCTTTTTAAACCTGAGATAGATTTTCTTTTTGTTTAAGGGATATGGGCAAAAGGCAGGTGTATGGAGGTAGGGCAAAGATCATTCATGAACTCATTTAAAGATGGAACAAGCTCAAGGGGTAAATGGCCTACTCTGTTTCTATGTTCCTTTGATATCCATTGATTTGAAGAAAACAGACCGGTTTAGTCTATGGATATCTAATGTTGTTAGTGTGTTCTTCAATTAAAATTTTAAAGATGAGAATATATTAGGCAGGAATTCATGAATCAAATAATCACATTTTATCCAATGAATCAGATATTGTTAGTTTCAGTAAACAGTACAGGTGAGAAACCAGAACACAGAGAAAGAGAAGGATATAATTGTACTAGGATGAGAGGAGAATGAGAGGTAGAAGTTAGATGCATTTGTATAGCAACTTTTCTGGTTTCAGAGCCTCCTAAAGTATTTCACAGCAAATGGAATACTTTTTGAATTGTCATAATGCAAAAGAAACAGCCAATTGCACACAGCAAGATCCCACAAACAGTGGTGTTATAATATCTTTAGTGATGTTGAATGATGGATACATATTGCTATAATCACTAAGGAAAACTCCTCTGGTCTTCTTACAACAGTGCTGTTGCAGATATGGGGAGGAAGTGGATAGCGTTGATGTCACTTGACTAGTAATCCAGAGTCCCAGGCTAATATTCTGAGGACATTGGTTTGAATCCTACCATGACCCACAGTGAAACTTCAGTTCAATAAAATCTGGTATTGAATGCCAGCCGACTAGGCTCTTTATCTGAACGCATGTAGCATTTCTAATAAGGTTGATGATAGAAATAAAAGAATATGACTTGATAGCTGTTAGGGAAATGTGGTGGCGAAACAGTAACCTGTGTAATGAAGAGCTCTTAGCCTTTCGCTGAACATGTCGTTCCTTACCTATTGGCAGAGTTGCTTCGCCTCTGGCTCTTTCTGACATAACAAGTGTTACCTCCTTTGCGATTTTCTTTTGAAGCTCATGGATCATGTAACATTCCATGCTTTCAAGAATTTTGTGCAGCTTGCAACAAAAACAAAAGCAGACAAGGTGGTCAGTTATTTAAACTTTCATTTGATTTCTGTATTACACCTGAGTGAGAGGTGGAAGGCCCACTTCTGTCAAATTATCACTCCATGGAGTTTAAAATGGGCGTGAAGTTGCCATCATCCCCACCAATATTTTCAATGGCAGGGTGGGACACTGTACAGAGCTTATTAGCTGCCAATAAAATATGGAGATAGCCGTACTTCCACTCAGTAATGCAACCATTAATTAAATTAAAAGCTATGACGATTACACAAAATGTTGAGCTGTTTATGAGGACCTGCTTTGGAAAAACATGCCTTAAGAAGACAATTTAAACCAGATTTGGCCTTCGTTCTGATGTATCCAACTTACCTGTTGAGTTTTCATCTCTGCTTTTGACGTCCCCTCTGGTGGGAGTAGTAGCTGGTTGTCCATCATCATTCTCTCGTACTCATCTTCCATGCCTATTTGACCGGTGATCACTGTCAAAGCTGGGTACAGGATTTCCATTCTAGAGTGGAGGGCAAAGTCCTCGGTTTTAATGATTTTCTTGAAAAACCATGTTTAGCAATCAACGAATGAGCAAGTTTCAAAAAATGTTCAAAGCTTAAAATGAATGGATCTGCTCTGTTTCGTGGATGCACAAGTTGTTCTTACTATCTGATACCTCACAAAAAACAGACTACTAAATGACTGGGGGATTAATGCACCAACTCACCAAGCACATGCAAACATATGAACCAGGAGCATAAGTAGGCTATTTGGCTCCTCTAGCCTTCTCCACCATTCAATAAGATAATGGTTGAAGTGTTTGTGTTTCTAAATCCACATTCTCATCTACTCTGTTAACTCTTGATTCACCTGCCCTAACAAAAACCTACCCACCTCAGCCTTAGAAGTGCTTAATGGACCCAACTTCACTGACGTCTAAGGTAAAGAATTCCAAAGTCACGCAACTCTCTTGATTAAAACCTTCTCACCTTTGTTTTAATTTAGAAAACATCCTCTGACTTGTCTCCAATACATTTACATCCCTCCTTAAATAAGAAGATCAAAACCGCTTCCATCAATGTTGTGTATAACTGAAGCATAATATCCTTAATTTATGTTCAATTTTGCTCGTAATAAAGAATAGTATGCCATTAGCCTTTTTGATGATATACTCCATAGTAATGTTTTGAGACTTGAAATTACAGTCATTCTCAGTTAAAGTAATATTCTTCTTTCTCATTCTTCCTGTCAAAGTGAAAAACTACATATTTTCCCACATAATGCTGCCAGATTTTTGCCTACTCATTTAACCAATCAACATCTGTCTACAATCTCCTTACGACATACTTCCTTGGAGTCATGTGCAAATTTAGCTCCAATTCCTCCCCTCCCCTCATCGAGGTCATTGATGTAAATTGTAAAATGTTGAGGCCCAATCAAAGATCCCTATGGGATTCCACTTGCCACATCCTACCAATCAGACCCATTTATACATACTCACTGTTTTCTGCTAGCCAGCTAATCTTCTATCCATGTTAATATGTTATTCTTGACATAACACGTTTTTATTTTCCACCAAAAACCTTTGATGTGGCATCTTATCAAACCCATTCTGGAAATCTAAGTACAGTACATTTATATAAATGATTTGGATGTGAACATAGGAGGTACAGTTAGTAAGTTTGCAGATGACACCAAAATTGGAGATGTACTGGACAATGAAGGTTACCTCAGAGTACAATGAATCTTGATCAGGTGGGCCAAAGGACTGATGAGTGGCAGATGGAGTTTAATTTATATAAATGTGACGTGCTGCATTTTGGAAAAGCACATCTTAGCAGGAGTTATACACTTAATGGGCAGGTCATAGGGAGTGTTGCTGAACAAAGAGACCTTGGAGTGCAGGTTCATAGTTCCTTAAAAGTAGAGTCACATGTCAATAGGATAGTGAAGAAGGCGTTTGATATGCTTTCCCTTATTGGTCAGAGCATTGAATATAGGAGTTGGGTGTTCATGTTGCAGCTGTATAGGACATTGGTTAGGCCACTTTTGGAATATTGTGTGCAATTCTGGTCTCCCTCCTATCAGAAGTCTGTTGTGAAACTTGGAAGGGTTCAGAAAAGATTTACTAGGATGTTGCCAGGGTTGGAGGATTTGAGCTATAGGGAGAGGCTGAATCGGCTAGGGCTGTTTTCCCTGTAGCGTCAGAGGCTGAGGGGTGACCTTATGGAAGTTTATAAAATCATGAAGGTCATGGATAGGGTGAATAGACAAGGTCTTTCCTCTGGGGTGGGGGAGTCAAGAACTAGAGGGCATAGGTTTAGGGTAAGAGGAGAAAAAGATTTCTAAGTGGCAGCTTTTTCACACAGAGGGTGGTGCGTGTATGGAATGAGCTGCCAGAGGAAGTGGTAGAGGCTGGTACAATTACAACATTTAAAAGGCATGTGGATGGGTACATGAATAGGAAGGGTTTAGAAGAATATGGGCCAAATGCTGGCAAATGGGACTAGATTAGATTACGGTATCTGATCGACATCGATGAGTTGGACCGAAGGGTCTGTTTCCGTGCTGTACATCTCTATGACTCTATGAGTACATGTACAGGCTCCTCTTTATCCACTGCATTCGTTATTCCTTCCAAGAATTCCAATAAATTTATTAAACATGATTTTCCTTTGGCAAAACCATGCTGAGTCCTCTCAATTACCTCGAATTTTCCTAAAAGTGCAGATATAATGTCTTTAACAATCGATTCAAAGACTTTTGCTGCAACAAATATCAAGCTATTTGGCCTATAGTTTTCCATTTACTACCTCTCTTTCCTCTTGAAGAGAGGGGTCATATTGTGTACTTTCTAATCTGATGGAACTTTTCCTGGTTCAAAGGAATTTTGTCAACTTTTCACTAAGGCATGTTCTACTTCATTGGCCACCTCTTAAAATGCTAGGAAGAAATTCATTTGAACAAAGACACTTAGCAGTTTGCTTAGTAACACTTCCCTCATAATGGTAATTTGCTGAATTCCTCCCTCTATTCCCACTCTTATTTACAGCTCATGTGCCAGTTTACTACAGCTCACTCAGTGCCCACGTAGTTGCACTTACTTAAGTTTAAAATAGTAGTGTTAGCCCCAATCTTCTCCTTTTTAAGTTGGACATAAATTTCAATCATTACTGTCGTCGTTGCTACCAAGGGATGCCCTTACTCTGAGGTTATTAATTAATCTTGTCACATTATATAATACGAAGTATAAAATAAGGTGTGCTGTGATTTTGGAGAAGATTTGTAGCTCAGGTTGTAAGTTTGCTCGCTGAGCTGGTAGATTTATTCTCAGACATTTCGTCACCACATTAGGTAACATCATCAGTGAGCCTCTGATGAAGGGCTGATGTTTTGTCCCGCTTGCTATTTATGTATCTTGGTCTATTGTAGTGGGCGGCACGGTGGCACAGTGGTTAGCAATGCTGCCTCACAGCGCCAGAGACCCGGGTTCAATTCCCGCCTCAGGCGACTGACTGTGTGGAGTTTGCACGTTCTCCCCGTGTCTGCGTGGGTTTCCTCCGGGTACTCCGGTTTCGTCCCACAGTCCAAAGATGTGCAGGTCAGATGAATTGGCCATGTTAGGTAAGGGATAAATGTAGGGGTATGGGTGGGTTGCACTTCGGCGGGGTGGTGTGGACTTGTTGGGCCGAAGGGCCTGTTTCTACACTGTAAGTAATCTAATCTAATCATTTCCGGTTCTTTTCCTCAGAGGTTGGTAAATGGGATCCAAATCAATATGTTTGGTAATGCAGTTCCAGTTTGAATGCCAGGCATCTAGGAATTCCCTTGTGTGTATTTGTTTAGCCTGTCCAGGGATAGATGTATTGTCCCAGACGAACTGGTGTCCCTCTTCGTCTGTGTGTGTGGATACTAGTGATAGTTGGTCATGTCTTTTGGTGGCTAATTGGTGCTCATGTATCCTGGTGGCTAGGTTCCTGCCCGTCTGTGCATTGTAATGTTTATTGCAATCCTTGCAGGGTAGTTACTATATGACGTTCATTCTGCTGGGGTCCTTTAAATTCATCAGGAACTGTTTCAGTGTGCTAGTAGGTTTGTGAGCTACTATGATGCCTAGGGGCTGGAGTAGTCTGGTCATCATCTCCGAGATGTCTTTAATGTACGGCTGGGTGGCTAGATTCTCTGAGCGTGTTGTGTCTTCTTGTTTCAGTCTGTTGTGTAAGAATCGGCAGACTGTGCTTATCAGGTACCTGTTGTTCTTGAATACATTATACAGGTGTTTTTCCTTGGATTCTCATAGTTCTGAGGTGCTGCAGTGTGTTGGGGCTCGTTTAAATAATGTTATGACGCAGCTCCATTTGTGGATGTTGGGATGATTGCTTCTGTAGTTGAGTATCTGGTCACTGACGCTGACCAGATACTGGTCAATTCGACTGGGACAACACATCCATCCAGGACAGGCTAAACAAAGACACGCACGGGCATTCCTAGGGGCCTGGCATTCAAACCAGAACTCCATCAATAAACACATAGATTTGTACCTCATTTACCAACCTCTCAGAAAAAAGAATTGGAAGTGATACCACCCGCTGTAACAGACCGAGACACATAAATAGCAAGTGGGACAGAACACCAGCGCTTCATCGGATGCTCAGCTATTAATGGTACCTAGCATGATGATGAAACATCTGAGAACAAAACTATCAGCTCAGCGAGCAAGCATACAACCTGACTAGATGCTCTCTGGTTGGTTCCAGAACACAATGCTGTCAGAAATTATCTTGAAGGCATTCTAATAGCTTTTCATTCAGGCTACTGCTGTTGATCTGATTTTTCTACTTAATTTGTAGGCTAAAGACATCTCTGCACCTTTCACATTTCCTTCCAAATCCACAACCTCTTCCATCTAGAAGGACAAGTGCAGTAAATACATGGTTACATCACCTTCTGCAAATTGTCCTCTGAACCACTCACCATCCTGACCTGGAAGTATGTCACTGTTCCTTTAATGTCACTGGATCAAAACCCTGAGGGTGTCCCTATACCCGAATGCTTGCAGCTGTTCAAGGAGGCAGCTTACCACCACCTTCTACAGTGCCATAAGGGATAAGCAGTAAATTCTGGGCCAGCCAGTGATCCTATGAACAAATAAAATTAAAGTTGTAGCTATTGCACAGCACTTAGCTGCAGTCCAATGTGGAAGCTCCAAACACAAATGGCTGGTGATCATTTATTACAACAGTTTTAACCCCATCTACTTCACCATTCCTTCTCCAGCAACTGATGACCTTGGACTTTCTCCCAGGTTCTTTTCATTTTCTCCCGACTACCAATTTTTATGGACCTGGGCATAAGAAAGAATGATATCTTCAGGCAACTAAGGATGAGCAACAAATAATGGTCCAGCCAGCAATGCCTATATACCATGAACACATACAACAAAGGGAGCCATTAGCAATTGGGATGTCCTGCTCAATACGGGTATCGTATTATGAACTTTCAGTTAGAATCTTTTAAAAAACTGGACAGGAACAAGCTGTGAAATGACTGCTGCAAATCATGTGACCTTGGAGTATTTAATTAAATCTGGCCATCCATCCAGTGAATTCACACATCTCTCTGTTTCAGGGTGGGTTAACACCAGAGGACTGCAGAATTCAATCCTAAGGAAGGAAACATTAACACTGATTTCTCTCACAGATGCTGCCAGACCTGCTGAGCTTTTTCAGGAATTTCAACTTTTGTCTCTGATTTACAGCAGGTCTTTCGGTTTTCTGGACTGTCCATCTCCAGGCGTCATTGTAATCAAGAGAGGAGATTGCAACTCAAATGGTGACAGATAGAAGTGAAAGTCATTCTGTTGTATCAAACTCTCCTAAAGCCTCAAGGTGCTAAATCACATGGCGGGCCGGAATTTTCTTCCATTGAGAGATGGATGTTAAAGTGGGAGGAATGAACATTTTTTGGAGGGGGTGTGGGGAGTAAATAGGTAGAGCTTCACTACGGGATTATGTTCTTCTTAGGCCATTACACAGTCATGAATGGGTATAAAGTGTTAAATGTTATGATAGGCAGTTCTATTCCATCAGAAGCTACTGGGCTCCAACATCCAGTTTTATTTTCAAGGCATCTATATCGTGCTTCCATTTTCAGCAATTCAGGAGCATCACTCTGCTCATTGCACCCGACCACCATAGAGACGTCAGTGAGGTGGCAGAAAGCAGCACCAGGGTTCAGCCCTGTTTCCCTACAGGTTTTCCTGAAGGAAATCCAGCAGAGAAGGGAAAGTTTCTCCCCAAGAATGGCAGTAAAAGGCCATTCCACCTGATGAAAGCAGGACTTGCTCAGGGGGCTGTGGGGGTCAGCAATCACAGGCTGCTCAAGAGAATTTGTCTCCAGTGTCACAGGAAGGTAAATGATCTGCTGCTCTCTGACAGGATGCCCATGTGCTTCATGGTCCTGCGAGTGTGAGTTAGTGCTGTATAGTTGTCCCTGCAGTGGACTGTCACACAAGCATCTCCATTTGAAGCCTCGAGTACAATCAATGTCTGTCACTCCATTGCAGCAACGAATATAACACCGCCGGCACCATAGTGATACTGTGTCTCGTAGGATTCACACTTAAAACAAAAACAAAGAACTATAACAATCAAAGATGATATACTGTCAGCTTTCCTCACAACTAGTGACTGTAAAGAAACATTTGACCATTTGTAACTTCATTGGTAAAGAATTGCCAGTCTAATGTTCATACCTATATATCGCAAACTCAGGAAACAGAAGATGATTTGTGTTGTTGAATAGGATACTATAAAGAAGGATAGAGTTATATATTCATATTGATCCTCCTCACCTGTAAACTTTGCAAAATTGTTTGTAGAGGCTCACAGAGTTGATTTGTTCCACGCTAAGCTTTAACCTGCCCCATTCCTCCTTAAACACCTCAAGTTGTTTCCATAATATTAAGAATGATTTAAGAGCCATGTACACTGACGTAGGGTCCTTTGCTTTCAAAGAGGGAGCTACTCTGCTGACTGAGGATTGTTTTCCATCTTCCTTTAATTCAACAGCATCCTCCTGTGGTAAACACCAAAAATCATAAGGTTGAGCCAAGTGAATTCATGTGTTTCAGAGTAAATTGTATTTTATAGTATCCAAACATCAACTGGACTAAGAATGTTCACTTCGTTGTCAGAAGTAGATCGTAAATAGATGTAGTATGAACAAGGTGGGTGGCTTCCCTGTCACAAACTGCTGTAAGTGGCAGCTGGGTGGCTGACCCTCAATCCTACAAAACTCTGCCTGTAGGCTAGCAATTGTACAAATCTAACATTAGTCCCAATCGTGTCATGAATATTTATACAGGGAAAACACTGCAATTTTACAAAGTGTAATTGCTGAAAATTTACCTGCTGAGTTTTAGTCACCGTGTCAACACTTGACTCCTCATCCTTTTCATTCAACAGGTCACTCCCGCTCTGTATCACGTCTTCCATCAAAAGAGAGACACCAAGTAGCTCAGCATTAGCTACACTTCGGTCATGATCATTCAGTCTACACAGGCAGATCTGGATCAGACAGGAATGGCAATAATTCTGATAACCATCCAGCTCTAAAGCATCACTTTGCCTGAGTCCCTGGCATCTTTGGTGATCAGCAGCAAATTAGTGCTTGCAATGGCAATGATCTTTCAGTCACAATGTTGTTGCACATCAATGGCATTGCCCAGACTGTTATCTTAAAATCTCCAACAATGTACCATCCCAAGATACAATATAAAGACTAAAGCCAATGGCTGAAGCTCTTCCCATAAAAGAAAATGCAACCAGATGAGTGATTTTACCTGCATCCCGTACTCAATAATTTGGAAGTTGCCAAGCATCACTGGGACAAATCCTTCTCTTGCTAAGAACGCCCTCCAGGGAAAGAGTACAGAGGCCTTGAACAGAAAATACCGGGTCAACAAAGGAGAAAAGCTCAGTTACAAAGTATAAAAAGTAATATGTTGCAGATGCTGTAACTCTAACAAAAACAGGAAATGCCAGAAACGTTCAGTGGGTCAGGCGGCACGTGTGGGGGGGGGGGTGGAGAAGGCGTTAATATTTCAGACCAAGGTCCCTTTGTCAGGACCATTTTTGTTGCTTTCTGGCTTTATTTCTATTATGAAGCACCCTCATTAAAGATTCTCTCTCTCTTAGTCAATGACCTGAAACTTGGAAGCGTTGTGAACTGTCTAATGTTAAACTTTAAAAGGATATTGACAAGATGGTGGAATGGATGCACAAGAAGAAAAGAGAAGAGTGGAGTGATCCATTTTGATAGGAAGTCCACAGAGAAGCAATATGACTTAAAGGGTGTAACTCTAAAGGGGGTGCAGAAACTAAGTGTTCTGGGTGTATATGTGGACCAATCATAGAAGGTGGCAGGATAAGCTGAGAACATTTTTAAAAGGGGGTTAGAGGTAAAAAGCAAGGAGGTTACATCTAACCTGTATAGTACACTAGAGAATTGGGTTCAGTTCTGGACACCTCTCTTTAGGAAAGATGTGAAAGTATTAGAAAGTGTGCAAGGAAGATTCTTGAAGATGATTCCAGGGATGAGGAACCCTCATCACACAGACAGACTGGAAAGTGGAAAGAGTTTCCTTGAAGAACAGAATTTTTAAGAGGAGATTTAATAGAAGTATTCAAAATCTTGAGGGGTCTGGACAGAGTAGATAGGGAAAAACTGCTCCCATTGGTAGAAGGATAGGGAAACAGAAGGGTTAGATTTAAGATCTAAGAATAAACAGAGACATGAAGAAAGTCTTTTTGTGATCTACCAGTGGTCAGGATGTCGAATACACTGACAGTGCTCTGGAGACAGAACATTTAAGAAGCAATTGGGTTATTATCTAAAAAGGAAGAACAGCCAAGGCTATGAGGAGACAAATAGGAAATGGCATTCGATAAGTTGCTCCTTTGGTGATCCAGTGCAGACACGACAGGCTGAATGGCCTTATTCCATGCTGTAACTGCTCTGAGAAGGTATCTTTTGTTATTTTACAGTTCACTACACTAATCAGGGGAAGTTACAAAAATGTAACAGGAAATGCTGATAGAGTAGTAGACAGACTTGGATTTAACTCGCACTTAACTCAGCCACTGGACGTCTCAAAGCACTTTCCAGTTAATTAAGTCTCTTTTGAAGTCTCGTCCCTGTTAGAATGAAGGAAATGTGGAAGACAATTCTGCAACAGCCAACCCCATAGGCAGCAATGTGATGACGAAAAGATAAACTGCTGCTTGCGTTGCAGTTTGAAGTATAAAGATTGATCAGAGCAACAGGAATAACTCTCCTGCTGCTCTTCAAAATATGAATGGATTTCTCTATCCATCTGAGTAGCCAGATGGGACTTGCTGCCTCAGTTTAATCTCTCAGTGCCAGCTTAATCTTTGTTCTCAAACCCTGGACTGGCACTTGAACCTAGGAGCCTCCACAGATGTGAGTTGGGAGAAGACTCACATGAAGCACCAACATTGACCAGTTCACTGAATGTTCTGACTCCAAGCTGGACATTCGATGCGATTCTATGTGAGACGGCAGGGATTATGCCACAACTGGTTCAATTCTTGATGCTGTTGTTAACAACGTAGAGCTGTTGAAAACAATCTTTGCCTGATTTTGATCAGTTCAGCACAGACATTGCTGATCCCCAGCACATACTGACCTTGTGACTCCAGGCATCCAGGGGTGCTGGTAGAGTAAGCAATGATCCATACAGGCTGCTGTCTGCAGAGTTACTCATGGTTGGCAGTGCTTGACACATAGAGTCTGTCACTGATTGAAATGCTGCCACATTGCCAACAGACAAGAAAGTTTCTCTGTAAAAAAAGGCAAAATAAAAATGGTAATTATCAGCACCGAAGAAGATACGATATCTACTTTCAGTTCAGCTGCCTTCATTCACAGCCAGTGTGAAAGGTCAATGAGTGAATATGAAGATAGGTATTCCACAATACACTGTGGGCATCAATAATGAAATAGTATTCAAATCAGACCACATCAAACATCCATATGGTAGGCTAGATAACTGCAATTACTTGTACTAGGTAACTATCATTACTGGCAATAATCAATAAATAATAGATAGGACTCCTTGTAATATAGTGGTAGTGTCCCTGCTTCAAAGCCAGCATGACCGAGGTTCAAGGCCCACCTACTCTACGTGTGTAAGAAAATCTCTGAACAGGTCGATTGCATTAAACAAAAAAATGGCCATTTGATGTTGGTTTTTTTTAAAAAAAGTGCAGAGGTGTAGAATAGCATCTCCTCACAAAAAGAAATAAATATTAGATGGAATGCAGAGTTATTCATGTGTGCACGACAGAGAGAATTTAAATATAAGAGCACATAATCTCTTGCATTGCAAATTATTTGCCAGTAAACTGCATTAATTCCTTCATTATAAATTGAAATATCAAATGCTGGACATACTAATCAAAACAAAAAGAAACTGCCTTCAGCAAAAAATACCCCTAAAAACGTAATCTAAAAGGAATGATCTATTGCACAAACAATCATAGATGACTAAAGCAATTTCAAAGCCAGAATTTAATCTCTGGGCTCAGGTGGCATGTATAAACTGCCTGAGGTTCACTGTTGTGATTCAGGATATTAACTGAACTCTCTCATGATGTTACTAATAAACAATCTGGCATCATTGATAAAAAGGACAGATGGATATTAATGTTTTGATTGTGAATCAACAACAAAATGATTCTACCATTCATATAACACAATAAAATATAAACAGTAGCCTCCCTGTTTCTTTTAGGGATGGTTTAGTTGGATGTTGGTGGAGTTGTGAAACAGATCATGGTTTAGTTTGGATTCCTTCCCTAAACTATAAAACATAGAGAAACAGAAATGATCAGTTTACAATTGAGTATGTAACTGTAGCTGATTCAAATCAGATATGAGGGTGAGAGTAAGACAAACTACACTATTATTTTTTAAAATGGGTAATATCTTTTCAAACCTGTTCGATTCCATCTTGTGTCACTGTGACTATTTCAAATGATTCATGTTAATTGAATTAGCAGTTTTCATTAAATAATAAATTACATTTGGTGTTATTTACACAAGTATCTGTAAGTGTCTGTGTAGGTGTAAGTGTTCAACTAGGTGTAAGCCCATGTGTAAGCAAGTAAGAGAGAGAGACAGAGGCAGAGACAGAGAATGGGAGCGACAAAAGGAGATAGAGATAGAGAGAGGTTAATTACTTAAAAAAAATGTTCAATCAATTCCCTGAAATGCCTCTGATTTTGAATGGATTAATGCTGGATTTTTTCTTTGCTTAACAAAGTAATAAAGAGCTTGAAGTTTCTCTTGCCAGTAGAACAGAGGTAGACACCCTGTGCTTTGTGCATTGCTCTTGCTAAACAGACTGGCCACTTGAAGAAGTCTTATTCTCAGTGCAGTGTTCTCATCACACAGTACAACATCAGCATGACCTGTTTCATTGATATAAATATCTATTTATGAATAAGCAGTGGGTTTCATCCCACTGAGCAATTAAAGTTTACATTACATTAAAGTTATATCAATCTAATTTAGATTGTTTTAATTTAAATGTAATTACATTGGTGACTACATTTCAAGTGAGATCATTGGCCATTACAATGAGTCTCTCGCCTGTTGCAGCTCCAATCATGGATTCCCGTCTTTTGCAGTTTCAGTAAATTTACCTGAATTGAAACAGTGTTGTTCACTTCTTTAAATTGCCTAAAGCCTATCTGGTTTAAGTTACTGAGTTCCCTGGCTCTGTTCCTGGATTAGACATGTTTCTCTTTTGACTTTTTTCTACCTGTGCCACCTGGTATCTGTGGGGTTATAGTCAAGATTAGAGTGGTGCTAGAAAAGCACAGCAGGTCAGGCAGCATCCGAGGAGCAGGAAAATCGACGTTTTGGGTAGGAGCGTTTCATCAGGAATTCCTGAAGGGCTCCTGCCCAAAACGTTGACTTTCCTGCTCCTCGGATGCTGCCTGACCTGCTGTGCTTTTCCAGCACCACTCTAATCTTGACTCTAATCTCCAGCATCTGCAATCCTCACTTTCACCTCTGTGGGATGATAGCCCAATCTGAGCTAATTTTTTGTGCTATTTAAACATCTCCCACTCTATCAGAAATGTTTAGTTTAGATTCACGTGACCCCTAATGGCTCTTCATTCTGAGATTGATCTAGGATTTGCGATCAATCCCACAAACCATCACCACATGCTGCAGCCTCTAACTCGGTGCTGAAAGAGCAGATTTCTCTAGTCTGATGAAGTGTTGCCAACAGGTTGTAGGGATTGACTGTGCCCTGCATCAGCAGGATCCACTTCCTTGCAACCTTCTGGGGTGCCAACATTAGGATTGGTGCCACTAATTTAAATCTTTAGGTCCATGCTGACCACCATGTTGTTTCTGCATTTTCTAAATGTGTAGGGGTCCATGGTATTGTCACAGAGCTAGTAATCCAATGACCCAGTCTAATAAGGGATCTTCTGGCACCGCGATAGTCTGCCTCTGTACCAGGGGTCTGGGTTTGAGTCCCACCTGTCCCAAAGGTGTTACATTTCATGTCTAGCCGAGTTGATTCAAAATAGTTTCAGGATTTACATAGTCTCCTGTGTGTGAGAGTTGGACACTATCTAGACTTCCAAGAACAATGTCGCCAGGTAAACAAGATGTAGTCTATTGCATCATTGTGACTAATAACACAGCAGAATAGCTCCTAACTATTATAAAGACCTAGCCTTAGCTCTGTCTTCCATGAGATCCTACTTTACTTTCTCACCATGATCTCAGCACAGTGGGGGGTGCTATTGCATTCTATCAAGTATTAACCCTTTCAATCCTTCCAGGGCCACATACAGCACCAATCACTTGGCCAGAACTCGACAGAACATGCAGTAATTAACCAGCAATAACATTTCCATTCAAATAGTATTTGTTAGAAAAGGTCCTTTACCTAATTAAATGGCGAACAGCAGCATCAAACTGCAAGAACATGACCTCTCTTTTGAGGATGAGAAGCTTTGCGACTGAGGCAGGGTCTCGTGGATTGGAAAGATCATCGACCTGAGCCTGAATCTCCTGAAGTTCAGAACCTGCCCCAATAGGAAACAGCAAAACAGCATGATATTTAATAACATAACTCTATCAATAGGGACTTATATTACAAACGCAAAGAGGGTATGCTGAATTTATGTAAGACAACAGTTGGCCTCAGCTAGAACACAGCATCCAGTTCCGGGCACCACTCCTAAGACAGGAGGTGAAGGTGTTGGAGAGAGTGCAGAAGAGATTCACAAGAACTGAGGAGCTTCAGTTACACAGATTGACTAGAGAGGTCAGAACGGGAGAAAAGAAAGTTCAGAGGTGATTTGATAGAGGTATCCAAAATCACGAGGGATCTGAATGGAATAAAATAAATTAAAGGATCACAAGAAAATTCAGATTTAAGAGAATTAGAAGAAAGCAAAAGGTATGAGACAACCATGGGAATATGGAAAATAGGAGCAGTCTGTGCCCTGGCATTGTCCTCAAAAGTGCAATCTTTACACTGAATCAGAGCAGCATCTGTCTTTTTCCCAGTTTTCTCACTCCGAGTGGAACTGCCAATTTCCAGGGTACTGATCCCAGCTACTAGGGGCTTTGTGCTACTGTGAGCTTATGCTCATTAGGGACTGGACTGGCACTGCAAAATTATTCAGCTTAGGCAACACATTACCCCATCTACATGAACCTGTTCAGGGTGGATATGTCAAATCATAGAGGGCATAGGTTTAAAGTGAGAGGGGAAAACTTAAAGCAGATATGCGAGGATGTTAGGCTTGTGGACATGGATCCTAGGTGGCTCAGTGGTTTGCGCTGCTGCCTCACAGTGCCAGGGACCTGGGTTTGATTCCACCCTCAGGTGACTGTGTGGAATTTGCACTGTCTCCCTGTATCTGCATGAATTATTGTCAGGTGCTTCAGTTTCCTCCCACAGTCCAGAGATGTGCAGGTCAGGTGGATTGGTCATGGGAAAGGCAGGGGTTTGGAGTGGGTCTGGTGGGATGCTCTTTGCACGGCTAGTATGGTCTGCTTCCACACTAGGGATTCTATGCTGCCAGGGGAGGTAGTAGATGTGGATATAGTAGCAATGTTTAAGAGGCATTTATACACACAATTGAACTAGAGGGGATATGGACCATGCTTAGACAGATAGGATTAATTTAAAATGGCATCATGGCCTGTTCGATGTTCTAACTGTGATGCAGCAACTAATGACTGCCCCATTCAACTACCATTATACACAGTATGCTTTCCATTTCATATAATCATTATTTCAAGAAAATAACAAGTTTTGCTCGTCTTAAATGGTGCCCTTTAACATTAGTTATAAACCTGTACTGGTTTCTTGAGCCACAAAACCATGGAAGTGTAAGGAATGAGCTGCCAAAGGAAGCAGTGGAGGCTGGTACAACTACAACATTTAAAAGGCATCTGGATGGGTATATGAATAGGAAGGGTTTAGAGGGATTTGGGGCACATGCTGGCAAATGGAACTGGATTAGGTTGGGATATCTGGTCGGCATGGACGAGTTGGACCAAAGTGTCCGTTTCCATGCTGTGCATCTCTATGATGTTATGGTCCTTTCATGAGCTGTCAGTTCTTCTCAGCTAGAGGCAGTTGGCATCTTTAATTGGACAGAGTGCCCGCTGCCTGAGCAGCTTTTTAATTAAAATTCTCTCACAAGATGTGGACATTATCGGTTACACCAACATTTGTCGCTCTTCCCTAATTGCTCTTAGGAAGGTGGATTATGAGCAACCTTTGTGAACTGCTGCAGACCACATAGTATAGGCGCAGGGATTTTCTCCAGGATTTTGATCCAGTCACAGTGAAGAAACAGTGATCTAACTCCAAGTCACGATGAAATGTGGTTTGGCAGGGGGTGGGGGGGGAGGGACTTGTGGTGACTGGAGGATCTCATGCATCTGCTGCACTTACCCTTCTAGGCAGCAGAGGTTTAGAAGGTGTTATTGAAGAGGTTTGGCAAACTACATCTCGCAGATGTTACATTTACATCTAAATATGCTGACATGAGAACCGCACAGTTCAGGTGCAGGGTCAGGACATAACATTTACCTGGTTATCAGGATCCCAAACCCACTTTGAAAATTCATCCCCTTGTAGTTAAATTCCTTCAGAGCTTTGCTCCTTTATACCTCTGTGAGCTCTTCTAACTCTATCTTCCTGAAGTGTAACTTCCTCAGTCTATGGCATCTTGTTTTATTTCTTTCACTTTACTATTGGTAGCCTTCAGCTGCCTCGGCCCAAAACAGCAGACATGCACTCTAAACACCTTCCCCTCTCTTTCCTACCTTAAAACCAACCATTATGGCTAAGTAGCTTTGCTCACCTTGCCAATTTTTACAATCTGCTTCAGCACCCTCTTTTAGTTTAATTGCTCCTTTTAAAAGCAACGTGACATTTATTTCTATGATAAAGGTCCTTTATTTCTCAGTGGTTTACTGCTACAGTGCTAGGATTAGAGTGGTGCTGGAAAAGCACAGCAGTTCAGGCAGCATCAGAGGAGCAGGAAAATTAACATTTCGGGCAAAAGCCCTTCATCAGGAATACAGGCAGAGTGCCTGAAGGGTAGAGAGATAAATGAGAGGAGGGTGGGGAGGAGAGGGTGGAGTGGATAGGTGGAAAAGGAGATAGGCAGGTAGGACAACTCCTGACAAGTCATGGGGACAGTGCTGAGCTGGAAGTTTGGGACTAGGGTGAGGTGGGGGAAGGGGAAATGAGGAAACTGTTGAAGTCCACATTGATGCCCTGGGGTTGAAGTGTTCCGAGGCGGAAGATGAGGCATTTTTCCTCCAGACGTCGGGTGGTGAGGGAGCGGCGGTGAAGGAGGCCCAGGACTTCCATGTCCTCGGCTGAATGAGGGGGGGAGTTGAAATGTTGGGCCACAGGGCGGTGTGGTTGATTGGTACGGGTGTCCCAGAGATGTTCCCTAAAGTGCTCTGCTAGGAGGCATCCAGTCTCCCCAATGTAGAGGAGACCGCATCGGGAGCAACGGATACAATAAATGATATTGGTGGATGTGCAGGTAAAACTTTGATGGATGTGGGAGGCTCCTTTAGGGGGTTGGATGGAGGAGGTGTGGGCGCAGGTTTTGCAATTCCTGCGGTGGCAGGGGAAGGTGCCAGGACGGCAGGGTGGGCTGTTGGGGGGCCAAACCAAGTGTTCTGGCCAACTGCTGTCAAAGCAGCACGATCAAAATCTTTGCACTCGGCAAGTCTTTTATTTTCCCTCTTTTTAAGGCTTACCAATGCCTTCGAGTCCTCCCCACTCAGCGGCCAGCGGCTGCTCACTCTGAGATCCCATTGGAGGAGAGTTTCCAAGCCGTGCAAAACAGCACAAGTACGAGACAATGTCGTGAAGTGCTGCCACAATCTCTAAAGTCTGGTACAAGGCTTTCCGACAAACCTGGTGAGCAATAGGAATCAAACAGGTCCATTTTCAAACTATTAGCAGATAACACCCAAACACTGTATAGTATATACCATAGGGCAGGCAATGGCCTACTGGTATTATCACTGAGTTGTTACTCCAATGATTCTGGGGAGCTGGATTCAAATCCTGCCAGTAGAATTTAAGTTCAATTTTTTAAAAAAATCTGGAATTAGGAGTCTAAATGGTGACTGATTGTCAGGAAAATCCCATCTGGTTCACATATGTCCTTTCGGGGAGGATATTTGCCTTCCTTACCTGGTCTAGCCTATATGTGACTCCATTTTGATAGTAACTGCCTTCTGAGCAATGGGGGGATGGGCAGCAAAAGCGGGCCGAACCTCATCCGGTGAAAAGATAAAATAAAGCTATTTTACTGTCCCAACATTTCACTTTCAGTGATACTCATCCAAAAATCCTTCATGTAAAAGGACAAGTTACCTGTAACCATGTTGATAAAATAAAATGTTTTTAATCAGCAGTATCAAAGGTAAGTCATCAAAAGGAGCAGTTCACTGAAGTAGTTCACAGGTTACTGTGACTGATGTGACCCAATGGTAAAATGTTCTCTACAAATAGGTTTCTCCTTTGAAGAACATTTACTGAAGTAGTCAATAACTCCCCCTTCCCCCACCTCGCCTCAGTTCCAAACTTCCAGCTCCTGATGCAGGCTTTTGCCCGAAACATCGATTTTACTGCTCCTCGGATGCTGCCTGAACTGCTGTGCTCTTCCAGCGCCACTAATCCAGAATAACTCCAATGGTCAGATGTCTGGTGGGAGTTCCTATTATGGAATACAGGTGGCACGGTGGCTCAGTGGGCTAGAACTGCTGCCTCGTAGTGCCAGGGACCCTGGTTCGATTCCTGCCTCAGGCGACTGTCAGTGTGGAGTTTGCACATTCTCCCCGTGTCTGTGTGGGTTTGCTCTGGTTTCCTCCCACAGTCCAAAGATGTGCAGGTCAGGTGAATTGGCTATGCTAAATTGTTCATCATGTGAGGTATGTTAGTCAGGAGTAAATGTAGGGGAATGGGTCTGGATGAGCTACTCTTCAGAGGGTTGGTAAGGACTTGTTGGGCCGAATGGCCTGTTTCCACACTGTAAGAAATCTAATTTATTAGATTCAAATTTGAATTCACAACCTCTGGGCTATTATTTCAGCAGATAAGCACAATACCATGTAACCTGCTGCTATGGTGAAGTCCACAATTATGGAATGATTGTTGATTGTAAATTATTACTTTGTATCTTCTGTTTTTAGTGAGATTCCAACATTAATACATTAACAATTGGAAGCAGAACAAAAGTTAAAGACAGATGCTACAAATTCAATTGCAGATCATTTAAATCCAGTAGAAACCGATGAAAGAAGGTCAAAAGAATTATGCTTGCATTGATGAAGAAATCCCAACTCTAAAGAAAAATACTGTTTGGATGAAAATCAAAACACACCTTTTCCTCCAGCGTTTTAAACATAATAAGTACTTCAGAATAGTGAGGAATGAACCACAGATTAAGGAATATTCTTCCATCTGCGGACAATAAACTGTGAGGACGTTGATTGAGTTTCCTGGATTAAAAAGAAATACGTGCTGATGCCAAAGCATGATAATGTCACGTCAGATGCATACTTTGTGAGATAGCTGCTCTCTGATGTCAGTACTGGGTAAATTTAGCCCTATATATTCTTTGTAAACTGTACAGCTTTGTTCAGGATAAAACAGACATTATGTTGAATCTTAAGATGCTAAGCATAGAGGCAGGGGGCAATGCGACCCCTCCGTGAAGTGAGATCTCACTTTAATCAATATGGCAATGTACTTCCCTATGAAAAGGCATGCAAAGCAGCAAGAGGATGAGGAATCCCAGGGACAGTAACTTTACACAATTCCTAATGGACAATTCAACAGTGGCACAGACTGAAAACAGGTTGCCTGCTCAATTTATCCACTGGGAGCTGTGTGCAATGACAGAAAAGGGAACATAACTTTGAGAAATGTGGAGTAAAAAACATAGAAACACACAAAATAAGAGCAGGAGTAGGCCATTTGGCCTTTGAGACTGCATCCCCATTCAATAAGATCATCCAATTCAGTCCCTGTCCCCACTTTCTCCCCATATCCTTTGATCCCTTTAGCCCTAAGAACTATATCTAACTCATTTGTGAACACATTCATTGTTTTAGCCTCAATTGGCTTTCAGTGCAGAGAATTCCACAGGATCACAACTCGCTGAAGAAATTTCTCTTTGTCTCAGTCCAAAATGGCCAACCCCATATCCTTGAAGTATTGGATCAATATCTATTATATCAAGAAAATGTGAAAAGAAGAACTGTTGGATCCTCTGGTTACAATCACAGAGTTAAAAGCTGAGTCTTTGAGGTGGAGTTTGCTGTGGTTCTATTGCTTTTGACACAGTCAATCACAGCAAACGCCACCTCAGAGACTCAGCTTTTGATAGAATCGACATCATGGAGAAGTGAGGACACACCATGGGCACAACAGTCTTCTAAAGACTGTTAATGTTAAACACAAATAGAGTTAGTGTTGATGAGTGATGTGAGAGATGTGATTGATATTGCCCTTTTCACATATCCCATTGACTAGTACCACATTAGGCACTGGATGCCAATTCCTGTCATGATACTTTTCATACAAGACAACAAAAACTTGCAGTTCTGTGCCCTTGATGTAGTGAAATATCCCAGAATGCTTCACAAGGGCATTATCAAACAAACCAAGGCAACATAAGAGCAGGTGACCAAAAGCTTGACCAATAAGATTTAAGAGCACGCTAAAGGAGGAAAGATAGAGAGACAGATAGGTTTAAGTCAGCAATTCCACATTAAAGCAGCTGAAGGCACAGCCCTCTGCCAATTGTGTAACAAAGGAAATTGGATACTTTAGGTTTTGTATTCCTATATTTCTATGTAGGCAAACAGTTGGGCTCAAAAAGATACCCCAAGTGAGATCAGCCTCCCCAGCACAGATCAGGGATCTGTAGCTGCCTCCTAACCTTAAGACTCCAGAGCAGCACGTTTATCTACTGAGTCATCAGAGAACCTATTTCTGACTTCGGAACAGACTCTCTCTATCATCTATAGAAAATTATTGGTAAAAATGTTCATTTTTGGAACTACTCCATATAAAGTACAAGATGTACACATTACAATGCTGTGATGTATGAGGGATCGTGGCCATGGTCTGCTTGTGTAACATGCAAAACAATACTTATCACTGTATCTCTGTGACAACAATAAATCAATCAATCAAAAAATTAATCAATTAACCAACCTCAGTCAAGGTATTGTGTGCACTTGGAAAACTTGAGTGAGGGAAATAAAGTTTCAAGAATTTGAATAAAGATAATGAATGAAAATAATGTGGTGCAGTTGAAGTCACCATATACATTGAGAATAAAGTATCGAAAATTGGGCCAAAGGATTATTTTTCATAGGCTTTCCTTATTCTAGTCATTTCAAGGTAACTTAAACATCACCATAAGTTGCATGTGCACAGATGTTGCTATTGACTGTGATGTTATTCTCCTATAGTCGAATAGCCTGGTGCAGCTCAACGCCTAATCCCACTTGTGAAAAATGACCAACTAGGCCCCAGGCTGCAGAACATGAGGCATGGCAAAATAAGCTGATTGGGCACAAATATTCACTTTATTGTTTTAGCAGGATGTCAAGAGTCACTAACCTTGGATCAGAAATCAGACCTAGCTCTGAGTCTTGCTCTCCCTTCTTTTCTTGAGGCTGGCCCAACACAAAATAGGTTTTCTTGGTAGTGGGGAAGTCATGCAGTAATGCCAGTAGGCCCCTGTAGTGTGCGATGATCTGTCCTCGCAGAGAGCACTGTGACACACGCTCATGAAACCTGAGGTAATACAAAACAAGGTCCTGAGTTGTTGCCTGCAATACATTTCTTTACCACAGCATGGAAGGAGCTTTTAGTGAAATAGTTTAGTGAAAGCCAAATTTCTAAATTATTCAACTTTTTTTTCCCAAGAGTTTCACCACTGCTGGGATGTTGGTGGAATGCAGGCAGGTGATGCTGTAGAGGTGAGGACACAGGGCCATAGTGATGGATAAGACTCAGTTTTCACAGTTGATCAGGAAGACAAAAATAGTCATCTTCAAATGTGGTTTAGGTGAGAGGAATTAGGATCAGAATTAGGGTGGGCAGTTTCTGGTGGGACTATTGAGATGAAAGATCAATGAACATTGGTTCGAAAAAACAGGTTATCAGAAGCACTTCCCTTTTCTTCTTTGCCTCGTGTTATGGAATATTTGACATCAAGCAAGCTATTGGAAATGGAAGATGGGACTTTACTGTCTCTTCTGACAGACAGCAGATTGATGCCACAATGCAGCCCTCCTCAGTACTGCAACCAATCCAGATCCACCTAATTCAGGCAGGAATAATACCAGCTTAAACAAACTGACACACTCAGTTCTCCACTGCAGCATGCAGAGTGCAGAGTGCAGGCCATTGAGTAGGAGCTGGCCATTTCTACACGTAAAAAGGGAAGAGGGAATCACGTGTGCTGTAAGCCCCAGTCAAAAAGCAGATGTAACAACAATCCGGGATTAGGCCGATTGATCATATTCTTAGCAGCAGAAAAGTTGTGGCCTGGAGAGGGACGCAAGAGGGAAGAAACCTGGGAGATAAACCGAGCTAGCTGCTTTTTAAAAAGAGTAAAATCAATGGACGTATGTCTGGAAGAACTGAAAAGAAACTGACTTCAAAAACATTGAGTAATATTGCATTATATTTCAGTTTTAAATTTGGGTTGTAAAATGGTCTGAAAACTGGTCTCCATTTGGCAATTTTGAACTGAGTAATTGTTCATCAGGAACATTTCCACTGAATGTTGTATGATTTACTGCTGTGTAGAGTATAGTGTGCAGCACACCATGAAATCATTTAAAAATATCAATCCAAAAATGGACTGGAAACTTCCATTCTCTCCAAACAATAAACAGATTGAATTTCACGCAGCTCCTCAACCACAGACCATTAGGAAGATTTGCCCACTTGCTCCAGTAAACAAGTTTGAATGAAGAAAGTATACCTGTGGCAGTAGACAAGAATTAACTGTCTTTTGATTTTTTCCACTTCCTCCTATATATATAAAAAAACAAAATTTTAAAGTGATACAGGCCATTTTGTTATGATGTGCATTTTGTTGACACAAATTTGCTGTGACGCGATTTACAAATTGGGGACGTTGTTTCCACAGCATAAACTTTTATTACGTGTGTTGGCTGTAACGTGATCACATCGCCAACATTTTTAAGCGCTGTTTCTAAAGCACAATTTTTCTATAACATGGGGTTGCACAAGAATGCAACCGTCATGTTATAGAAGTGACTGTAACCATATAATTTCAGTGTCAGGTTCTTCTAATCCCTGCCTGTGCCGTTTTTAAAATGCTTTTCTAGGTCTAGCTCAATGAGCCTTAGCACAAAGCCTTCCTTCAAGATTTCCCAATCAGTGTGGGATCACCCTTTTCTGACAAGAGAGCTCAGATGGAGAACGGGGTAAGATTCATCTCTCTGCCCTTGATTTATTTACAGGACTCATTTTTGTGTAAGTCCATCTTGCTCTACTTATCTCCATGTGTTCAGTTTCCAACATGGTAGAACTTCTTCCTACCCACTTGGCTTAGTTGCCAGTCCATTATCTTTTCTTGAGGGACACTAACTATACCTATTTGTTCATCACTACTGAAGAGACAGTGAGAGAGATTGAGAAATAGAGAGAGAAAGAGACCTGGGATTAGAGATAGGCACCGACAGATCATGTGTTGCTTTGAAGTGAGATGTAGCAGGTGTGGGTCATCAGCAACAGAAAAGACTCCCCAATGTTTAACTGGGTGAAATGGGAACTGTAAGGAGGTTGCACAAAGACATTTAAGTACAGCAGTCGGACTAACTTTTCAAAGCAGGCAGCAGTGCCCTGAATGGTGCAACATCTTTTAATGACACCAAAAACTTAAAAGGTGTACAAAAAGATCCAATGTCCTCACAGGGGCTGACCAAGATAAATCAAGGCACAGTTCCAATAAACATGTCACACCAATTTTACACTCGCCAACTTAATTTTCAAGTTCCTTCTAAGTCTGAGGGAAAAAGACTTATGCATGGAGTAAGTTCTGAAAAAGATACGTGTTACTTAAAACGAGAGGAGTCTGCAAATTGCCTGCATTCAGGACTCTGACCATTTTGTAGAATATTTGACCTAAAAGAATAGTTCAGTTCATCCATCACCATAAGTCATACAGTGGAAAATAAATGCTCAATCAGTCACATTGCTTTATTATCTTCCTATAAAGGAAAACCTGGTGAGTAACCAACACCAGCAAAATGCAATGGAGAGATTACATCCCACTGATGAAAACTCTGAGGTTATGTAAAACGGATACACTGGAGGTATTAGGCTGCAAACAAGGACAGGCCATTTAACAAGGAGTGTTAGAGAGGAGAGAAGAATGGTCAACACTGTTGCAGTTATGAAGGACGTTTGTGAGGCCTTGTATTCAGTTTTGGTCATCTTGCTATAGGATGTTACTAAACTGGAAAGAGTGCAGAAGAAATTTACAAGGATATCACCAGGACTCAATGGTCTGAGGAGAGGTTGGACAAGCTAGGACTTTTTTCTTTAGAGCATAGGAGACTAAGGGGGGGGGGATCTTATAGAAGTGTATAAGATCATGAGAGGCATGGATAGGGTGAATGCAATCAATCTTTTCCCAGGGTTTGGGAATCAAGGACTAGAGGACATCAGTTTAAGGTTAAATGGGAAAGAATAAAGGAAACCTGAGGGGCAACTTTTTGACACAGAGGATAGTATACATATGGAATGAGCTGCCAGCCCAAGTTGTTGAGGCAGGTACATTAACAACATTTGAAAGGCATTTAGACAAATACATGGATAGGAAAGGATTAGAAGGATATGGGCCAAGTGCAGGGAAATAGGGTGAATGTAGGTGACACTATTAGCATGAATGAACACTTTGGTCGGCATGTACCAGTTTGGGCCAAAGGGCCTGTCTCTGTGCTGTAGGACTCTATGACCTCCCAAAATCTTCAAAATCCAAGTCAGCCCAAATTCTGCACAGCTGTCCAGATAAAAATGGTGACAGAATTGTCACACATCCAAAGTTAACATCAGTGCTCATCTCCAGCAAACAAACTGACTTCCTCAATGTAACATTATGCTCAGAGTTGCTGCTGTGTTGCTCCAAGCATCACTTAGTGTCGTAGAGTCATAGAGATGTATAGCACGGAAATAGACCCTTCAGTCCAACTCGACCATGCTGACCAGACATCCCAACCTAATCTAGTCCCATTTGTTAGCACTTGGCCTATATCCCTCCAAATCTCTGCAAATGCAAATTCACCTCATAGACTTATACGTGTGTGTGTGTGTGGCAGTGGAGAGAGAAAAAGAGGAGAGAGATTGAGAGTGAGAGTGTGTGTATGAGAGAGAGAGAGACAGAGACAGAGAGAGGCAGACAGAGAGAGACAGAAGTGTGTGTGTGTCTGTGTCTGTGTCTGTGTGTCTGTGTGTGCACGCGCACACGCCTGAGAGACAGCATGTGTATAACAGAGGCTTAGCATGAGTGTGTGAGTATGTAAGAGTGTGTGTATGTGTGCTTGTGTGAGAGTGTGTGTGTGTGACAGTGTATAATGTAGTGGGGTCACCTGTAGTATGACATGAACCCAAGGCCCCAGTTGAGGTCATCCGCATGGGTACCGAATTTGGCTATAAACCTCTGCCACTCTGCATTGTTGCATAACCCGGCTTTTAAATATTGTAATTGGCTTTTAAATGTTGTAATCATACTGGTTTCCACCACTTCCTCTGGCAGCTCATTCCATACATGCACCACCAACTTGTGTAATGGCAGGGTCAATTTAGCTTGAAATTTGGAACAAATGGAGCAAGAAAGCTGTTCAAACCTGACCACTCTCATTTAAAGGCCAAGAAGAGACTTTATTAGACTCTTTTATAAAGAAATTATATAAAATGATCAAGATGGAGGAATGGCATCTCTCCTGCTAGCAGAGGCAATAAGAGGTTATCAACTTGCAACAATCAGGAAGAGAACAAAGCAAGTTTTTTTGTACACACCAACACAAGATGGTTGTTGAAGTGTGGAATGGGACTGCTTCAGGAAGATTTTAGGGGAAAGTTGTAGAAAAGTACAATACCTGGCAATGGGAAAGGGAGGGGTGAAGCACTGGGTTAGTTTAGGACAACACCAGCCAAATGCCTTCCTACTGAACTATAAAACCCAAATGTTACCTGCTTGTTGTGCTGAGATACTTTTCACAAACTCGTCGAAAACTAGCTTACCATCACTGAACAAGATAACAGATGGTTAGACAGATGTAAGCTCCTTAGTGGTTATTCTACTACTCAGGCAAATGAAAAGCCTGTACTCATCTTGGGAATATTTAAATACAACTGCTTCCCAGTTAGCCATCTGTTTACTGTCTCCATTCTGGATCGTATTAAACTATGAACGATGCACACAGTTCATTAGCACAAGGTTGAATGGGGACAGCAAGCTTTCAGTCCAGTTTCTGACTTGCTGCCCTTTATTCTTGTCACGCCCACATCCTTGGAAGGAAATGTCAATACTTACAGGGTTTTTCATCAGCGGCCCTGCGCTGCTCTTCTTATTAATAAACTCATTCAACATCATGTCACGGGGGCCTAGTTTCTCCAGTTGGATTGAAACAAATGCCTCTGGGGCTCTGCAAAAACCAAATCAGGGAAATAAATTCTTGGGAACATCTCTTTGTCAATGTGTGCACATGGGGAAGAAAAACATTGAGCATCCATTCATGTATTCTTCAGTCCATAAGTAATAGAAGGAAGAACATTAAATTTAAAAATTAAGTATACTGAGGAACTAAAATTGCGTATAATTGAAAAGGAAAATGCACAGTACCCTGGAAATCCACAGTCTGCCTGTGTCAGAAAGAGATGGGTGACATAAATGTTCCTGTTGACCTGCTCAACCTATCAGATGTAAATTTGCCCACTCCATTAATCAACATTCAATTAAAAAGTCATCAATGGAACAAGTTGTTGTGATCCATCCTAAGTCTACAACACACGAGAGGTAAAACTGTCATTCTTCAAAATTCAAATGGATTTCCCCACTTGCCTAGAGACTGCTCCGACAATACTCAGGACACCATCCAAGTAATAATGCCTTTTTAACTAGCACCACATCTAATGCCATCAACATCCACTCCCTCTATCACCAGCAACAAGGTGCATCATCCACAAGATATCACAACTCACCAAGGCACCTTAGACACTACTACTACCACCTAAAAGAACAAAGGCACAGAACGTACATGGGAACACCACCATCCTGACTTGCAAAAAATACATCGCCATTCCTTCAGTATCACTGGGTCAAAATTCTAAAACCTCCTTCCCAACAGCACCTACATCCCAGAGACTGCAGCAAGAGAGCAGCTCACCACCACTTTCTCCAAAGTGGTGAACAAGGGTTGTACTAGGTTTAATTGGGCCATTTTAATTGGCTGCTAAAGCAGGATTATAACACACCTAAAGGTTGGTACAGGGTCAGGCAAAGCAGGAGTCACCAAAATCTTCCCATATACTCTCTCGCATTACAACTTTGTTAGTTCTTTGGTATTATATGGGTTTAAAAAGCACCCTCCTTCGACTGACTGAACTGGTCCTCACCCTGAACAACTTCTCCTTCCAATCCTCCCACTTCCTCCAAACGAAAGGAGTAGCCATGGGCACCCGCATGGGCCCCAGCTATGCCTGCCTCTTCGTAGGATATGTGGAACAGTCCATCTTCCGCAACTACACTGGCCCCACCCCCCACCTTTTCCTCCGCTACATCGATGACTGTATCGGCGCTGCCTCGTGCTCCCACGAGGAAGTTGAACAGTTCATCCAAAAATTTGAATTCCTGAAGAAGGGCTTATGCCCGAAACGTCGATTCTCCTGTTCCCTGGATGCTGCCTGACCTGTTGCGCTTTTCCAGCAACACATTTCCAGCTCTGATCTCCAGCATCTGCAGACCTCACTTTCTCTTCATTATATGGGTTTACTTTTGTACTGTGCTTTCATTCTTTTATAACATTTTACTAGGATGTTGCCTGGTATGGAGGGAAGGTCTTATAAGGAATGGCTGAGGGACTTGAGGCTGTTTTCGTTAAGAGAAGAAGGTTGAGAGGTGACTTAATAGAGACATATAAGATAATCAGAGGGTTAGATAGGGTGGACAGGGAGAGCCTTTTTCCAAGTATGGTGACGGCGAGCATGAGGGGGCACAGCTTTAAATTGAGGGGGGATAGATATAGGACGGATGTCAGAGGTAGTTTCTTTACTCAGAGAGTAGTAAGTGTATGGAATGCTTTGCTTGCAACGGTAGTAGATTTGCCAACTATAAGTACATTTAAGTCATCATTGGACAAGCATATGGACGTACAGGAACAGTGTAGGTTAGATGGGCTTCAGATTGGTATAACAGGTTGGCGCAACATCGAAGGCCGAAGGGCCTGTGCTGCGCTGTAATGTTCTATGTTCTAAAAAAAATTGTCTCTCTCCCTCCCTCTTTTACACACACATTCAAACGAGCTTTATTGACTTCTGTATCAATCTGGATACACATGGATGTGTTTGACCTCCAAAGGTCACATCCAACATGAAAGTAAACAACACCAGTCGAGAGATTATTATTTTTGGCTGTGAGTGTTATAAACAGCTTGGATGTTGTTTATTTCCCATCTTAAACTGACAAATGAAACCTTATGCAGAGGGCTGCTAAAAGTCACTTTCTATTTCTACAGATAAAAGCCGTCTGAGAATTTCTGACCTCTCTTCCAACAACATTTCAACATTGATTTTGCAACTGGTACAGTGTTCAAAGAGAACCTAAAGCTTTAAAGGCTTGCAGGCTAGAACCCAAAATTAATCCACTTGCCAAACTTGGGAGCACTGTCTCACAGAATGGTTCAGAAACAGCCTGATATAGTCAAACTCACGGAATCAGACTTGACAATGTCCCAGATACCACCCTCACCATCCCTAGATATGTTCTGTCCCATCGGCACAGTGGTATAGAGCCGAGAGGGAGGTGCCTGGGTATCCTCAACATTGACTCCAGACCCCATGAAGTCTCATGGCTTCAGGTAAAACGTGGGCAAGGAAACCTTCTCCTGATTTCCACGTACCATCTTCCCTTGGCTGATAAATCAGTATTTCTCCAAGTTGAACAACATTTGGCAAGGGTGCAAAATGTACTCTGAGTGGGGGATTTCATTGTCCATGACCAAGAGTGGCTCGGCAGCAGGACTACTGATTGAGCTGGTCAGGTCCTAAAGGATACAGCTGCTTGACTGGGTCCTGCAGCAGGTGGTGAGGGAAAAAACATACTTGACCACATCCTGACCAATCTGCTGGTTGTAGATCCATCTGTCCATGACAATTTCTGTAAGAGTGAGCACTACACAGTCTTGTGGAGACAAAGTCCTGTCTTCACATTGAGAATACCCTTCACTGTGTTGTGTGGCACTATCACTGTTTTAAATGGAACAGACTTCGAACAGATCTAACCACTCAAGACTCGGTATCCATGCAGTGCTGTGGATCTATAGCAGAATTGTACTCCAGCACAATCTGTAACCTCATGGCCTATTATAACTCCCACTTAACCGTTATCATCAAGCTGTGAGGAAGGGAGTTGCAGGAGTTTGACCCAATGATACTGAAGGAACAGTGATTTAGTTCCATATCAGCGTGGTGTGTGGTTTGGAGGGGGACATACAATTGATGATGCTCCAGGGTCTTCTGAGTGGTAGGGTTTGAAAGGTTTGTTTGTAGGATATTTGCAGAGTTGCATCTTGTAGACGGTGCACACTGCTGCCCCTGTGTATTGGTGGTGGAGGGACTGCAAGTTGTAGTTGATGGAGGGGGGCCAGTCAAGCAGGGTGCTTTATCCTGGATGTTGTCGAGCATCTTGGTGTTGCTGTAGCTGAATTCATTCAGGAAAATGTAGAATATTTCAGCACACTCCCGACTTTTACTTGTCAATGGGGAGACGTGAGATGAGTTACTCTCTGCAGAATTCCTCGCCTCTGACGTGCACTTACCCTCCCTTCGCCTAGCCATAGAAAGTTCAAGCTTAACAGGGTGACTTTCTATTAAAGGAACAAAATCACAAGTAGAATCCCTGCAGGATGCAAAGCCACAATCTAGATGCGGGTGCTATCACCATCACCCGCACTGATGGTGGGGGAGCAGGGTTCCACACATCAATTGTTTTGCATATTTCTTAGTGTCATAGAGATGTACAGCATGGAAAAAGACCCTTCAGTCCAACTCATGCATACCTGCAGGTATCCTAAATTATCCTAGTCCCATTTGCCAGCACTTGGCCCATATCCCTCTAAGCCCTTCCTATTCATATACCCATCCAGATGTCTTTTAAATGTTGTAATTGTGGCAGCTCATTCCATACACTCTGTACACCACCCTCTGTGTGAAAAAGTTGCCCCTTAGGCCCCTTTTAAATCTTTCCCCTCTCACCTTAAACCTATGCCCTCCAGTTCTGGACTCCCCCAACCCCACATAAAAGACCTATGCCCCTCATGGTTTTATAAACCTCTATGAGGCTACCCTTCAGCCTCTGCTTCTTGCAGATCCTGCACCTTTACTTACAGGGAACAAGAGACAAATATTGTCAGAAATGTGACCAAGTCGTACCTTTTCTTGGTAGAAAGCAGCTGCTTCCGATTTACGAATGTGCGGGGAATTCCGAGTGAGGAGGTGAGTTGTTGGCTGTCCAATTCTCCCGCAGTGCTACAGAAACTTGCACTGGCCAAGTTGTCCTGACTCCTGTAACTTGTCGTTCCATCCTTATAAAATGAGAATCAAAATCAATCACACGATAGCCTCAGGCCAGATATATTTCTCCAAATGGGGAGAACAGAGGGGTTTAGCACCAGTCCATTTGAGCAGGCACAATGGGCTGAATGGCCTCCATAATTTGTGATTCTGTGAATTTAAAATAGAAAATGCTGAAAGCACTCCATAAGTTACAGCACAGTGGCTCAGTGATTAGCAATGCTGCCTGAAAGCATCAGGGTCCTGGGTTTGATTCCAGTCTCAGGTGACTGCCTGTGTGGGGTTAGTACATTCTCCTCGTGTCTGCATTAGTTTCCTCCCACAGGCTAAAGATACGCAAGTTAGGTGGATTGGCCATGGAAAATGCAGGGTCACAGGGATTGGGTGGGGTGGGGGGGGGGTTGCTGGGACTGGATGGGTTATTCTTTGGATGGTCAGTGCAGACTCAAGGGGCTGAATGGCACTATAGGGATTCTATGCTTCTAAGTCATGCAGCATCTGGGGAGTGTGTGAGAAAAGGATTAACTTTTCAGGTTGTTGTAATGAAAGGTCATCAACCGAAAGCTCAACTCTGTTTCTCTCCACAGTTGCTGCCTGATGTGTTGAGTGTTTCTAGAATTTTCTGTTTGTGTTTCAGATTTCCAGCATCTGTAGAACTTTGTTTTCTTTCTAATGGTTTCCTTCTCCAAGAATCTCAACCCTTAAGTGAACACTTTACTTGGAAGCTTATTTCAGAGGGTCCGGAGAACCGTTTGGATTTCCCATTTTCTGGGAAAGAACAAAGCTCGGTCGTAAACATCTCTCCACTCCCACTCACACCAACGAAACACAGAATGTTATGTGTATCAGTTGGCCATTCCATTGCTCATCAGAGATACTCCAGGAACTGATCAACGAGCAACTCACTCAGGTAATGGAGATTCAGCAAGGGCTTTGCCTTAAAGGCATAGCTGGTGTACCATGGAGACAGCAGATACAAAACATGGGCTTCCTCTGGGGGAGCAAACCTTCTGGGTAATCCAAGATGGAGGATGGGAAAAATTGCAGCTGTAAGAGCTGCTTTTTTTTTTGAGGTATTTTCAGGGTTGGAGCTGATTTCCTCGATTTCTGGAGCAGTAATTATTATTTTATAATCTGTTGCACTGTTTTGGAAGTTTGAGGGAAAAAAAATCAAAACAACAGCACTTTAGAAAAGGAGGAAGACAGGAAAAGGAGGAAGACAGTGATCACATGGGAAGTGATTCAAACAGAGAAAGAAACCTATACTGTTATCTGACTCAGCAGTGAATCTGCACAGTTACTGCCTCTACTCTTTGAGTTCCAATATCTCTGGACATCAGAGTTTGTCTAAGAAAAATTAACAAACACTAAAATTACAGCATGCAAAAGGCATCTGGATGGGTATATTGAATAGGAAGGATTTAGAGGGATATGGGCCAAATGCTGGCAAATGGGACTAGATGTTTCTAGGATATCTGGTCGGCATGAATGTGTTGGACTAAAGGGTCCATGCTGTATATGTCTCTAAGTTGAGAAACCTTTGTATGAGTTGAGAATGGAAACCAGTGGAAGAGGAGCTCTTTACCAATCACAGAATGACACTTCAATTCTTCCTCCACAACAACCAGACTGAAAGAACCGAACATCAGGAACAACGCTCCAAACCTGAAGAGAAAGGTAGGTCCACGAAAAGAGATTCTCAAACCTTTGAATCCAGGGAATGGGCAGCTTTCTCCTTGAGAGAGAACAGAGCCTGCTGCACTGCCGCAATTAGGGAATTTTTCTGCACTGTCTGACAGGCTAAGGCCACCTGCAAGTTATCCACACCGTTCCTCGCCAGCAGCTACAAGGGAGAGGGAGACAAAAGTTATCAAATCACCCAAAATGTCCCTGTGATTAATTTTGTTCTTCTTGAGCTGAAAGGGAAATCAATGAACTTGCATCTTCTGTCCACTCCAACTTTCATTACTCTCTCACAGTTGGACAGTTACACGGACATCATCCAGTACTTCACTGGAATATCCACTGTGTATGTTATCAAGGGCCTGCAGGCTGCCACACTGTGCAAGCTTGAGGCACTAATCTGACCCTGTCACACAAAGAACTGGGGAAGAGGTACATATTTATCCTATCAGTTGGGGACAGATCTCTGTGGCTCACATTTTGTCAGCAACTCTCACAGGACTTGGTTGTCTCCCTTTCTATTGAAATAAACTACATCACTAAAAAGAGGAAGGGCTGGTTAGGGGAGTAGGGGAGGGTGAAAGGTTTCATGATACTGGACACAGCCTCTGTCTCTGTGTGAAGGACCAATAGGGTTTCACACAAAGTACAGGAGCAGCAATGTCACAAGAGCTTTTTTTTAGGGATACCTACCCAATCATGATGCAGACATACCTGAGTGCCTACAGAAGCAAGACTTGCAAGGTGTTTCTGACGGCAGAGTGCCCATCAACCCTGCACCTTCCCATCATTTCAAGCTTTAATTTTGACACTGAGTGCTACCAAATGACTCAGCATTGGTATTGCACCAAGATAGCATTGTTCAGTGTCCAAACATGCACAACACTCTGATATGGATCATTAGATGGGGATAAGGAGAGGAAACTCTCCCTAATTACTTCATTCATCACAAAGATCACATGACAGATCCTCTCATAAGAGGTTAGGGGTCATCTCTGCACTGGATCTCTGACCACATGCCAACTGTCACAGACAGTAAACCAGTACAAAACAATGACTGAAGGAGCAGTGCCAACTCTGACAATAAACATCAACTCAATTTCTGCATCAGTTCCAATTTGCAGTCACAATCTCCGGCAAAATGTTACATTTTGCTGATGTATCACTTGCTTCGGGACTGCCTGAGCCATTATTGTTTTCACCAGCATTATCCTCCTGCCAAATTGCACTTAAATACTCCAGTTATTGGCTCTTCCTGCGGAACTGGAACAGAAACGAGGTGTATGCAGTAAATGCTGTGGAGATTAATGATAAGAAGCGCTGCCAGCATTTAGCACATTGATTGGAAGAGAACAGAGATTACACAGACCCCTCACAGTTCCAGGCAGCAGCGAACAGAACTCCTGCCTCCAGAGTTAGTACTTAGACAGATCTGCCCAGCAATGTGTACAATATTTCCACTGTAACCACGGTGATGGGTATTAACTTATATGCCTGTGCTGGTGACATGCAGAATGATAGAATGGGGCAATCCACCAAAAGGCAGGCAGACAGACGCCTCTTCAGACCATCACAGCCTTGATTTTAATTTTTGTTTTTGGGCTCATCACTAGGTAAGCTCATCCTCGGCAGCTGAATGATATTTGTTTTTGTAATTATGAGCCTGTTGTGGTGTATTGCTAGTGTCTCTATCTCCTGAAGCCCAGGTTCCATACCCACCTACTCCAGAGTTGTGTCATAGAATCCCAGAATGGGCTGATTTAAAATAAAATCCCAACTGTAATTTATAAAGGGATAATTTTAACAGCTGCCTGGAAAAGACTACTCCATTTATATCTTTAGGGACTTCTCGGGCAGAAGAGAGGAAAAAACACACAAATCCCAAAGTAATTGATTTTATATTAATATAGTCTGTAGTGTTGGTTTACACAAAGGCTGATTGATACACAAGGTTTCAGAAATAGTCAAGGAGATGAATGATACATTAATTTGTTCTGTATTACTGGACTAACAGATAAAGACACTGGGGCACGGTTTTGCATTTTGGTTTGTGACACCGATGTTGGGGTCCAGTGTGGGTCCTAAGCCTGCGCTGTGACATGGATTTTTCATCAATTGGCCAGCTAGTGGGCAGAGGGTGCAGTTGTCTGTCCAATCAACGACAGTGGGCAGGCTCTTCAAGCTGAAAGGCCATTGGTGCAGGGATCATTACAGCCCTCCACTGCAGGTAAGGAAGAAAGAGAAAGAGTGTCAGAGAGCAAGAGAGAGAGTTCATCTTCCAACTCCCTCTAGACACTCGAAATGTTTGGAGAAGAATTCCACCAACCACAGCTGCATCACGTTGGAAGGAAAAGGGTGACCTCCCACCACATTCAGGGAGAAAGGAGACAGGGGCATTAAAGGTATCTTGGATTCATGATTTGGAGATGCCGGTGGTGGACTGGGGTGTACAAAGTTAAAAATCACACAACACCAGGTTATAGTCCAACAGGTTTAATTGGAAACGCTGGCTGATCATCTGAATGAAGGAGCAGCGCTCCGAAAGCTAGTGTGCTTCCAATTAAACCTGTTGGACCTGGCGGTGTGTGATTTTTAATCTCGGATTCAGGTTGCCACTCGGTCTGAATTAACTCTACATTGGACACAGGGCACACTCCATTGGCATCAGCCACATGTTCCAGCCTCAGAACCCTTATGGCATATCTCTGAATCACTTCCAGGACTGTATGCTGCAGCCAGGACAGAGTGCTCTTAGGGACACAGCCAGCTCACAGACTGGACAAGACTGCAATCTTAAAGTATTGTGATATCTGCACCTTCATCATATCCACTTTGATGCTGAAACTACCTTGCAAAAAGCAGGAATGGCAATCAATAGGGTGAGCAGCCATCACCATGTTTCCAAGTCAAAGTCGACTTCCGACAGAACTACACTGATCTCTTGGTTTTCTGCAGACTTGTAGGAGGCCAGTCATTCTACTCTTTGTTTTTAACAAATGTATACAGTTCTCAAAGAGTTTGACAGGGTAGATGCTGAAAAAATGCTTCCACTGGCTGAAGAATTTAGAACAAGGGCCATAGGATTGGGGATGAGGAGAATTTTCTTCCACAACTAGTTGTGAATACCTCAAAGATCTGTAGCTACCCAGTTGTTGAATACATTCAAGACAGAGCTCATTAGATTTTGAGCACTGGACAAATGAGGGGATCGAGGGATAGTGGGTGAAGATGGAAAATAGCATGGTGGAAGATTAGCTACAATGTTTTTGCGGAGAAGCAAGTTCAATATGCACATATGTACAAGAGTGTGTAACACAATGGTGAGTTGATGAAAACAAGGAGTTGTAGACCGTTACCGATGTCAGTGACAAGAAAAGTAGCAATTGCTAGAGGAAAAACAAGTGCAGATCATGTAAAGAACAAAGGACAGTCCAGCACAGCAGTAGGCCCTTCAGCTCACCAAGATTGTAATAGGTATCATCTTTACCTCAGTGATAGACTGCTTCTCAATCCAAAGGTTAGGGTTCATATCCTTCTTTAAAGAGAAAATTGCAAAACCAAGGCTGGTGTTCAATGCTAATGCAGCCAACGAAGCTTTCTCATCGGTGTAAGAGACCCATACCACTTCACAAAAAAAGAAATGGGGGGACGGGGAAAGGGGCAGCAATACTAAGGTCAATAATCCAAAAGTATGTCATTGGCTGCCAAGTACTTTGGACATCATGAACTGTACCTTGACTGTCTTTTATTTAGATATCATTTTCGTAACGATTTCCCTAATGAATTAATGTACCATCTGGAGCAGTACCCAGAATGCACCAATAACTGCTAACAGTTGTCATGCCAGCAAAAAAATCATTAACAGTGAAATTAGCAACAGACAAATTTCTGTTTTCTCTCCACTTCAATTTCATTTTTTTTTCTTTCTGGAATAGCTCAGTTTGATGGTATTAGATTCAGTATTTTTTTCATTTCACTTCCTCCACTGACACAGTGTGAAGTAGCTGAATTTAACATGTCAAAATACCACAACTGCTAAAGCCTACGCACCATGTTCTTCTTTCTATGGTAGAATTTAATTTCTATTTTCTGTTTGTGATGTTAGAGGATCATCAAATGGGGAAAGGCTGGAAAATTCCTTTTAAGCAGCAATTGCATCACTCTCTTTTATTGAACAGCCCCACACAGTGTTTATCCAAAGGAATACATTCAAGCAACTTGAAGAAACAATATATGCTATTTTCTTGTTCAGGCACTTGGGGGAAATGAAAGATGTATAATTCAAATGTATTAATATCATGTTTGTAATTTGGATTTCCAGGTAGAGGCAGATTGGTGTGGGTTGCTTCTGTGAAGAGTTTTCTTCAAAACAATTGTCAGAGAATCCTTCCACAATATCGACTAAATCCAGCTTTTGTCAGAAAGTAGATGAATGTGGATCCCTGTGGTTTATACTGATGAGTTTATGGCAGGTAGGGTAAATATTGAATTTAGTTTTGTTTCAGTTCACTTCAGAATACACTAGGGTCAAGTTTAAAAGCAAGTTGGATTTCTCTCCTAGGAGCAAGTCACCTTAGCAGAAGATTGTGAAATATACAAACCAAGAGAGGTTGGTTAGAAATATGCAGGTTATTTGGACTGAGAAAGTTTAGATCGTCAGATCTATAAGAAATTAATGTTGACAGATGTAGAATGGACTCATAGAAATGTCTCCACAATCCATGACTGAAATAACTGCACAGCGGCCATTATCTCATCATCAATATACCCTTTATTTACATGTATACACTGGCTGTGGCCACCCAGCTCAGAGTCAGACTCTGAACTGAGGAGAATCTAATCTCCTGTTTTTTTTTAAATTTTATTAAACAATACACAGTTCACAAAACAGTTAACATTAACAGCTGTACACAGAGAAACAGCAATTTTACAAGAGAGAGGAGCGGAAAGGCCAGGTCCCAAAACCTACCGTTCAACCAGTTTTCAGGAAATGAGGACAAACCTCAAACCCACTTTCCATCATTGCAAAACAGGAACAAGTACATATAAGACAGTCCAATTACATTTTTTAAAAGTGCATAAAATACAGCCACCACCCCCACACCAGCAACCCACCCATCCCTGCCACACCTTCTGGCCACACTATGCAATCTCCTGGTTAGACACTTTTTTCCTTTTTTTTCTTTTTCTTGGAGGCAAGGCCCAGGCAGCCTGAGCACAGCTCAAAAGTAAAAGGATGAAAAAAAACAAACACAGCACAAAAAAAAATAAAGAAAACCAAAAGAACACATGTCTTCCCTAAACAAGGGGAAAAAAAGAGAAAACTCTCTTCCTTCAAACGAAAAGCAGAAACCAACAACACACTGACTGTGGCACCTGCCAGCGCTCTAAACTGAGGAGACTCTAAATCTCCTGATCACATTTTTTTTTCAGTAGTGCTTATATTTTTCTCCAGCATCCATGTTGTGTACATGCAGGTGTACAAATCTTTATTCAATTTCCACCACCAGTAAAGCCTACTGCACCTGGTATTCCCAGGCGGTCCCCCTCCAAGTACTAACCAGGCCTGAGTCTGCTTAGCTTCTGAGATCAGACATTTTCAGACTAGTATGGCCATAGGCACTAGCCCGCTCTTAGTTATATTGGTCAGCTAAGGCTTCCAGATTGGCCCAGGTTAACAGCCCCAATCAAGGATCGCATACTCAATGAGATCCACCTGGTTCCAATCACAACAATGACAAAGAATTTGAAAAGAGTCAACAAGGTAGAACACAGAAAAGTCAAAATGCAGGGACTTAATTTCTTTGGACCTGAGTAATGGATAGATTTGGAAAATAGATTGATATTTCGCTTTGCTGTGTGTTTCAAGAGCATTTTAACTGTCTGCTATGTTTAGATAGCTCAGTTTTAATATATTTGAGTAATAAAAAATTATTCCATTGTTAAAGAAAATTTACAGTCTCATGAAAATATACCTCAGTGACTAATCCCCATGTCAAGTAACTAAATGAAAACAAAAGTGATCGATCAAGCCAGGTTTCATTTTGGGATTTGAAATGTACAGTAGTTCCATCATCTGGGATCATAACAGGGTGAAATCTGCACTCCTTATGAAATCATTCCTCTAACTAGACTGGGGATCTGTACGAGTAGCACATAACTGCCTGGTTTTTGTTTCTAAAGTGGTGGAATGTGTCACTTCAAATAGAAGCACAATTAAATTGGACCCAATTTTCCACCTTTTCTTCCAATCTACTCTTTACACATGGAGGCTCACTCATTGTCTACCTGGCATCCCAACAAATGTCTCACCTGAAGAATAGCTTCCTTGGTGCGAAAACTGAACTTTCCTATGTGATTTTCATCAACTTCCTGGATTGCTAATAACAAGCTTGAGGGAACATATCTGTAGACAAAGAAATATGAAAGATTAATCAACTTACAGAGTGTGCACCTCACCTTCAGTTAAAAAAAAAGGAGCTTACGTATTACTAAGAAAATAAGAATCAAAATGGGAGAGAGAAGCAAAAGAATCTCGGAAGGAGTACAGATACACAAATTGCTAAAGATTACATAGGTAAATAAGGCCATAACAAAGGTAAACCACAAAGGGTTCACTACTAGGAAATAGATTTGAAAATTTAAGATTTTGTTAAACTTGCATTGAACCTTGAAAAGAGCACGTATGTAAATCTAGTCACCATATTATAAAAATAATATAGAGAGTCTGGATGTTGTATAATGAGTAGGAATGTGTTAATGTTGATGATGTATGTGATGATGTAACTCTGTTATTGCCACATATTATTGAGGATGTAACCAGCAAGGTGGATAATGGGGATCTGGTAAAAGTGGTACATCTAGACTTCCAAAAAGCATCTGACAAGGTTCCACATAAAAAACTGATCCAGAAGGTTAGATCCCAGGGGGGTTAAGGGTATTATATTGGCTTGGATAGAGGATTGGCTGACTGACAGAAGGCAGAGGGTCGGATAAATGGTCCTTCTCTGGATGGCGAACTGTAATTAGTGGGGTTCTGTTCTCAGACGTTAACTATTTACAATCTATAAAAATTATCTACAAGCGGGGATAGAGTGTAACATAGCAAAGTTCACAGATGATACTAAAATTGGTGGGAAAGCAAGCGGTGAAGTGGATATAAAAGAGTTTACAGATGGATACCGATAGACTAGGAGAATGGACCAAAATCTGGTAGTTGGAGTTCAATGTGGATAAGTGCAAAGTTGTCCATCTTAGCTCCTAATTCCTATGCTCCTATGACTCCAAGAACTGAAGAATGGACAACGTTTACTCAAGAGCTGGAATCCTCTACATTAGCATGTGAATCGAAGAGTTTGTTGCAATTCCTGAGAGTGTTTACCCCTAGATAAGGTAAATACAGATCTGCAACAGACCAGGAACAAAGGCAAAATACTGCAGATGCTGGAAATCTGAAACAAACACAAAGAATTGCTGGAGAAATTCAGCAGATTTGGCAGCATCTGTGGAAAAAAGAACAACTTTGAGTCCAGTATGACTCTTCATCAGTTCTGAAGGCAGCTCTTACCAGACTTGAAATAGAGTGATAGAGATGTACAGCATGGAAACAGACCCTTCGGTCCAGTCCGTCCATACTGACCAGATATCCCAACCCATTCTAGTCCCACCTGCCAGCACCCGACCCATATCCCTCCAAACCCTTCCTATTCATATACCCATCCAAATGCCTCTTAAATGTTACAATTGTACCAGCCTCCACCACATCCTCTGGCAGTTCATTCCATGCACATACTGCCCTCTGCATGAAAACGTTGCTCCTTAGGTCTCTTTTATATCTTTCCCCTCTCACCCTAAACCTATTCCCTCTAGTTCTGGACTCCCTGACCCCAGGGAAAAGACTTTGTCTATTTATCCTATCCATGCCCCTCATAATTTTGTAAACCTCTATAAG
>NC_057712.1:112249262-112294112 GCF_004010195.1 Chiloscyllium plagiosum | reverse complement strand
TTGTTCCCTGGCTTGTCTTTACCGCCCTTCTTAAACAGTGGCACCACGTTTGCCAACCTCTAGTCTTCCGGCACCTCACCTGTGACTATCGATGATACAAATATCTCAGCAAGATGCCCAGCAATCACTTCTCTAGCTTCCCACAGAGTTCTCAGGTACACCTGATCAGGTCCTAGGGATTTATCCACCTTTAACCATTTCAAGACATCCAGCACTTCCTCCTCTGTAATCTGGACATTTTGCAAGATGTCACCATCTATTTCACTACAGTCTATATCTTCCATATCCTTATCCACAGTAAATACTGATGCAAAAAATTCATTTAGTATCTCCCCCATTTTCTGTAGCTCCACACAAAGGCCACCTTGCTGATCTTTGAGGGGCCCTATTCTCTCCCTAGTTACTCTTTTGTCTTTAAAATATTTGTAAAAACCATTTGGATTCTCCTTAATTCTATTTGCCAAAGCTATCTCATGTCCCCATTTTGCCCTCCTGATGTCCCTCTTAAGTATACTCTTACTTCCTTTATACTCCTTCTAAGGAGTCACTCGATCTATCCTGTCTATACCTGACATATGCTTCCTTCTTTTTCTTAACCAAACCCTCAATTTCTTTAGTCATCCAGTATTCCCTATATCTGCTAGCCTTCCATTTCAACCTGACAGGAATATACTTTCTCTGGATTCTTGTTATCTCATTTCTGAAGGCTTCCCATTTTCCAGCCGTCCCTTTACCGCAAATATCTGCCTCCAATCAGCTTTCAAAAGTTCTTGCCTAATACCATCAAAATTGGCCTTTCTCCAATTTAGAACTTCAACTTTTAGATCTGGTCTATCCTTTTCCATCACTATTTTAAAACAAATAGAATTATGATCACTAGCCCCAAAGTCCTCCCCCACTGACACCTCAGTCACCTGCCCTGCCTTATTTCTCAAGAGTAGATCAAGTTTTGCACCTTCTCTTGTAGGTACATCCACATACTGAATCAGAAAATTATCTTGTACACACTTAAGAAATTCCTCTCCATCTGAACCTTTAACACTATGGCAGTCCCAGTCGATGTTTGGAAATTAAAATCCCCTACCATAACCACCATATTATTCTTACAGATAGCTGAGATCTCCTTACAAGTTTGTTAACTCTATTTCTCTCCCCACTGATGTTCCAGATCTGCTGACTTCCTCCACAGTAGGAACGGTTTATCATGGTACAGCCTCAAATTGCAATACAACCCACAATCCTCAGGCCTCATGGTCAGCAGAATCTCTGAGGTCAGAACAATCTAGGATTGAAACTATGGAAGTAGCTCAAATCACTGAAAAGGGTCCAAAACAGATTTACAAAGATGACGTCAAAAATGCATAGTTCCACCTATCAAGTTCTTTGATTGATATCTGCTGTACAGGACAAGGTGAACAATCCAAGTTTCTTTTCTATTGAAGAGCAAAGGCTAAAGGGTCCTCTCAAGATTTTTAAAATTATCACGGGTAATGACAGAGTGAATACAGAGTAAAACACTCGTGAAGAATATTAAAAAGAAACCGGAGGCCAACAATATAAGATGATCACCATTGAATCAAATGGAAATTCTGAAAAAGTGTCCCAATCTGGAGAGTGGTGACCAACTGGAAATCACTACCAGAGGGACAGGTTAAGGTGAAATTAGAATGAACAATAAGGGAATAATGGGTCATGCTGATAAAGTGAAGTGAGAAAGAATTTCAGGAGACTCAAGCCCTGGCAGGGACATATGGGGCTGAATGGCCTGTTACTGTACTGCAAATCCTATCTAATTCTATATGAAAAGTAAATTAAGAACTTACTAATGTTCTTCTATACTGCTTCCATTTTGTTTCATATATTTTAATGAGAAGTGGAACTGCCACATCCAACACAGTTTAAACTAAATGATTTGTTCCCACTTTCATTATGAAGAACATTCAGAATATCAGAAAATCTGCTTTCCTTAACTTTCCTTCTAAAGTAACCTGAATTCCAATTCTTGTACAATACAAGGAGCAACAGAAAGAGGTTAATGGAAAAAAGATTAACATCCAAAGGATGAAGAAATTAATGTGAACTGTGAGGGACACCTGACATTGGAACAGATTTTATTTATTGAGAGAGAACAGGCTGGAATCTCACGTTCAGCGGGTGATGAGAAGCTGACAGTGGAAGACTGTGTGGATATGTAGCAGGTGGCTAAATATCTTTTCTATTGATTTTGACCTTTCCCATTACCTTGGATATTTCCCAATGACTTCAACTACCTCCACTTCTTCTGCCATCACTCAAAAGTAAAATCCATTCCAGTGATTTATTTTTAAAGGCAAATTATTCAGTCATAAAATCTTAAACATATAAAACTAGGATTATTGTTGGCCACACCAGCGAAAGAATGCATAAAAGCAACTTTAATTTTCTGGGCTGACACTTTAGAAGCACTAAAAAAAAGACCCATGATCTTGATTTAAATATAAAGCTATAAAATGAAGTCAAGCATAATTTTCCATCTGTGGCATAGCCTGGATTTAGCTTTGTGCTGAATGCATCAAACTGGATTAAATTCAAAGCAGATTTCATAAACTGTGGATTTGTTAAAAGATCTGCATCCTTCTACCTAGTTTATTCACTGGTGGTGCATTTTTAGTATGGCACGGTGGCTCAGTGGTTAGCTCTGCTGCCTCAGAGCTCCAAGGACCCAGATTTCATTCCACTCTCAGGCGACTCTCTGTGGAGATTGCATGTTCTCCCTAAGTCTGCGTGGGTTTTCTCCAGGTGCTCCAGTTTCTTCCCCAAACTCCAAAGATATGCAGGTTAGGTGAAGTGGCCATGGGAAATGCAGGGTTACAGAGATAGGGTGGGGAGTGGGTCTGGGTGGGATGTTCTTCTAAGGGTTGGTGTGGACTCGATGGGCCAAATGGCCTGTTTCCACACTGTAGAGATTCTATGATTCTAAATCAAAGGAAACCTTTAGACATATATCCAAAAAATGCATCAGAAAAAAGTATTCTAAGTTACTTTGGTTACATGGGCTAAGCCCCAATTAATCCTTGTCTCTCCATGTGGAAATTAATTCTGTCCCTCAAAATTTTTTCCAATTTTTTCCCTGTCATTGATAGACTCACTGGCCTGTGATTTTCCCGTTTATCCTTATCACCCTTCTTCAATAATGGTACCACACTATCTGTCCTTCAGTCCTCTGGCACTCCTCCAGTAGTCGGAGACGATTTGAAAATTATTATATGGATGTGCCGGTGTTCAACTGGGCAAAGTTAAAAATCCACAACACCAGGTTATAGTCAACAGGTTCAGTTGGAAGTACAAGCTTTGGGAGCATTGCTCCTTCTTCAGGTAACTGATGGAGCAGGATCAGAGGGCACAGAATTTATAGTAAAGATCAAAGTGTCATGTAAGTGATGCGACATATTGAACAAACTTAGATTGCTGTTGTGTGATTTTTAACTTTGAAAATTATTGCCAGAGTTCCTGATATCTCCTCACTTGCGTCCCACAGCATTCTGGATACAGCTCATAGCTGAGATCACCAGCTCTGCATTCACTGCAGAATGGGTCAGGGAGGGTTAAAGAAACACCAGTGTTGAAAATATATAACAGGTAAAAAATCCCAGGTATGCTTACAACAGATACAAGTGAGACATTGAGACCAATAAGGTTTATGATTCCTCTGATTATAAGCAGGACTTTGACTGTGATACCTGTCAACATTACTGCTGTCTTCAAGCAAACTTGTAATGAATACGGGAGGGGGCTGATCAGCTTTCTGTTTATAGGCTGCGAGTTCAAACTGTACAGGCCGCAAGTAGAGATGGAATTCCTCGAAACCCATTTGCATTGCAGCAGACTTGTATAATCTGGGAATAAAGCAGGAACGTTATCAGAGGTTAATGTATTCTAACCAGTTTAGAACCTTTCAAAATCAAGGAATAAACAATATATGACAATTTAAACATCATTTTATAACAATCCCACATTTCAACTTTGTTTACTGGAATAACTGAGGTGCAAATTAGACACGAGCAATTTGCTAAAATATTAAGCTAACAGCAAATTTTAAAGGATGAGTATATTTTCTCTCCACAGATGTTGCTGAGTTTTTCCGGCATCCGCAGTTTTTTTGGGTTTGTTTGATGAGTATATTTTCCTCATTCTTTGTCCAGCTGAAGTTCCTAGAATTCCATTTGCCTGCTGTACCTCATCCATTACTCATGGATATGCCTCAACATTCTGTATCTGTACATCATCCAACTGAATGCACCTCCGCTAGGCACAGCCCAGCTGAGGCCAGACTTACTTAGCACACACTTACTATGATGTGTGACTCAAACTCTACAGAAACACATTTTATACCTCAGATATACATGAAAAATGAAAGAGTAACCCAGTGCTTTTGAGCCATCTTAATATTTTGATATTGACGTTCTGAGCTTTTGATAAAAGTAAATACAGCATGTCCAAAACCGAAGCACACATCATGTGAAATATGTCTCCCTCTGCAGGTACAGATCCTGACTTACAGCAAACACCAGTTTAAAATAAATTCTCACAGTTTCAGTTACCAAGATCTGGAAACCACCCTGGCTGTGTCAACAGGCTCTATACTGAATAAATCAAATATGAGAGAAAGAAGCAGCACACAAGACAGAATCTAATCTGTTAATAATCAATATTCAAATGTGGTGTAATTAGGATAAATGTGTAGGTCTTTCATTGGCTTTTAATACAGTAGGATGCTAATTCAGATTAGTTTTTTCAACATGGCAGAGCAACCTGAAGAGAAATGCACTAATGTGAACTTTTACCATTCAGTAAAAAAAAAAACACATTGCCTCACACGTGGAATTCCTTACAGTCAGTTCACAGATTCAACCACAATCTCAGGGTTTTCAAGAGCGGAAACAGTCCAATATATTAGTGAAAGACAAACATAAACTGCTGGAGGAACTTGGCAGGCCCAGCAGCATCTGTGCAGAGAAAACAGCGTTAACGTTTCAAGGTCAGTTCTGACGAAGGGTTAGTGAGCCAGCAACATTAACTCTGCTTTCTCACCACAGATGCTGCCAGACCTGCTGAGTTCCTCCAGCAGTTTCTGTTTTCCTTTCAGGTTTCAACCATCCGCAGTTCGGTGTTTTAACTTAATCAAATTAGATAACCAGTCCCACACCGATCTTGACAATAGCTGGTGCAGGTATGTCAGGCCGAAAAGCCTCTTTCTGTACCATAACACTTCTTGTGATTCTGTGACTTCATACTCACTGGAGTGAGAGTGGCAGTGGTTAAAAACCTGACAGAAAGCTTCCTGCTTGAATCTAACAGAGGAAGAACCAATGAGGAAGGGAAGGAATATGGAATAGACACACTCAGAAACGAAGACAGTCACACCCAAAGAGATGCGCTTACCGAGCTAACAAGGCAGTTTCAGATGCAGCCTCTATCAAACGATGGCGCAGTGTGATGATCTCCAAAAGCCTGCAGAATGTATGCAACATAAAGGTTTGATTTGCTGCTCCTGGTCTACTTTCAACTTCGCCTGAATCTTTCATGAAGGAAAGCCCAACGTCTCTGACAAAGAGCGGATCATCGATGAACACTCCCGAAAACAACTGCAACAAGAAGAAGCGCAAAGGAACAAGGGCAGAGTGAATTTGGTCAAAGTCAAATTGGCTGCCATCTCCTCAAAGGTCATTACGTAACTGTGTTTACATTCTGAGGTCAACTTGAATCTGTCATTTATGAGGTGGGTTATGACTGCAGAGCGAAATATAAAAATTGTATACTCCTTAGCCTTCATTGCAGTTTATTCTAATTTCAGTCAATTTTCACTCAGCTCATTTTAACTTCCAGGTCTCATTTATAGCTTGCAGGTACTGCTTAAAAAGACATGAGAAGTCATTTTTCTTTTCGCAGGGTACGGAGGATCCTACTTCTCGTAGTAATCCACAGGACAGCTAAATTTGGACTTTCTGTTAAGGCCGCATTGAACTGTTTTCAGGCTGATGGAGAAAGCCACAGTGACTTCTCCACTCATCCTACAATGTGAATAGCATTGATGCACTTGGACTTGAATTTCCATAACACTATGAGTCTCCTGCTTTAAACTGTGGGTCTCATTCATCTGCAAAGCCCTTCAGGGTAACAATACAAATGGGTGACTAATGAGACCATGAAATGTAGCAGCAGAAATTGGCTACGGACTCCTCAATACTTGCCTTCCCACCTACCTTTGTGTCAGATATAGTATATTCACTTCAGTTATCCAAGTCATTAATATACATAGTAAATAATTGTAGCCCAGCACTGATTCCTATGGCATTCCACAAGTTACAGATTCCATCCCAAAAATGCCCCCTTCAAATTTCTAAGTTTCATTAATTAGCCAATCCTTCATTCATACTCTGACATCATGGGCTTTTATCTTATTGAGTAGTCTAATATGTGATACCTTAACAAGTGCTTTTCAAAAATTCAAGTATATTCCAGAATCTCTCAGCCCCCTTGGGCCACCCCCTCATTCCTAATGAAGAGCTTATGCTCAAAATGTTGACTCTTCTGCTCCTCGGATGCTGCCTGACTGGCTGTGCTTTTCCTGCATCTTTGACTCTGATCTCCAGCATCTGCAGCCCTCACTTTCTCCCATATTACATCTACTGGCTACCCTTTATCTATCCTGCTTGTTGCCTTCTGAAAGAATTCTATTAAATTTGTCATCATTCACGAAGCCATGCTGACTCTGTTTTGTACGAAGTCAGCATGGCTTTGTGAATGATAAATATAATAGATTGATGTTTGATCATGCTTTGTATTTCTAAATACTCTGCTATTACATCCTTTATAACAGGCCCTAACATTTCTTTAAGGAGAAAGTGAGGACTGCAGATGCTGGAGATCAGTGCTGAAAATGTGTTGCTGGAAAAGCGTAGCAGGTCAGGCAGCATCCAAGGAACAGGAAAATCGATGTTTCGGGCATAAGCCCTTCTTCAGGAAGGGTTTATGCCCGAAACGTCGATTCTCCTGTTCCTTAGATGCTGCCTGACCTGCTGCGCTTTTCCAGCAACACATTTTCTGCTCTAACATTTCTTTATAACAGATGTTAAGCTAACTGGCTTATAGTTACCTGTTTGCTGCCTTCTTCCATTTTGAGTAAGCAATTTTCAAATCTTCTGGGACTTTTCCAGATTTTTGGAAGATTACTACCAGTATTTTAACTGTCTCAGTTGCTACTTCCTTTAATAGCCTAGGATGCAACTCATTAGATCCAGGGGACTTATTGGTCTTTAGCATCACTTGTTTCCCTAGTACTTTTTCTACAGTGACAGTTAAGGGTCAGTTTCTGAGTAGATTTCTGACAGGTGAGTAGGATTAATATTGATCCCTCTACCTCCTATTTGTTCAGCAAATAACAACAAGGAACTAGATTTATATCACACAGGTTAGGCAGCATCAACGGAGAGAGAACAAGCTAATGTTTTGCATCTAGATGACTCTTCATTAGAGCTGACATGAAGTGTGCAAAGGGCAGCATTTATGCTATATTGGGATGGGGGTGGAATGCTGTTGGAGTCAAGATGTTGATCGTTCAGATTAAGTGACTGGAATGTGAAAATGTCAGCAGTCTTCCCCTCTCCAGCTCATTACTATACTGCAGTTCCCTAGTCAGATAAGGTTGCTACCATATGGAACAGTTCTCCTCTCTATTGTAGAATTAATAATGTACAGAACAACTTCATAAAATGGTGAAATGGTATGAAAGAGCTCCCAGTGAAGCTGGCTTTTCTTGTTCATTACACTCTCTGCTGTAGCTCATATCATAAAGGTGTCAAACAAAACATTCTCTTTTCCAGCAATGCAAAGGCTCAATGGCTTAATTGAAAAAATGTTAAGTGCAACAAAGTAATTCCAGAAAAAAAAAATGAACAAAACCATATTGTATATTACACAAGAGAAAACATTTGTAATGTTGCTTGAGGCAATAATATGCTCTCAGATGTTGGATGATTGCTGAAGCCACTGGAGCTTTGCTGTCACTATTTGTAACATTATCCAGCCCCCTTGTGGATGCCAATGTATGGTTAGCCTGTGCCAGCTGTCACTTTCTGCAATGTAACTGAATAAGCCCCATGCAACCAACAGTATCAAGTATCACTCTCTTTAGCAAAAACTGTTGTATTGTTGAGAAAAAGGTTTCAAGCTTCACTTGTCTAAGAAAATGTAGGAACAATACTATGCCATTCAGCTCATCATTTAATTAAGTTACAGCCGATCTGTTGTATTCCGGCATATTCCTTAGTACTATCAGTGAGCAAAATCGATGCAGCTCAGATTTAAAATTAATAATTTAGCTAGCATGTCGTTATAAGTCAAACAGTATGGAAACAGACTCTTCGGTCCAACCTGTTTATGCTAATATAATCCTAAGCTTGCTGTTATGGGAGAGAATTCCATATTTTCACCATTATTAGTGTGAAGAGCTGCTTCCTGTTTTCCTGACAGGTTTTGCTTGGATAGGGGCATCCCAGTGTTCCAGACACTTACACTAGTTGCAAAGCTTTCTCTCTCTACCTAATCTAATAATTCTTTCAAAATTGCAAAACCTCAATCAAATCACTTCTGAACTGTCTATTTCCAGGGAATAAAGGTTTTGTGTATGTAACCTCTCCCCATAACTTAAGCCTTGGAGCCTTATCTTGGTAAATCAGTGCTGCACATCTCCCTTCATAATAAGGGTGAAACTTTTATATCTTAGTCCCTGTTGAAAGGGTGGGAAACCATTGACAGCTGGAACTGACTTTGTAAATGCTCTTTGACTGAACCACAGTGTGAGCATTCTGACTTCAGTTTCCTGACAATACAAGGAGGGATTACATTTTAAAGCCCAGAATGGGTTATAAAGCGTCAAAAGGAGATTGGTTTTTAAACCTGTAGCAAGAGGAGACCTGAGAAGGCTGTCACCTGGGTCGCTGGCTCCTGTCTCGATGTCCCACTGTGGCATCGTGGGGGCCTGACTATTTTTGGGATAAGTTCTCCAGGGAGAGGAAGGAGAGGGAAGCTGCTCCAAATAAAAAGGTGTGGATGGAAGCGGCTGAGTAACATAACTGTGGCTCCTTCAATCTTGAGGCCATCACTGAAGACCCAAGTCCTGAAGAGGGGAGCAAAGGTGGCTGGGGTAAGACCGTAACTTGCTCAGCCTTCACCAGCTAGACAGCAATCCTCAGAACAACCACCTGTGCAGCTCAACTCATCAGTTCACTCAACTATTCCGGAATGAAGAGGTTATCATTTGAAGCAAGGTAAAACAGGTAAGACTTTACCCACTGGAGTTCAGAAAGTCAGTGATCTTATTGAAGGATTTGAGATCCTCAGAGGCCTTGACAGGGTAGATACTAGAAGGTTAGGGAAATAGATGGTGACAGCTTGAAAAATGTCCACATTACAGAGGAGGAAGTGCTGGATGTATTGAAATGCACAAAGGTGGATAAATCAGGACCTGAACTCTGTGGGAGGCTGGGGAAGTGATTGCTGGGCCTCTTACTGAAATATTTATATCATCAATAGTCACAGGTGAGGTGCAGGAAGACCAGAGGTTGGCTAATATGGTACCACTCTTTAAGAAGGGTGGTAAGGACAAGCCAGGGAACTATAGACCAGTGAGCCTGACGTCGGTGCTGGGCAATGTTGTTGGAGGGAATCCTGAGGGACAGGATGTACATGTATTTGGAAAGGCAAGGACTGATTAGGGATAGTCAACATGGCTTTGTGCGTGGGAAATCATGTCTCACTAACTTGATTGAGTTTTTGAAGAAGTAACAAAGAGGATTGATTAGGACAGAGCAGTAGATGTGATCTATATGGACTTCAGTAAGGCATTCAACAAGGTTGCCCATGGGAGACTGGTTAGCAAGGTTAGATCTCACGGAATACAGGGAGAACTAGCCATTTGGATATAGAACTGGCTCAAAGGTAGAAGACAGAAGGTGATGGTGGAGGGTTGTTTTTCAGATTGGAGGCCTGTGACCAGTGGAGTGCCACAGGGATCAGTGCTGGGTCCACTTCTTTTCGTCATTTTTGCAGATAATTTGGATGTGAATATAAGAGGTACACTTAGTAAGTTTGCAGATGATACCAAAATTGGAGGTGTAGTGGACAGCGAAGGTTACCTTAGATTACAACGGGATCATGATCAGCTGGGCCAATGGGCTGAGAAGTGGAAGCTGGAGGTTAATTCAGATAAATGCAAGGTGCTGCATTTTGGGAAAGCAAATCTTAGCAGGACTTATACACGTAATGGTACGGTCTTAGGGAGTGTTGCTGAACAAAGAGACCTTGAAGTGCAGGTTCATGGCTCCTTTAAAGTGGAGCCGCAATAGATAGGATAGTGAAGAAGGCGATTTGTATGCTTTCCTTTACTGGTCAGGGTACTGAACATAGGCATTGGGAGGTCATGTTGCGGCTGTGCAGGTCATTGGTTAGGCCACTGTTGGAATATTGCATCCAATTCTGGTCTCCTTTCTATCGGAAAGATGTTGTGAAAGGGTTGGAAGATTTGAGCTATAAGGAGAGGCTGAACAGACTGGGGCTGTTTTCCCTGGAGCAGAGGCTGAGGGGTGAACTTATAGAGGTTTATAAAATCATGAGGGGCATGGATAGGATAAAGAGACAAAGTCTTTTCCCTGGGGTCGGGGAGTCCAGAACTAGAGGGCATAGGTTTAGGGTGAGAATGGAAAGATATAAAAGAGACCTAAGGGGCAACTTTTTCACACAGAGGTATGTGTATGGAATGAGCTGCCAGAGGATGTAGTGGAGGCTGGTACAATTGCAACATTTAAGAGGCATATGGATGGGTATTTGAATAGGAAGGGTTTGGAAGGATATGGGCCAGGTGCTGGCAGGTGAGACTAGATTGGGTTGGGATATCTGCTCAGCATGGACGGGTTGGACCAAAGGGTCTGTTTCCTGCTTACACCTCTATGACTTGATGATAGTTTGACACAGTTTAAGAATAAGAATTTTATAAAATCCCTACAGTGAGGAAACAGGCCCTTTGGCCCAACATGTCCACACCGACCCTCCGATGAGTAACTCACCCAGACTCATTCCCCTAGTACTCTACATTCACCCCAGACTAATACACCAAACGTATACATCCCTGAACACGAATAGCCAGTTTAGCACGGCCAACCCACCTTCCCTGCACATCTTTGGACTGTGGGAAGAAACCAGAGCACCCTGGGAAATCCACGCAGACACGGAGAGAATGTGCAAACTCCACACAGAGAGTCACCCGAGGCTGGAATCAAACCCGGGTCTCTAGTGTTGTTAGACAACAGTGCTAACCACTGAACAACCATGCCGCCACATGAGGGCACACTTTTAAGATGGAGGTGAGACTTTGTTTCTCAGAAGGTGAGGGATTGCTGAGCTCTGAGATGCATAGGAATTTGGGTGTCCTAGTACATGAAAGGTGCTCTTTGGAGGGTTGGTGTGAACTTGATGGGCCAAATGGACTGTTTTCACACTGTAAGGATTCTATGATCTATGATCACAAAGGTTTGGAATGCAGGCATGGCAGTATTTAAGAAAATGAATACTGGAGAAGCTTTGAGGGAATGTATGGTCTATACTGCTCCAGATTTGAATGTCTAGGAGTACTCTGTGAAATTCTATATCGAAGAAAACAATGGAGGTAGGGTTATCATTGAACTTAGGAGACAGTGAGGTCTGCAGATGCTGGAGATCAGAGTTGAGAGTGTGTTGCTGGAAAAGCACAGCAGGTCAGGCAGCGTCCGAGGAGCAGGAAAATCGACGTTTCGGGCCAGCGCCCTTCATCAGGAATGAGGCCGGAAGCCTTAGGGTTGGAGACAGGCTTCCGGCCTCATTCCTGATGAAGGGCTCCGGCCCAAAACGTCGATTTTCCTGCTCCTCGGATGCTGCCTGACCTGCTGTGCTTTTCCAGTAACACACTCTCTATTCATCATTGAACTGATTCAAACCAGAGTTAGATAGATTTTTGATAGTTAAAAAACTCATGTGGAAAAGACATGAATGTGAAGAGAAGACCTCAGCAAGATCAGCCATGAGCTTAATGAACGGTGAAGCAGAATCAGAGGGCACTATAGCCTCCTTCTGCTCCTAGGTCCCTGTGTTCTTTTCTCCAGGTACCTCCTCACATTCCCATCTGAACAGCCAAACTCTCACACTCTCGTGCTGTTCTCTTCTCACATCCATGTTTTACAGTTACCTCCAAAAAATGCTCTCCTTTCTTCCTTTCCACGTAAGTAATTATTAACACTCTCCTTGCCAGGGAAGACAGCAGATGACTTCAGGAAAAGGCCAGTGATAGGCACTTTGATGTTCAATGGTAGCACAGATCCACCAGCTCCACTGGGACAGAAGTTGTGTTCTGGGAGGCTGCAGATGTCAGCAACAACGTGCCTCAAAAACTGAAGCTTTCTAAGCAACTAGTGTTCGGCCATGGTGAGAGTGATAATCCTCTAACTATGCAGCTTGTGGTAGGGGTCTCACCTTGGAGTTGGACCTTTATGTTCATCTCATCTGCCCTACAGTGCAGTGTGTGGCAGAGGAGAAGGTGACCAGAGCCTGCTAATGGTGTTGCATCTGCTGAAACAGTTGGATCTGTATCTCCCTGTGCTCCTGATGTTCAGCAGAGCTGCAAGGTACAGCTTCATGCTGTACTTCCCTGGGATGGTGAAGACTAACAGCATAGACTGCAGCTTGAGGGCAGTGAATTGTAAAGCACGTTAGAAATTAGCAATCACCTGTTGAGTACTACTGAGAGGAAGAAATGATGAAAACAGTAGCCTCTCAGAATCACAGAATTATTATGGCACCATAGGAGGTCATTTGGCCCATCGTGCCTCCACCAGCTTTTCAAATGAGCATCATTATCCAGTGCAAATCTCCTGCTTTTTCCTGCACACTATTCCATCCCATGCTCTCTTGAATGCTGCATCTGACCATGACTGCAGCTCTTCAATTTCACTGATCAAAGCTTTCCCAACCTGTCAGTTTCACTGAAGAAACTTTTCCTGCTGTGAGGAGTCCCAATCCAATGTCAATTTTAGGGGATTTAACTCTTTCCACACACTCAAGCCAGCTTCTCCTTGTCTGAAAAACTCCCCCTATATTTTTACAGGATGCAGTGCCCAGACGTATACCCAGCATAGCATTCCAGAAATGGTCTGACAACAGCTTGGGTACATGTAGCAACATTTTTATATTTATATAAGATTTATATTTATATAATTTTAATATTTATGCTTCTAGATATATAAACTGGAAGTTTAAAAACAGGGAGGTGTTGTTACAATGGTACAGGGTGTTGATAAGGCCACACTTGAAGTACTGTGTATGCTTTGGGTCTCCCTTGAGAAGGGATGTACTAGCAATGAAGATAGTTCAAAAAAGATTCACTGGGCTGATTCCTGGGATGAAGCAGTTAACAAGCGACTAAACAGGTTAGGTCTTTATTTATTATTATTTTGAACAATGTAACGATGCTGCTCCTTTAACAAAATTAGATTGTCCTTGGTTTTTGTTTTCAGCGGGGTCATATACACATAGGTTCTGATGTGTCTGGTTTCGATGGGTTTTAGGACCAATTTGATTATAGCTAACAGATACTGCCTCAGACAACAGGCTTTCAAGTTTTTCTTAAAACGTACTTGTATAATATAAGGAGAGTGGCCAGTTCTCCCAGCTCAGCTTCCCTCTGGTTTGGTTTGGTTTTGTTTGGTTTGGTTTTAGAAGCAGTCAGGTTTTTGAGGCTGTTGGTCAAAGAAACAGCTCCATGCTGACCCTCTCTCTCTCTCTCTCTCTCTCTGACATTTCTCCTGTAAGAACCTGTGCTTGATTTTACCTTTTTTGCCAAGGGGGTATTTATGGGGATGTTTCAAGTATTTGGAACAGCATCATTAAGTTGCAATAGCGTCAACTGGGTTTTTAAATAGTTAAGTTATTTTATATTCTGTTCTCTTTAGTTTATATTTCATTCAGTAATCTTGCAAATAAATTCTGTTTTGTTTAAAACAAAGTGGTTGACCCAGCTGCATGCCTCCTGCAATATCCACACTACACCTGCTTAGAACAACTAGCAAGTGTTTTGAGGGGATCTGGCCTGGTCCATAACAACAATGAGGGATGACCTTATTTCAACATACAAGATTCTGAGGGGACCTGACAAAGTGGATGTTGAGAAGATATATCCACTAGTGGGGGAATCTCAAACTAAGGGCACATTCACTTATTTAAAACTGAGATGTGAAGGATTTTTTTTTCTCCAGGAGGGGAGTGAATGTCTGAATTCTCTACCGCAGAGAGTTGTGGAGGCTAGATCACTGCAATTATTTAAGCCTTCAGATAGATTTTTGAAATATTGAGGAGTTGTAGTCCATGAGGAGCTAACACAAAAAAGAAACTGATGCCTGAGGCAGAGCAGTAATGATCTTATAGAATAGTAGGGCAGGATAGAGAAGCCAAATAGTCTACTCCTGGTCTTATATTCTTATGTTTATGTTTTAACTGTAATGTGTAAATCTCTACCTCAAATTTGTTTACCTGCTCTGACATACTTACATCCTTTTGAACCTGGAGACTATAGCATGACTCCATCTTTTCCATGGCCACCCATTTTTCTAATGCCAAATTAAGAACTTGTTTCTCTAGACTAATGCACTCATCAGCTGTCTTCGGTCTGTGAATGTGATGCAGCTCCCAGTAAGCACGTTCTATTGTATTCAGAATACGGGAGGCCAATCCCAGTGATGGATGAAATTCCAACAAATAAATCCTTTTCAAGGCAGGACTGAAAGAACAGCAGAAGAACGACAGCATTTCATTATCTTAACATACTTTACACAGAAATCAAAATCCAAGTGAACATTTTAAAGCAATTGTTATGATAATGGGTTGGACACTGAAGTATTATGTCTGTTATTAGCCCTTCATTCCAAACGCTGTTTTTTAAAAGAGAACTGCTACAGAACATGATAACTGAAGATCTAAAAACATTATGTATGGGGCTGATAGGATGTCACACCGAACGAGTGTTCAAATAGACCAGACTGTGATCTCTTGTGATACAAAGATAATGAAGGTGCAGATGACACTCAGCTCAACAGCCAATGGACCATGTCCCAAACTGCAGACACATTTAGTGTTTATCCCTTTGCATAACAACAGGGTTTACATAGATTGTTCATCTCTACCTGAAGATTCGAGTGGGACTGAACAGTTTTGTTGAAAAGTGTGGCGCTAGAAAAGCACAAGAGATAAGGGAATATCCAAGGAGCAGGAGAGTTGATGTTTCAGGCATAAGCCCTTCATCATTCTTGTGTGTACCAAAAGGTGTATAGTTCCTTGAAAGTGCAGTCACAAGTAGACAGAGTGGTGAAGATGCCATTTGGAAGGTTTGCCTTCATTGAGTATAGGAGTTGGGAGTAGGGAATGTTGCGGCTGTACAGGCGTGAGGACTGTTGAGATTACTGCGTACACTTCTGGTCGCCCTTCCCTAGGAAGCATATTATTAAACTAGAGATTTACAAGGATATTACTGGGACTGGAGAGTTAAAGTTAAAGTTAAAGAGAGAGGTTAAATAGGCTGGGACTTTTTCCCCTGGAGCATTGAAGGCTGAGGGGGGACCTTATAAAGGTTTATAAAATCATGAGGGGCATGAATGGGATGAATATCAAAGGTCTTTTTCCTCGGGTGGGGGAGTCCAGAACTAGAGAGCATTGGTTTAGGGTAAGAGGGGAAAGATTTAAAAGGGACCTAAGGGGCAACTTTTTCACGCATGTATGGAATGAGTTGCCAAAGGAAGTGGTGGAGGATGGTATAATTGCAACATTTAAAAGCATCTGCATCAGTACATGAATAGGAAGGGGTTAGAGGGATATGGGCCACATGCTGGCAAATGGGACTGGATTAATTTGGGAAATGTGGTCAGCATGGATAAGTTGGACTGAAAGGTTTGTTTCCATACTGTATGACTCTATGATTCTAAGTTTGAAGTTCGACCACTACAAACTGGTTAGATAAAGGAAATGGGACATCATAACAATTCTCTCCCACCCTGAATGCTAGATCTCAATCAGAGTCAAAAGGAATCAGGACAAAGGAACCTCAACCAGCCTACAAAACCACACATCTCCAAAACAGACTGTTCAACTACCACTTCTTGTGAATTGACCTGACAAGTACAAGGTCTCACCAGAAACCTCCACTCCAACAGCCGCAACTTTCAACTGTATGCTCTTGGAGAATAATTCAGAAACTGATCCATTTATCTTTTTTTAATCTTTATCCTTTTAGACTCTCCTCTTATTTCTAATCTGTACATGTGCATTGCTTTACCAACTCTTCCCACTTTTAGTGGTGAATGAACTCATTCTTTGTTACTCAAGAAAGCCTGGTTTAGTTGATTCATTTTAAAGCATAAGTTCATTCAGGTCAGAGATAATGAGAAGGGATCAATGTTGCAACCAACCAAAAAAGTGTGGGAGTATAAGAAGGGGAACTAGTTCATCCTTCCTCACCTAAGAGCTCAACAGTTTGAGGTTTTCCATTTGGAACTGTAATGAATTGGGGAACTCTGCCTGGGGTCTGGTCCTAACACAATATGGCGAATAGGCTGCATCCCCCACCATGCTACTACCAAATGATTCCTAGTATACACAGGTCTTATTATTGTGAAGATATGACTATGTCCCATGCTTTGTGGTATTTTCAAATATTAGAACCTGTTCAACTTACATCCAAACACTTGCAATTCGACACAGGAGGGATGAATCAGCTCCTCTCTTATCTCAGTTCAATTAAATACATAGTTTACAAGTTGAATGAAAGCAAGAAGAATTTATTTACTTACTAACCCCAAGGAAACAGTAAAGATGTGATATAAAACACACACAAAAAACACCAGTGTGATAAAAAAAATTGATAATGTCTCATCCAACAAGGAAGATAAAGTATATGCAATTTAAAAAATCTATGGAGTCCTTGATATGTTAGATTTAACCTGGGACCATGGCCATTTAATTGATACCTTGTGTATTGCAGATATTGCTGAAAAAATACACATTTTATCAAGCTTTTGAACTTGCATTCTTCTGGACAATTTGCTAGAATACCAATGTAAAGGAATTCCTCAAGGCTATATCTTAACCAATCAGAATCAACATGCCCAGTTTAAATTTCAACAAATCTTATCAGTTTACTGTCACTCATCACTAATTGGTGCATTCTCAATAGCAACATATCTGCCAATCACAATCCACTTGTCAACAATCAACGCACTCTTCTCATAGTATGAAACTACTGTATTATTTCCCATTATGTTAGTATTTTTGTGAATTGACCTGACAAGTACAAGGTGAAAAGCTTTGAATAAAACATGGCTTTTAATCTGTAATCAAGTTTTATACTACCAAATGATGAATTGCAAATATCTTTGGGTTATCAGTAAGCAGATGGTTCTCCAATTTATTTTATTAGAGGCTGAGAGAAAACAGGGAGAGAGAGAATGTGTGTTCCAGTTTTGCAGGTACAAATCCATGTTTCTCTTTCTGCTACTCTGTTAAGACAGTTGCTTAAAACACAGTTCATTTGTACATTCCCATGTCTGGGTTAATTGTTCTCCTAGGCTACAATGTGTAGGCAAGGTTTTATTTCCAATATGCGAAACTTACTTATAAATCAAACAGGAGATAGAGATCTGAGTTTGAATGCCTTTTAATAGCGATGTTAATTTTGGCTTTGTTTCATGCATTGGCTCAACTTATGGTCGGCTGATTGCTGTGATAATTCTAAGTCAGTATTTTTATTTCTTTCTAGAGGTATTTTAGTGCATGGAGGTGCCAGATGTTGAAATCAAATGATGGAAATCAAGGATTGTTTGTCCATATCTTACCACTATTGTAATAAAGTCTAGTTAAAGCAGGAAAGCCCAGTTAAAATAACCAGACTCTATGACAAGTCTTATAAAATCGACAATTATTCCATGAATCAAAGAAAGGATACTTCACTTTGCATAATCAATAAAACATGAAATATTGGAAGCTTTCTTTTTCTTTTGCTTACCAACTGTTGTTAATGGCAACTGGTTGCTTAGCAATGATATTAAGGGGTAGGCCAAATTCAACACCCATCTCCATCCGTCCACCATCCCTCCAAATCCTCTGTACATATTCTCGCTGCTCATCTATCTGCAAGAGTTGTTAAGGGGTAATGTTTTAGTGTTGATATACGGCACAGAATGTATGACATAGAAACAGGCCATTCAGTCAGACTGGTGCCTGCTAGCATGTCTGATTCTCCTCCCAGTCCCTACATCTAAATCCATCTAAATTTCAATTACACAGATGATGGAATTAGTGATGTGGACTGATGGCACTCATCTACTGAAACATGGTCCAGTGAAGGAAAACAGTCTCTAAACCTCCTGCTGGTTCACTGAGTTCCATAGCCCCAGGTTCGGGTGAAACAAGCACAGAGGAAGTAAAAACTATAGATCGGATGACACAAGTGCTGCTGTCAGTTTGTGGTTGAAAACCAACACTGGCAGTGGCCTAAGGTAAGCTGATTTGGTTAGTTCAGGACCAGATAACAGAGTGCAATTAATAGTATGTCTCTTTTCTTTAAATGGAGTGTGTGTTTGTATTGTAGGTGATAGGACTCTGTCATTAAAAATAGCCATTACGATTAACCTGTACATGCACATATACACCTAAACACACACATATCCAGATTCCTGGCCCCAACATTGATCTGTCATCTCTCTACGTGTCCATTCCCCATCAGGATAGTCTGAAGGCCTCTACCTTAAAGAGTCCCCATCCACCACCACCCTCCTTTGCCTGGCAAAGCAGGCAAAAATAATTTCTGAGTTATTTTAATGATCATATCATTCAATAAGAACAGGGAAATAAGAGAAATAATGCTTCACTCAGTCTGAACTTTAATGATCTTAAGATGGAAGAATGTGAACAGACTAAGATAAGTCAATAGACAATAGACAATAGGTGCAGGAGTTGGCCATTCTGCCCTTCGAGCCAGCAACACCATTCATTATGATCATGGCTGATCATCCTTAATCAGTAACCTGTTCCTGCCTTATCCCCATAACCCTTGATTCCACTATCCTTGAGAGCTCTATCCAACTCTTTCTTAAATGAATCCAGAGACTGGGCCTCCACTGCGCTCTGGGGCAAAGCATTCCACACACCCACCACTCTCTGGGTGAAGAAGTTTCTCCTCAACTCTGTTCTAAGAGGCCTACCCCTTATTTTTATACTATGTCCTCTGGTTCAGGACTTACCCATCACCGGAAACATGCTTTCTGCCTCCAGAGTGTCCAATCCTTTAATAATCTTATATGTCTCAATCAGAACCCCTCTCAGCCTTCTAAACTCAAGCGTATACAAGCCCAGTCACTCCAATCTTTCAAAGTAAGATAGTCCTGCCATTCCAGGAATTGACCTCGTGAACCTACGCTGCACTCCCTCAATAGCCAGAATGTCTTTCCTCAAATTTGGAGACTAAAACTGCGCACAATATTCCAGGTGCGGTCTCACCAGGGTCCTGTACAGTTGCAGAAGGACCTCTTTGCTTCTATACTGAATGCCTCTTGTTATGAAGGCCAGCATGCTTGTGATCTCCCCCTGCAATTTCCCTGGAAAGACTGTAAAGCGTTCAGCCTGGGGTGAATGTGTTCTGTAGAAAGATTTAACTTTGAAGCAAGATTGAAAGAAATTAGATGAAAACATCAGACTGCAGCACTTTTTTCCTGCACACGTATATTCATTGTTCCACCTAGCAAAGGTCTCGCCTTAAATGCAGTCCTGTTTTAAAAGGCAAAATAATGTTATTCAGGGCAGTACATCTTAGCTCATTAACACTTGGCAGTTCCCACATATTAGGTTAATTGTCCTGTACAATAATAGGTTTATCTGGACTTCTGGAAAAATCTGGATTTAAGAGTCTGATGATGACTGTGAATCCATTGTCGATAGTTGGAAAAAGAATCTGGTTCACCAATGTCTTTTAGGGAAGGAAACTACCATCCTTACCTGTCTCTGGCCTACTCCAGAACCACAGCAATGTGCCCACTGGGCAACCGGGGATGGGCAATAAATATTGGCCTCATCCTGTGAATGAATTTTAAACAATGTGTGGCCACCTGAGCCAAAGTCTCCCTGTCTAAATGTCACCTTCCCTAACTTATCAGCAGTGTCGCCTCCCATACTTCTTTCCCCATTTCTCTCTGTTCGGAGATGGATTTTGTCATCCAAAAGCTTGGCAAACACAAATCAAACAACTAACAATGGAGACACGTACCTGAAATTTCAACTTCTCACCAGATTCCCACAGTCCATCATTTTGACTGGCACAGGAAATGTGACAGATGCTGACCCGGCACTCACACAAAGTGACATTGTGTTCAGTGTTTTAAATGCTAACACCAGTTTTAAATTTCCAGTTTGATATATTCAGGGAGGTGCAGTGGTTCCTATAGCCACATCAGGTCAGACAGTTCAAGGACCCTGGCAGAAACCTTGAAACAGGTGAGTTTAAATGGGGTTGCTTTCTTCCGATATAAAGTTACAGGCTGCAGGTGTAATATATTAAGTGTGGGATGTGGCTAGGCCTGCATTTATTATTCATCCCTAATCACCTTGGAGAATTCGCTGTTAGAAATTCATTTCCAAGACAGTGAAGAAACACTAATATACTTCTGAGTCAGGATAGTGTATAGCTTTGAGGCAAACTTTGCAAACAATGGTTTCCTCCTGCATCTTCTGCCATTGTCCTTCCAGGTTGTAGAGGTCGTGGATCGGAAGGTGTTATCAGGGGAACCTTGGCTGCTATGCGTGTTAATGGTGAAGGGAGAGAACGTTGAAGGTGGTGGATGTGCTGCCAGTCTAGCAGACTGCTCTCTCCTGGATGGGGTCAAGCTTGAGTGTCATTGGAGCTGATGTCATCCAGGCAAGTGGATCACATTCCTGACTTGTCCCTCGCGGCTAGGCATTGGGGAGACATGTGGTCAGAATTCCTAACCTCTGATTGGGCCAATGGTGACTCCATGGATGCTGACAGCTGGATGTTCAAGTATAGTAATAATATTGAACATTTAGGGATGATAATTGTATTCTCTCACGTTGGAAATGGTAATTGCCTAGCAATTGTGAAGCACAAACATTAGCGCCATTTATTACCCCTAACTGGGAGCTTTTCCAGCTGTTTGATCAAAGGGCTCCATCCTTTAAAGGTAAGTGATCATTACATTGATTAGATGCATCACAGCACTTTCTTCCATCGATATAGGGCTATTATGCATTTAACAGAATTGAGCATCAGATATTAAAATGTCAACTGGTCACTGTGTCATAGTCATGGAGTCATACAGCACAAAAACAGGCCCTGCAGTCCATGCCAAACATAATACCCAATCTAAACGAGTCCTACTTGCCTTGCGCCTGGCCCCATATCCCTCCAGACTTTGTCCTTTAATTTTTTTATTGACCTAAACTATATATATCTGTTGAGCCTATGAAAAAGCAATACAGATAACTCACCCTTTATTCGGCCAAAGCCATGACTGCATTGGGCTCAGCAGGGTTTGATGTATAAAGGAATCTCATTTTAAATGCTTGACCAAATTCCAGCAGCATGACTTATTTACAGTTAGCTTTGAAGGAAATTGTTTGCCTTGTTTAATTGACAGGTTTATTAGACATTAGTAGAATTAAAACATTTTGAAAAATTTTGTTTGGTTGGCTGACTATGTTTACAGATTTATGAGCAGTTGAGCAGAATTAGCTCCCTCCCAAACGGTTGCATGTTTTATTGCAATTTTATGAGCTCGAAAGAGGAGTAAATTGGTTTCAAACACGGTTTGAATGGATAATTGTTTATGTATTTGTTGAGAATTTCAACAACTTTCAGATGTTATTAGGAAGCATATGATTTGTGTCAATTGCGGATATTGGGTGAGTGAGTATATATGGGGCATGCAAGACATGGGGCATGCAAGACAAGAATGGCACTAAGATGGGGTAAGTATCTGCAATGAACAATCTCATATGCACTGCGCCAATGCAATAGCAGATTTCATAACCATTTCTGGGGCAGTGGGACAAGATGGATGTGTTGCACTTAAACTGGAATGGGACCAGAATCCTTCAGAGGAGGTTTGCAAGTGTTGTTGGGGAGGGTTTAAATGAACTTAGCAGAAGGTTAAGCAGGGAGATGAACAAATAAAGTTGGAAGAGATAGCAAGGAAGTCAAGAAGGCATAGAAATTTCAATATTCTGGGATACAGGGTCTTCAGATGAGCCAGGGAAGGAGGGAAAAAGAGGAGGGGGCTATGCAATATTGATCAGAGCAGTGTGGAGGGATGGATCTTAGAAATGAAGCCAAATGGGGAAAACTTAAAAACAAAAAAGGAGCTTTGAAAATATTAGCCTTGGAACAGAAATGTTAGGGTAACGTCATTGAGGTTTTCAAAGTAATAGGTTTTTATATTCCATTTGGAAAATGGATCAATAGCTAGAGGTTATGGATTTAATGATCTCGAAGGGAAATGAGAAGTTTTTTTTCCACAGAGCTGTCATGATCTGGTAACATCTCCAAAACGGTGTGGAAGGTGTTTCTAAACATCACTTTAGAAGGTACCTGAGGAGGAATATACAGGGTATGGTCCAAATGTGATGTGGCATGCCTCGTCCTATTCTCAAAAACTAGTAAAGGCATGTTGGTCTGATTGAATGTCTACCTCTGCGTAGTAAGTTTTTATTTTTTCTTAAAATAAACTTTTTAAATTCCTAGATTAAATTCAGTTATTTTCAATATCGCTACTTCACCAGTCCATACTCTGTTAACAAAATTCTTTAGCTTTCTTACGCTACTGATGAGCATGAAGAACAATTACTTAAGATATTGTTAAATATACTACACAGTATTTTGGTTCAACCATGCTAGGACATTAAAAAGATTAATCATGTAATAGTTTCGTGCACTGCATTTTCCAACATGTTGTTTAAGAATTTAAACGGCAGAATAAAAGGCACCAGTCCACTAAGTCTTAGTCTTTCAGAAGCCAATTTATTTAATATTAGAATTCTTTTCTAATTAATTTTAATCTCTTTCAGCTAATAGCAGACTGTACTTAAAGCTCTAATTTCTTCCCAATCTGGATGTAGTTTAGCTCGCTAAGCTGAAAGGTTCATTTTCAGACGTTTCGACACCATACTAGATAACATCTTCAGTGAGCCTCCGAATGAAGCACTGGTGGTGTACCCTACTTTCTATTTATATGTTTGAATTTCTGAGGGGTTGTGATGTCATTTCCTGTGGTGACATCATTTCCTATGGTGATGTCATTTCCTGTTCTTTTTCTCAGAGGGTGGTAAATGGGATCCAAGTCAATGCGTTTGTTAATAGAGTTCCAGTTGGAATGCCATGCTTCTAGGAATTCTCATGCAAATCTCTGTTTGGCTTGTCCTAGGATGGATGTGTTGTCCCAGTCGAAGTGGTGTCCTTCCTCATGTAAGGATACTAGTGATAGTGGGTCATGTTATTTTGTGGATGTTCGGAAGATTCCTTTTGAAGATCAATATTTGGTCCATATATATTGTTTGCAATCATCCAAACATTCACAAATGAAGCTGCGTTTGAACATTATTTCAATGAGCCACCACACACTACGGCACAGAGAAACTACACAGAGCAGAGGAAAATCACATATACAGTGTATTAGTAAAGAACGGGTACCCAATGAACTCAGTCTGCTTATTTCTGAGCAACAAACCCAAGCAAACAGACAAAACATGTCCAGAAACCCTAGCCACTCTCCCCTACAAAGACATCTCCAAAATGACTGCCAGACTACTCAGCCCCCTTGGCATCATGGTAGCCCACAAACCCCACCAACACACTAAAACAGCAGCTAACGAACTTGAAAGACCCTATGCAGACAACAAGCAAAACTAATGTCATTTACAAAATACCTTGCAAGAACTGTAACAAACACTACATTGGACAAACAGGTAGAAAACTAGCCAACAGGGTACATGAACATCAATTAGCCACAAAATGACATGACCCTCTCTCACTAGCATCCTGACATATGGATGAGGAAGGACACCACTTCAACTGGGAAAACACATCCATCCTAGGACAAGCCAAATAGAGACACACACAAAGTAATTCCTAGAAGCATGGCACTCCAACTGGAACTCTATCAACAAACACATTGACCTGAATCCCATTTACCACCCCCTGAGAAAAAGAATAGGAAATGGCATCACCATAGAAAATAATATCACCACAGGGAATGACATCACCAACTCTCAGAAACTCAAACATATAAATAGAAAGCGGCTACACAACCAGTGCTTCATTCGGAGGCTCACTGAACATGTTACCTAGTATGGTGATGAAAAGTCTGAAAACAAACCTTCCAGCGCAGTGAGCAAATCTATATCCAGAACCGCAACCTGCGCTACATATCTTCTCAAAACTCGCTTCTTCCCAATCTTCTAAGACGAGTGGCAAAAATTCTCAGGCTACCAATCTAATATTGCAATTCCTATTATTCACTTCTGATGGATTTCTTCCATACGTGAGCTTCCACAATTTCAGTAGATCCTAGCTGCAGTGGAGACATATTTGACTGGTCAAGTGTGAAATTAGTTGAAACTTTATTGCTGGAACAGCACAGCAGGTCAGGCAGCATCCAGGGAACAGGAGATTCGACGTTTCGGGCACAGGCCCTTCTTCAGGAATGAAGAAGGGCCTGTGCCCGAAACGTCGAATCTCCTGTTCCCTGGATGCTGCCTGACCTGCTGTGCTGTTCCAGCAATAAAGTTTCAACTTTGATCTCCAGCATCTGCAGACCTCACTTTCTCCTCCAAGTGTGAAATTACCACTGAAATGTGAATCCCATTTTTCCTCCAGTTTGTTTCTATTCCAGCCTGCTTGTCTTTCCTGGGTTTGCCAGTCTATGCATCTATGAGTAACCTGTTGGAGATAATCAGTCTTCAGGACAATTCCACAGTTGTTAACACAACTAAGTTTCAGTTCTTCAGAAGGTTTGAGTGCATTCTTAGAAATTGACCATTTTGTTGGTCACAACAGAAGATTTTGGTATTAACCAATAGCTTTGAGGTTTGTACGTACAAAGCTAATTTTTGGGAATCAATTCTTTATTGCATATGTCAGCAAATCTGGAATAGGGAAAAAGAGAAGCTGGTGAAATTGATGAGTTCAGTAAGTAAGGGAAGTCAGCATGTATAGATCTTTTCTCATTCACCAAAGATCTTCAGACAGCACCTTCCACTTCCAACTAAAGGGAGAAGAACAGCAGATACCTGAGAAGATCACTACCTACAAGTTCTCTTGGATGCCACTCACCATCCTGATTTGGAAATATATCTCCATTCCTTCACTATCACTGGGTCAAAATCCAAGAATTCCTTCCATAAGGATCTACCTACAGCATATGTACTGCAGCAGTTCAAGAAGGCAGCTCACCACCACCTTCTTAATGGTAACTAGGGATGAACAATAAATGCTGGCCAAAGAGTGAATTAATAAAACATATAATTAAATCACTATTTTAAAGTCGATTTTACTATCTAATATCACTCTACAGAATAGGGGATAACAATTTCCTTGCACTCACCTGTTTGTTCAAAATGTCACTTATAAGTTGTAAGTGAAGCTTCAAACAAGTACATTCAGCCTGATAGGTCTTCACAAAGTACTCACTGCTCAAATTGAACCGTGGGCGTTTGTGCATAATGTCTGCAATAACTTGGGCCAAGGCAAATCGCTCTTCCACATCAAAAACATGCTGATAGGCTTCAAAATAACTGTCCAACAGCTGAGTAAAACAGACAAAAACTTATCAGACATAAATGAATATTTCTTATAAACTCTCCCTGCCCCCATCCATAACCTGATTTCAGCACACCTCAGGCTAGGGGAGAGGTTGAGAACGAGAAGACAGTGGTAAGCATTGAACCCAAACCAGCTCTCCAGCCAACTTAGCCAACCAAGCCCCTTGCTCCCAGCACTGGCAGTGGGTAACAACATGTTGGGTACTCCCTGTGCTGTTCTTCCAACTGCCCTCCCTTTCTTCATGAATGGGACAAGGAGATTAGTACAATTCCAGGCATCCTGTTCAATTTAGCTCTCCAGGGTTCAGCCTGATGTGTATGTGTTCATGTGTCTTACAATATGTTTGCAATTTTTAAAATCTAGATTTGAGACACTAAATTATTACACTACAATAAAACATAATCTCTTTGAAGTATGTATTGTGTACTGTATGTTATCTATATGGATGCATCAACGTATGCATCATGCAGGCCATAAAGAACATAGCACAGACCTCAATAAGCTGCTTATATTTCCTCAATCTCCATATTGATTTGCTAACTTTAACACTGCTCTCAAATACTCACATAATGTGCAAAGACCACAATAAATGGTTTATTCTTTTATCCAATGATCTCATTTATCTCCTGTTACATCAAGAGTGAAATCTGTTGATTCTGCTCCCAGAACCTTATTCATCTATTTACCTGTCGTTTGTTCTCCAGAAATGCTGCTTCACACCTCCACAGATCAAACAAAACAGCAAAGCGATCGACAGTCAAGTGGGCCCAGGTTGGAAGATCATTATCCCCACACTGTGATCCTCCCACAGGGGAAACTTGACAAGTCCTCTGACCTTTCAAAAATGAATGGACAGAAATATTAGTTCAGCAGTAAGACAGTGTGTGTGAATGCTGCTGTATTTTATAACTATTTAACAAAAGAAAATTAAACTAAAGGATATGTTCCCCATTTTATGTATATTTCAAATAATAAATGCTTATTGCCATCATTGATTGTAGTCTAACAGGTTTATTTGGAAGCATTAGCTTTCGGAGCGCCACTCCTTCATCAGGTGGTTGTCAGGAAGGAGTAGCGCTCTGAAAGCTAGTGCTTCCAAATAAGCCTGTTGGACTATAACCTGGTGTTGTGTGATTTTTAACTTTGTCCACCCCAGTCCAACACCGGCACCTCCAAGTCATGACTGCAGTTGGCTTTTCTGCTCCTCAGTAATATTTAGGTTACAATATTGCATGTAACATTCTTTCTCTAGCATTCAGAATATTTTTTAATTTCTTTATTCATGAGATACAGGCATTACTGGCTAGCCTGCATATGTTTTCCATCCTTAGTTGCCATTTAGAAATAGTGAGAACTGCATTTGTCCAGGCAAGTGGAGAGTATTCCACAATATTGCATGTAACATTCTTTCCCTAGCATTCAGAATATTTTTTAATTTCTTTATTCATGAGATACAGGCATTACTGGCTAGCCTGCATGTTTTCTATCCTTAGTTGTCATTTAGAAATAGTGAGAGCTGCATTTGTCCAGGCAAGTGGAGAGTATTCCATCATACTCCTGACTTGTGCCTTCTCTGACACCTCCAACCTCTTCCTGGACCTCTCTCAGTTTCTGGCAACTGACTCAACACTGACATCTATTTCAAATCCACTGACTCCCACAGCTACCTTGGCTACACCCCTTCCCATTCCCATTCCCCTCCAGTAAAAATGCAATCCCTTACTCCCACTTCCTCCACCTCCACCGTATCTCCTCCCAGTATGAGTAATTCCACTCCACGACATCTCAATTTCCCCTCCCCCTGTGATCTACAATGCCCTCAATTGTATCTCTTCTATTTCCCACACTTCCACCTTGAACCCCACACCCCTAACCACAACAAGGATAGAATCTCCTGGTCCTCACATTCCACCCCATTAACCTCCAAATCCAGTGCACCATCGCCTGCCATTTTCACCACCTTCAGTCAGACCCCACTATCAAAAACATATTTCCCTCCCAAACCCATCTGCATTCCATAGGGACTGTTCCCTCCGTGACTCCCTTGTTAGGGCCAGACTCCCCACCGGCCCCCCCTCCATACCTAGCATGTACCCATGCTGCCACAGGAGGTGCAAAACCTGTGCTTACATCTCTCCCCCTCACCTCCATCCAAGGCCCCAGTGGATCATTCCAAATCTGGCAGAGATTTACTTACATATCCTCAAACCTCATTTCCTGCATCCAGTACTCTTGATGTGGTCTCCTCTGCATCAGAGAGACCGAGCACAAACTCGCAGAACGGTTCGGGGAACATCTCTGGTCGTTACGTATCAACCAACCCCACCTTCTGATGGCCATCTGTTTCAACTCCCCCTCCCGCTCCCCTATTCTTATGTCCATCTTGGTCTCCTCCACCACCTAGAAAAGGCCACCAGCAAACTGCAGGAGGAACACCTCATCTTCTACCTCGGGAACCTACAGCCATGCGGCCTCAACAGGGAATTCACTAGTTCCAAATCTCCCCACCCCCCACCTCATCCCAGATCCAGCCCACTGACTCAGCTCTGCTCTCTTAACCTGACCTACCTGTCCATCTTCCTTCCCACCTAACCACTCCACCCTTCCCACTGACCTATTACAATCATGTTCTACCTGTGTCCACCCATCACCATCTAACCTACCTTCCCCCCACAAGCCCCGCTCCTCCCCACCCTATTTATTTCTCAGCCCCCTTCTACCTCCCCAGTCCTGATGAAGGATCCTGCCCAAAACATTAACTCTCCTCCTCCTCGGATGCTGCCTGACCTGCTGTGCTTTTTCCAGCACCTTGTACACAGAGGTGAGTTACTCACTGCAGGGTTCCTAGCCACTGATTTGCTCTTGTAGCTTCAGCATTTATATGGCTTGTTCAGTTGAGTTTCTGGTCAATGGTTACCTGCAGGATGTTAACAATGGGGCAATCAGTGATTGTAATGCCACTAAATGTCAAGGGCTAGATCATCTCTTACACGTGATGGTCATAGCCTGGCATTTGTGTGGCATCCAAAGCCTGGATACTGTCCAGATCTTGTTGTATTTGAATGGGATTGCTTTCAGTATCTGAGGAGTTGCGAATAGTGCTGAACATAATACAGTCATCAACAAAAATCCTCTCTTCTGACCTAATGATGGAGGGAAGATCACAGATGAAGCAGCTGAAGATGGTTGAGTCTAAGACACTACCCTGAGGAACTCCTGCAGAGATGCCCTGGAGCTGAGATGATTAACCTCCAACAACCACGACCATCTTATTCTGTGCTGTGTTTGATTCCAAGCAGTGCAGTTATCACTTTAATTCCCACTGACTTGAATTTTGCTCAGGCTCCTTGATGCTACACTCAGTCAAATGGTGTTAAGGCTGTCACTCACACTTCATTTCTGAACTTCAGTTCCTTTGTCCATTGTTGAACCAAGACAGTAATGAGGTCAGGAGCTGAGTGACCCTGGCGGAACCAGACAGAGTGTCACTGAGCAGGTTATTGTTGTGCAATTGATGCTTGATAACACTATTGATGACGCTTTCCATCAATTTTACTGATGATCAAGAGTAGACTGCTGGGCTGGTAACTGTTTGGATTTGTCCTGCTATTTGTTGCAGAGATCTACAACTCAAAATAAGGCCCATCAGCCCATCAGGTCTGCCCATAGCCTTGTATACCTTAGCATTGCAAGTACACATTTAAATATTTCTTAAATGTTTTTTACCGGCAGTGAGTTGCAGAATCTCAGCACCCTCTGGGTGAAAAGGATTTTCCTCACATCCCCTCTGCACCTTAACTTAAATCTACGTCCCCAGTCATTGATCCTCCATCAGGGAAAAGTTGCTTCGTGTCTACCCTATCTGTGCCCCTCATAATGTTATACATCTCAATCATGCCCCCTTTCAATCTCCTCTGCTCCAAGGCAAACAATCCCAGTCCATCCAATCTCTCTACATATGCTGGAACTCTCCAGGCCAGGCAACATCGTGGTAACTCTCCTCTGCCCCATCTCCAGTGCTATCACATCCCTCCTACAATGTGGGTTCTGGAACTGCACACGATACTTTAGCTGTGTGTGGACAGGGCCTGGACAATTTTCCACTTTGTTGGGTAGATGCCTGTGATGTAGCTATACTTGAACAGTCTGGCTAGAAGCGTAACAAATCTTGCAGGACACTTTTTCATTACTATTACCGGAATGTTGTCAGGGCCAATAGACTTTGCAGTATCCAGTGCTTCAACTATTTCTCAGTAACACGTAAAGTGAATTGAATTGGTCAAAGACCAGCATCTGTAATGTTGTGGACCATGAGGAGGCCAAGATGGATCATCCACTTGGTACTTCTGGTTGAAGATTGTTACAAATGCTTCAGCCTTTATCTTTTGCACTGATGTTCTGGACTCCCCATTAATGAGAATGGGCATATTTGTGGGTAAGTTATATATTTGTCCATTCTTATGCATTCTTACATGCTCAGGTTTTGTGATTCATTCTGACACTATTTCACTTATGAGGGTTTCATGCAATAGTAAGAAGGGTTCTAGCTGCTATTTCTCCTACAGGTCTATGAGAAAACACTTTGCACAGGAAAGACAGTGATCCTTTAAAGGAGAGAAGCAGTGTGAGAGGAGTCATTACAGCTGGAGGGGAGATGCACACGATGATTCATCACCTACCTTTCTCAATATATTGGGTTGCAAGGAGTAGCAACTGGTTTTCTAACTCTGTTAGATCCTTTATGGCCACATCATAGACGATATAAATTCCTCGCTGATCCTGAGTGTGAATGACACCCTCTTCACTTGTGTAGAAATCATCATGGTTATCGATCTCTGAGAACTCCATAAATTCAGTGACACACCTCTGGAAGCAGGATGATAAACATTGGTCAATAAGATACCCTCTTGACACTGTTTCTTTCTACAAGGACGTAAGCCCAATTTGTACCTTTATTTTAAAGACTGAGTGGCCTTTATGCTTTTCTGAACCTTCATCCAGAGTTTTAGAAGTTGCTGTTCATATTATCAAGCCACTGAGTAGAATTTGGAACTGAGAGAAAAGGATGTCCCAAATCTATCATAGCAACACTTTAAACTTGAGCAGATTGAAGTGCTGCATGTTTCTGTATCCTTGTGTCAGGATCACAAGATGCTCACCTCAGGCAGCTACACAACTAGCAAGCTCACTTAGCAACAAGCCACTCCAGATAATTCACACATCAATAGGGAGCATGAGCAACTGGAGCTAGAGCAAAAGCAGATAGCAACAAAGATGATATTTCATTTTAGTGAATGTGTTTCCAAGGCATAAATGCAGGATTGATTTACAAAATAAACTGGGGAGCAATAAATCAAGATTTATAGCAAATACAAAAAGAATGGTCAAGAGGCTGAATGGAGATAAAACATGATGTATGATAATGGCAGAATGATGTAGCTTGTTACAAGCAGTGTGCAATCTCAATCACACTTTTTCATACATTGACAATTCTTGTCGATTAACATTTGCCTCCTGTCACACCAATTCCAACATGTGTAAACTGGTTAATTTCATTAACCACTGGTTGACTCACCTGGGCCAGTCAGCCCTGCTGTGCACTTCCCTCACTGTAACATTGACTCTGTGACACTGCTCTCCTCAGTCATACCAACATTATCTCCATCCTTGATACTGTCTTCTTCCTTCGAACTGGTACACTTCACAGCAGCTGCCTCCACATCACGCACACCCCTATTGGCACCGAGCTGACTCATCATTGCTGCTGCCTGACAGTGGTCACTAACCCAACCCATCAAAGGTCCAAATCACAACCCCTGCATCACCGCTCAACTAACCACCATTTTTCACTTGTTACCGAGTGCGCTTGCAGAATCAATGACCAAGATCTGGTGGTCTCTGCAATAACATTGATTAGGCTACTTTTGCAATATTGTGTGCAATTCTGGTCTCCCTCCTATCGGAAGGATTTCATGAAACTTGAAAGGGTTCAGAAAAGAATTTCAAGGATGTTGCTAGGGTTGGAGGGTTTGAGCTATAGGGAGAGACTGAATAGGCTGGGGCTGTTTCCCTGGAACAATAGAGGCTGAGGGGTGACCTTGTAGAGGTTTATAAAGTCATGAGGGTCATGAATAGAGAAGGTCTTTTCCCTGGATTGGGGTGAGTCCAGAACTATAAGGCATCAGTTTAGGGTGAGAGGGGAAATATTTGATCGGGATCTAAGGGGGAATTTTATCTCGCAAAGGGTAGTATATGTATGGAATGAGCTGCCAGAGGAAGTGGTGGAGGCTGGGACAACTACAACATTTAAAAGGCATCAGGATGGGTATATGAATAGGAAGCATTTAGAAGCCAATGGGCCAAATGCTGGTCAACATTGATGAGTTGGACCGAAAGGTCTATTTCCGTGCTGTACGTCTCTATGACTTTAAGTGTGGGGAGCAGGCAACTTGAGGGGCGATGAAACTCCGACTTCCACCAGCCAGAAAGCCAACTGCATCAAGAGCAAATCAATGACTTCTGGGCTTCTCCACCTATCAGGTGCCTTGACACTGAAATCCCACCCTCTTAGAAGCTACCAGCCAATCAGGTGTGCAGCACACTGGGAGTTGGAGAACATGGCTGGAGGCCCAGCTGTACAAGGGTGGGGAGTGAGTGTGGGGTATCAAAAGGTGGGGATCATGGTGGGGGTGGGGTATCAGAGGAATCAAAGTCAAAGGCAAGGGGATGACTATTAGTCGCCAACCCCTGACACCCCTATCCATGCCCCAGTTTACTCCAGATTGAGGCAAAAACCTGGCAGACCTGGTATCATGAGGGCAACCAGTCAGGAAAGCAGCCAGGAATGGCAGGAAGGCAGACACTCGGGCCCAAGATAGGTAGAGGCCTTTCACTGGGTGGTAATTGGCCACTTGAAGGCTGGCAGGGTGAGATAATCACCCATGGGCCTTCTCACGCAGCACCCAGTTACTGAGGTGGTGAAGGGGTGCCAGGTACCTCAACAGTGCCAACCCACTTAACTATTTTCCTTCCATACTACCTGCCCCATCACTTATATAGAGGGGCCACCCCCTCTCAAAAGTGGCCTTTTGTGCTTGTGGGCATTTATTAGTAGCACAGAGTGGGGTCGCAGTTGTTCTATGTCCACTGTGACAGAGGGAGGTGGGGTAAGAGTCGAAACAGCTTCACTTCTGCCTTGAATATTTCCTTCCCTTGTCTTCTACTTCTCTCAACTACCAACATACCAGGAAACCTGCACGCAGCGATCCCTCTTCTCAAGGTTAGCACGAACCATGACTGGTATCTGTTGATGAACTTTGCAGAGGATTAACTTGCGTGGCCATGTGGATAAAACTGGTTTTAAATTGGACAGACAGCTCTTTCAAAGAGCTGGCACAGGCACAGTGGGCTGAATGGCCTCTCTGTGTGCTGTAAGATTCTGAGAAATGCCTACATTTAGGACAGTGGCAGTGCATTCTTCCACTGCAGAGAAGACCCAAAGTCTGGCCCCTCCTCCCAACGAGTTAACCCAGAAAATGCCTGAAGAAAGCAACATAGTTGGAAATGCTAATGCAATACCTTGTAATCTGCAGGCGTGTTATATAAATAAGAGTGTGAGCCCATGCCATCTCCAACCCCCAAGCCTCCTTTTGCTGCATTTATCCAACACGTGTCTGCTGCAGTGCGAACCAACCGGTCCCTGTTCAGGGTCAGGCCGCAGATGCTGATAGTCAGAGTCCGTTCAATGGATCTGAAGTAGTTCAGTATTCCTAAACAGACTCGCTGCCGAGAAAAGGATCATAATACAAAAAGCTGTTATCAGTAGCACATTAACACCTAGCAGAATGGCTGTGCAAAATAGCAAACATCAAGTTAAGTGTTAGCAAATTCATATTTAAACAGTCTTTTCCCAAAGCATAAGGTTTGTGATTAACAGTAACAGGATTGGGTGAAAGTGAGGACTGTAGTAACAGTAACAGGACTGGGGGTAGTGTACTGACAAAGATGCAGAACTGGTAGACAGACAGGAAACAAAGAAGAGGAATCAATGGGGCTTTTTCCAAGTGGCAGCCAGTATCTAGTAGGGTACCACAGGAATTGGTGCTTGGACCCCAGCTATTAACAATATATATTAATGATTTAGATGAGGGAATTAAATAAAATAACTCCATACTTGCAGATGACATAAAGCTGGGTTGATGGGTGAACTGTGAAGAGGATGCTGAAAAGCTACAGTTTGTTTTTGACAAATGGTGTAAGTGGGAGAAAGTGGGGACTTCATTCCTGATGAAGGGCTTATACCGAAACGTCAATTCTCCTGCTCCTCGGACGCTGCCTGACTGGCTATGCTTTTCCAGCTCCACACTCTCGAAATGGTGTAAGTGGGCAAATACATGACAGATAATGTAGATAAAAGTGAGGTTATCCACTGTGGTAGCAAAAACAAGAGTATTGTGTGCAGTCTCCTTTTCTGAGGAAGGATGTCCGGGCTATGGAAGAAGTACAACAAAGGTTTACCAGACTGATTCCTGCACCGGCAGGACTGACGTAAGAAGAGAGACTGGATTGGTCAGCACTATATCTGCTGGAATTTAGATGAATGAGGGATGATAGCAGAGAAACATATAAAATTCTAACAGGGCTGAACAGAAAGTTGCAGATGACTAAGGAGTCCATTGCTAGGAGTCACAGTTTAAAGTTCAAGGGGAGGCCATTTAGAACTGAGATGGGGAGACATGTCTTTACCCAGAGAATAGTGAGCCTGTGGAATTCTCTCCCACAGAAAACAGTTCAAACCAAAGTTAAAAATCACACAACACCAGGTTATAGTCCAACAGGTTTAATTGGAAGCACACTAGCTTTCGGAGCGTCGCTCCTTCATCAGGTGACAGTCAATCAGGACTATCACCTGATGAAGGAGCATCGCTCTGAAAGCTAGTGTGCTTCCAATTAAACCTGTTGGACTATAACCTGGTGTTGTGTGATTTTTAACTTTGTACACCCCAGTCCAACACCGGCATCTCCAAATCATCAGCTCAAATTAAGACACTGAATGTTTCTGAAAAGGAGTTCATTGAAAGGTCAAATGGCTTCCTCCTGATACTACTTCCAATTTTTCTACAATCAAAAGATACATTTTGGAATAATCCTGTTGGAAGGATGTAGTGAAACTTGAAAGAGTTCAGAAAAGATTTACAAGGATGTTGCCAGGGTTGGAGAATTTGAGCTATGGGGAGAGGTTGAATAGGCTGGGGCTGTTTTCCCTGGAGTGTTGGAGGCTGAGGGGTGACCTTATAGAGGGCTATAAAATCATGAGGGGAATGGATAGGATAAATAGACAAAGTCTCTTCCCTGGGGTGGGGCAGTCCAGAACTAGAGGGCGTAGGTTTAGGATGAGAGGTGAAAGGTATAAAAGAGACCTAAGGAGCAACTTCTTCATGCAGAGGGTGGTACGTGTATGGAATGAGCTGCCAGAGGAAGTGATGGAGGCTGGTACAATTACAACATTTAAAAGGCATCTGGATGGGTATATGAATAGGAAGGGTTTGGAGGGATATGGGCCGGGTGCTGGCAGGTGGGACTAGATTGGGTTGGGATATCTGGTCGACATGGACGGGTTGGACCGAAGGGTCTGTTTCCGTGCTGTACATCTTGATGACTCTATGAATGAAATGATAGAAAATAGCTTAACTCCACAAAAGTTCAATTCAATCAGCAGCTGAATTAAGAGGCTTGGTAATGGATTACAACCAACATCCTGATCCTTCAGGCTTTTGCATATGCCGGCCTGTCTGTTTTACGTTAATGGTATTTACCAAAATTATCAAAAACAATACATCTGTTGCCACGTTTCTACACAAAATGCAGCCAAACAAATTAACTCTTGTAGAGCGTGAATTTATTTTTCTGGTGAAATGGGATTCAGCTGAATGTAAAATGTGGAGCAGAGCCACACAAGACAGAGAAACAGTGCCGCAAGTCCACATTTTTCCAAAGTGAATGGGGCAACAATTGGATCTTAATGAGCCGTTACCTGAAGCTCCCTAATCCTCAAGTGGCGAAGGTAGAGGAGAGACAGATAAGCCCCCTTTGTCATCACTGGATCTTTCACATTCTCCTCGTTTCCTTCCTCCAATCCCAGCAGCTGCAGCGTGCCAGTGTAGTTATAGCTGTGCAAAACAAAACCTGAATCCATGAGGCACAGCGAGCAGCATTCTTCTCTTTGATCCTGCTGGAGCTCTTTAATTCTGCAGTGTTTATTCAGATCGAAAGCTCAAAACCATGCAATTCAGAAGGTTTCATCTTTTCAAAGTGAATGGGGCAACAATTGGATGTTGATGGTTACAGGCTAAGACTAGATAGCCTATTAAAGGTGTAGGAGTTCTTTAATAATGGATCTAGTTCTTGTTGAAGTGTAAACATTAACTCAGTTTCTCATTCCACAAATGCGACCAGACCTGCTGTGCTTCTCCAGCATTTTCTGTTTTTACTTCAGATTCGCAGCATCTGCAGCATTTTGTTTTCATGCAGGAATTCTTTCTCCCAATAGCACCAGGAATAATGGATACAAGATTTCCATTCCATAATATATGAATGAAAATTGGAGGGTGTTCTGTAAGTCTCAGTTAATAACTCCAATGAGTACAGACCCAACCTGTACTCAAGTCAACCACTCCTCATAAGAAAATCTCTCCCTGCCAGGGATCAACCTATAGTCTTAGCAAGACTTCCCTATTCTCCAAACCTTTTAAACTATAGGCCAACATTCGAAATACCTTCCCTATTACTGCTGAACTTGGATGCTAAGATTTTTGTGTGATTCATGCATTAGGACTCTCAAATTCCTCCTGCTCCCCCTCATCTACCTTGTGGCTTGACTTTGATTCACTACCCCTGCTTTTCAGTTATAGAGTCATAGAGATGCACAGCATGGAAACAGACCCTTCGGTCCAACCCGTCCATGCTGACCAGATATCCCAACCCAATCTAGTCCCATCAGCCAGCACCTGGCCCATATCCCTCCAAACCCTTCCTATTCATATACCCATCCAACTGCCTTTTAAATGCTGCAATTGTACCAGCCGCCACCACTTCCTCTGACAGCTCATTCCATACACGTACCACCCTCTGTGTGAAAAAGATACCCTGTAGGTCTCTTTCATATCTTTCCCCTCTCACCCTAAACCTATGCCCTCTAGTTCTGGACTGCCCTACCCCAGGGATAAGACTTTGCCTATTTACCCGATCCAGGTCCCTCATAATTTTGTAAACCTCTATAAGGTCATCCACTTGATCAAATTTATGAAGTTATTTCCTATTCAGTTTCCAATTGAAAGTCATTGGCTCAAAACGTTAATTTCCAGACCTTCAGCTGCCTGACTTGCTGAGCATTTCCAGCATTGTACACTTTCATTTCAGGTTTCTACTTCTCTAATATTTTGTCTTTGAGAAGCTTGGTGGAACAGAGAAGGCTAAAACAGTTTGACAGAACCATAGGTGGTTCTGATGGAGTAAATATGGCAACATTTTTATCCGGTGGCAGAAACACTGGTGACTGGAGAATACAAATGTAAGGTAATTGGCAAGCAACCAGGGTCAGCCTGAGGAAAGACTTTCCTTTTTAACACAGCAAGATGTTATGGTCTAGAATATGCTTAAAGGAAGGCAGAAGCAGATTTAGTAATGATTTTTAAATAAAGGGTTAATGACTGGGAGAAAAGAAAATGACAGGGCTATGGGGAAAGGTCAGAGTATTGATATTAGTGGTATAGCTTTACCAAGGTGCCAGCACCGACAGAACAGGCTGAAAAGTGTCCACATTGCTGTTTGACAACCTCTTGTCAATAATGAGAGACCACTTCAATTCAACTGGGGACAGTCATGTGACATAGGAACATCCAGAGAAGACACACTGAGGAAGATGCCATAACAAAGGTATCTTCACCTCGGATTTCAATGCTGCCCTTGCTTATCAATAGTTAGAGAATTATAAAACAATTAGTTTTGGGAATATTTCTCACCCTTGATCTGTGTTCTTTTTAGAAGTAAGTACACTGGCAACACGTTTGCTTTGACAAGTGTTCTCCACCTCCCGGTCATTAATCTCCACAGGCGAACCATTGTCTTTACATCTTGGCTCCTAATAAGTAGCACAACATGAATAAATGCACATCAAGTATTCTATTCCTAGGTTAACATTACTGGACTAGTAACCCAGCATTCTGGCTAAGCCTCATACAGTCATAGAGTCAATTACCCTCAGTCCAATAACCACACATTTAACCCTTCCCAAGATACCTCACTGGTTAGTGGACAGAGGCAGAGACCATCCCAGTTAAGTTTCCCTTTAATACAGGGCATTGCTGCCAATTGTAGACTGCAGCCAAATTCAGTTTCTGTGGTTTAGTTCAGAGATAAAGGTGCATTTTGATGAGCCCTTGATTTCAAAGAAAATGTATCATAATTTCAAAACTACTGAACAGATGGAGGAAGTAAATTCCATGGGTTCTCATACAGGTACTCCAGGCAGAATCTGACACAAGGGCCTCAAATTACACAGCAATCCTGTTAAATGTGATCCCAACTTTACATTAGGGATTCACAGGGTCTTGTTAAGGTGCACAGCCACTGCCCAACCTGACAGTGGCCAGCAGCACAGAAGAGGAACGGCTTCTTCACACCCATCTCCCGGAAGCTGAGGGAATCATTGCCAGTCAAATGGTCAATGTGTGCCCTATACCTGGACTAGAGTCATAGACTCAGATGTACAGCATGGAAACAGACCCTTCGGTCCAACCTGTCCATGCCGACCAGATATCCCAATCCAACCTAGTCCCAACTGCCAGCACCCGGCCCATATCCCTCCAAACCCTTCCTATTCATATACCCATCCAAATGCCTCTTAAATGTTTCAATTGTATTAGCCTCCACCACATCCTCTGGCAGCTCATTCCATACACGTATCACCCTCTTGGTGAAAAGGTTGCCCCGTAGGTCTCTTTTATATCTTTTCCCTCTCACCCTAAACCAATGCCCTCTAGTTCTGGACTCCCCAACCCCAGGGAAAAGACTTTGTCTATTTATCCTATCCATGCCCCTCATAATTTTGTAAACCTCTGTAAGGTCATCCCTCAGCCTCCGATGCTCCAGGGAAAACAGCCCCAGCCTGTTCAGCCTCTCCCTATAGCTCAAATCCTCCAACCCTGGCAATATCCTTGTAAATCTTTTCTGAACCCTTTCAAGTTTCACAGCATCTTTCCGATAGGAAAGAGGCCAGGATTGCACGCAATATTCCAACAGTGGCCTAACCAATGTCCTAGCTGTGAACTTCAGTTTATCCAATCTAAATTAAAGTCACTGATGGTTACAGTTGTACCCTTATTACTTGTGCCTCTAGGATAGATGTATTTAAGGGGAAACTTGATACGTATATGAGGGAGAAAGGACTAGATGAATTAAGATGGGAGGTAACTTGTGTAGTACAGAAACTGTGGTATGGACCAATTGGATTAAATCATCTGTTCTGAAAGGATAGTACTTACTATTTCTATGCAAAGACACAGCATTAGAGTACATGGTAATTAAAATCGAGAGACAAGAATTTGTCAAAGATTTATTAAGATTTATTAAAATGTCCAATACTCAATGGAGACTAAATTATGCTCATTTTTCCCCATCACCCTCTATCTGCTTCACCCGAAGGCCAAACCTGGTCTTGAGCCATGGGAGAGGCGGATCAAATCAAATAATTCAGTTCCATACTTACTTGATAAAGCTTGGCATTTCCATAGATTCTATTCCAAATATAACTTGTGCGTTGACCCACATGATCTGAAGTAACAGCCAAAGGTTGCATAGTGTATGGCTCATGTACAGTCACTGCATGCTGACGAAGAACATCCATCACGTGGTTTGGGTCAGAAACCTAGTACACAGACACAAAACATTTGCCAAAGAAATTCCCAACTATTAAACTGCAAAATACAAACAGCTAAAATGGTATCGACTTTTCCTAATAAGCTAGACTGCCTTTGTGCTGTCAGTTTTGCACTGAGACTCAGCAGTTTACGCAGCGAGATGATACAAAAGTGGGAATAAAATGCAGTGCAGATAAAAACCATGAGAAAGTCTCCACACAGCCACCTGATCTGAGTTCACATAGAGTTCACAGAGAGCTCAGAGGGAGTTCACACAGAGTGCACCATAATGAACATAATTTTAATAACCATATTTCCTGAATTACCCTGGCTGTTAGCCAGCATTGTGTACAGACAGACTTATATTTTGGGCATGTTTTTCTGTACTTGCATTTCTCTTTACGATAGAAATGAAAAATAATAGATCAAAAGGCAACCATTTGATTCATCACCTTTGCTGGTGTTTGTTCTTTAATTAAAGTGATTAATTCTAACACCAAATCCTCCACTTCCCCCATCACCTTTTATATAGCTTTCTGTATGGATGGAGGTTGGATAGCCTTAGATTTAAGTTGAGGTGCCATTGCAAACAGCACAAAGAATGATGTACATTCAAAACTAAACACTGAACATGACAAATGAACTATTCAACCAAATAACGATGTCTGTTTCATTGGATTAAAGAATAACTGGCAAAACAAGAAAGCAGATGATTTGTTTTCTGAAGCCAGAAGCAATGGCAGTAAAAATCAAGCCCCTGTCTCTACTGCAAAAGTTAAAAGAAATAGTTGTGTGTCAGCCCTGACGCAGACTAAATTCTGAGTCAGAAAGATATGGGTTCACGTCCCATTCTGGAGATTTGGACCCACAGTCTATACTTTGCTGAACTGGAGGTGGCAGGTTGGGGCTGCTATGCTGATCTCTCTCAACAAGACCACAAGAAGCAGATGAAGGCCATTCAGCCCACTGAGTCTGTTCTACCATACAACAAGATCATGGTTGATCTGATAATCCTCAACTCCACTTTCCTGTCTCTTCCCCATATCCATTGATTCCCTTACTGATTAAAAAGCTGTCTGTCTCAGCCTTGAATATATCTAATGACCCAGCCTCAGCAGCTCTCTGTCATAAAGGATTCCACAGATTCACCACCCTCCGAGAGAAGAAATTCCTGCTCATCTCTTTTTAAAGGATATACTGTCATAATTTGTCCTGCACAGATATTACATTGTGGGGCTGAAGTTTCTTGTAGCCCAGACCAGGTAAGGAGAGAAAATTCCTTTGCCAAAAGAACATTAGTGAATTAGTTTATTGACAACAAATCTAGCAATCTGATTAATACCACTAACACATGAGCTTATTAACTGAATTTAAATTCCTTAGTGCCTGTAGTGTGATTAGACCTCATGTCATCAGATCATTAGTCCAGCACTTTGATTACTTGTAGAAAGTGAGGAGTGCAGATGCTGTAGATCAGAGTTAAGAGTGTGGTGCTGGAAAAGCACAGCAGGTCAGGCAACATCTGAGGAGCAGGAGAATCAATATTTCGGGCATAAGCCCTTCATTAGAAATGAGCAAAAGCCATACTTAGATTGTTAAACCTTTGATTACTTGTACACTATTGGTACAATCACTATGCTGCTGTAATTATTAACTGAAAATAGAAGCAGCAAAATGAGGGATTTTACAGGAGCTATTTAAATGCTCATAAAATTATTCGTAACAATTTTTAGACCTGTGTGATTAGATTAGATTAGATTACTTTGATTAGATTACTTTGATTAGATTACTTACAGTGTGGAAACATGCCCTTCGGCCCAACAAGTCCACACCGCCCCGCCGAAGCGCAACCCACCCATACCCCTACCTTTCCCCTTACCTAACACTATGGGCAATTTAGCATGGGCAATTTAGCATAGCCAATTCACCTGACCTGCACATCTTTGGACTGTGGGAGGAAACCGGAGCAACCGGAGGAAACCCACGCAGAGACGGGGAGAATGTGCAAACTCCACACAGTCAGTCGCCTGAGGCGGGAATTGAACCCGGGTCTCTGGCGCTGTGAGGCAGCAGTGCTAACCACTGTGCCACCCACATTAATTTGCCCAAAGCAAGCAATTCCTCATAAGATTTTGGAAATATGGTGCCCTTAACAAATTTGGAGTCAAATCTGTTGTTAATTATAATGCATTTCCTCAGTTCTCGTGTGAGCCACAAGGTGGGGTACATTACCAGTGGAATAAAACAGCACTCAAACTCGAAATCTTTCCAGTCCTGATGAACAATGTGAGATCAAAATATTGTATATATGATATTTGTTTTGCGTATGAGTTTTTTTTCCACATACTAACCAATTAGCACCAAAATAAAAAAAACTACTTCATCAAAGAATCATATAATCACACAGCATAAATGAGGCCAAAAGAGAAAATGTCAAAGCTTTGACAAAGGGTCAGTTAGACTCGAAACGTCAACTCTTTTCTCTCCTTACAGATGCTGCCAGACTTGCTGAGATTTTCCAGCATTTTCTCTTTTGGTTTCAGATTCCAGCATCCGCAGTAATTTGCTTTTATCCAGCATAAATGAGGCCCTTTGACCCATTGAATACACACTGACAAAACTGCTGTAAATCTACACTAGTCCCATTTTCCAGCACTTGGCCTATAGTCTTGAACATTATTGTATTTCAAGAGCTCATCCAAGTACTTTTTGAAGGTTGTGAGGTTTCCCGCCTTCCAGGCAGTGCATCCCAGATTCCCACCACCCTCTGGATGTAAAAGGTCTTCCTCAAATCCCCTCTAAATCTTCAATGAAGGTGAATAGCTGCTTTCTATTTGCCATCTTCACCATTTCTATCAGGATTTCCCCCAAGCCCCAGACTTTTCTGCTCTCAGTAAAACAACCTGAGCTTACGCAGTCTCTCTTCATAGCTGAAATACTCCATCCCAGGCAACATCCTGGTGAATCATCTCCACACCCACTCTCAGTACAATCATAATCCTTCCTACAGTGTGATGGCCAAAACTGCACACAGTGCTCCAGCTGTGCCCTAACCAAAGTTCTGTACAGTTCCAATATGTCTTTCCTGCTCTTATAATCTATGCCATGACTGATAAAGCAAGTGCCCCATATACATTTGTAGCTACTCTATTAACCCGTCTTACTGACTACAGGCATCTATAGGCAAGTATCTAAAGATATCTCTGTTTTTTTGAGCTTCCTTGTAACTTGCCATTCAGCAAGTAATCCTTATCTTGTTACTTCTCCCAAAGGTTGTCACCTCACACTTTACAAAGTTAAATTCCATCTGTCACTGATCTGCTCATCTGATCATTCCATTTATACTTTTCCTGTGTCTTCTGTCCTTCCTCACTGTCAATCACCCAGCTAATTTTCATGTCATCTGCAAACGTACTTATCAAAGTTCCCTACATTCTCATCTGTATCATTCAGATAAAGGTCCCAGCACGGATCCCTGTGGTACATCACTGGGCTCCAATCACACAAACAGACTTCTACCACCACCATCTGTTTCCTACCACTAAGCCAATTGTGGATCTAACTTGCCAAGTTACCTTGGGTCGCATGTACCTTTACCTTCTTTGACAGTCTCCCAAGTGGGAACTTGTCAAAGGCTTTGCTGAAATTCATACAAACTCCATCAACCTCACAACACTCAGCTACACGCCTTGTCACCTCCTCAAAGGATTCAGTTAAATTTGTGAGGCAGGACCTCCCACTGATAACACCATAGTGACTGTCTCTGATCAAACCTTCCTTCTTCAAGTGAAGATTACTTCTCCCCTTAAAAATGCTATTCAATAGTTTGTCTATCACAATATGCATCTGCATCTTCCATGTATTTGTCTCTCACTGGTTTATCTCTACCATCCTTTTTATAAAATTAGCTGTCCTCTGGCACTTCCCCTGTGACCTGACAGGACTTAAAAAATTGGGTCAAAGTCCCTCTGAACTCCTCCCTCGTCTCCCACAGCAGCCTGCTTCTTACGTAATGCAATTCAGTAATGTAAGCTATTTCAGATTACAGGGAACAAATCTGCAGCATGTCATAAACTTGATAGGCATCCCACCTATCATCTTAAACATTCACTCCCTCCACCACCAACACACAGTAGCATCAGTGCGTTCTATCCACTGCATGGGCTGCAGTAAATCCTGCAGGGCTCCTCCAAACTTGTGACACCCCCCACCGCATGGATGAATAAGGGCAGCAGACACCTGGGAATGCCATCACCTACAGTATTCCCTCCAAGTCCCACAACACCCTGACTTGGGACTATATCATCCTTTCTTTCTTCACTGTTACTAGGTCAAAAACTGTGGTTGCTTCTACACACACTGACTGCCATGGTTTGTGGGGAATTACTATCAAGGCTCCATAAAGCATAGACACGGCACAGCATGTTCAAGAAAACAGCTCACCCAATGTTGTAAACCTGTGCTGTACTGCCTCAGAGGCCAATATTTCCTTCCTAAGGTGAGATGTCCAGAGTTGCTCACAGTACTCCAAGTGTGTTCTGGCCAGGGTTTTGTGTTACAGCAGCATAACCTCACGCTACTCTGGGCACAAGTGCTGAAATTCTGAGAGGAAAACAGACAGTATGCTGACTAAGGTGTCTTGCAAACATGGCCCTTCAAGCCAGTTCTACCATTCAGTATGATCATGGCTGGTCATCCAACTCAGTCCTTGACAGAGGGTGGTGTGGAGGGTTGTTTTTCAAACTGGAGACCTGTGACCAGTGGAGTGCCACAAGAATCAGTGCTGGGTCCTCTACTTTTTGTCATTTACATAAATGATTTGGATGCGAGCATAAGAGGTACAGTTAGTAAGTTTGCAGATGACACCAAAATTGGAATAGCAAAGAGGGTTACCTCAGATTACAACAGGATCTGGACCAGATGGGCCAATGGGCTGAGAAGTGGCAGATGGAGTTTAATTCAGATAAATGCAAGGTGCTGCATTTTGGGAAAGCAAATCTT
>NC_057712.1:112196359-112248710 GCF_004010195.1 Chiloscyllium plagiosum | reverse complement strand
TCTCCTTCCTATCGGAAAGATGTTGTGAAACTTGAAAGGGTTCAGAAAAGATTTACAAGGATGTTGCCAGGATTGGAGGATTTGAGCTACAGGGAGAGGCTGAACAGGCTGGGGCTGTTTTCCCTGGAGCGTCGGAGGCTGAGGGATGACCTTATAGAGGTTTACAAAGTTATGAGGGGCATGGATAGGATAAAGAGACAAAATGTTTTCCCTGGGATTGGGGAGCCCAGAACTAGAGGGCACAGGTTTAGGGTGAGAGGGGAAATATATAAAAGAGACCTAAGGGCAACTTTTTCATGCAGAGGGTGGTACGTGCATGGAATGAGCTGCCAGAGGATGTGGTGGAGGCTGGTACAATTGCAACATTTAAGAGGCATTTGGATGGATGTATGAATAGGAAGGGTTTGGAGGGATGTGGGCCAGATGCTGGCAGGTGGGACTAGATTGGGTTGGGATATCTGGTCGGCATGGACAGGTTGGACCGAAGGGTCTGTTTCTATGCAGTACATCTCTATGACTTTTGATCCCTTTAATCCTAAGAACCAAATCTTTCTTTCACAGCTTTCTTAAAAGTCTTCAACGTTTTGGCCTCAATAGTTTCCTGTGGCAGAGAATTCCCCAGGCTCAGTATGCTCTGAGTAAGGAATTTTCTCTTCACCACTGTGCAAAGAGGTCTACTCACTAACCTTGCACTGTGATTCTGGTTCTGGACATTGTTAATATCCTTCCTGCATTCACGCTGTTAGATTCTAATCCTGTTAGAATTTTATAGGTTTCTATGAGATCCCTCTCTCATTCTTCTCAATTCTAGTGAATACAGTCCTAACTCCAGATCCAGTCTCTTCCTGTACGTCAGTCCCAACAACCCAGGAATCACTCTGCTAAACTTGTGGCACTCCTTCAATAGTCAGACATCCTTCCTCAGATAAGGAAACCAGTATCACACACAATCATTAGACGTGCCTCACCAAAGTCCTGTATAATTGCAGTAAGACATCCCTCTTCCTGTACTCGAATCCTCTTGCTATGAAGGCCAACATACCATTTGCCTTCTTCACTGTCTGCTGACCTGTATGCTTACTTTCAGTGAATGGTGTACAAGGACTCCCAGGTATTATTGCATCAATCTTTTTACTAATCTATTCCCATTCAGATAATAATTTGTGTGCCTACTTTTGCTACCAAAGGGGTAACCTCATGTTTAACCACATCGTACTGCATCTGCCATGTATTTGCCCAATTATTTAACTTGTCCAAATCACAGAGAAGATTCACTGTATCCTTCTCACAGTCCACCCACCCACCTAAAGAGCATGTCAAGGAGCCTAGTAAAATTGAAGTTTGTGTAAATCAGGGGAAAAACTCTGCAGTGAGTTGGAATCATACCTAGCGTGAGGGATAATAATTGTGTAATCTGAATCCATTGAAGAAGGAGTTCTTCAAAATAGTATCAAAGGCTCAAATATCGTGAATTACTTCCTGCATGATCTTCCCCCCACAATAAGGTCAAAAGTAGAGATGTTTGCTGATGATTGCACAATGTTCAGTTCTATTCACAGTCCTCCGAATAATGAAGCTGCTCCATGGCCATTTACAGGAAAATCCAGACAACTTCAATTTCTCCACCACCCGTACACTGTGACTGTAGCATGTATCACAAGATGCAGTGCAGCACGTTGCCATGGACTCTATCCTAGTGAACTCCAAATCTATCATCTCCAAGACGTGCAATGGAAATGTTGCCCACATCCACGTTCCCCTGCTAGTTTCACACCACCTGTTTCGAACATATTTCTTCAATGTCACTGGGTCAAAATTCTGTAATTCCCATCCTGGTCTGTTCTCTCCGTCTTCAACTAATATCAGTCTGACACAAGGTGTGCATACATGCCTGCAGACAGATAATAGCTTTCTTTCCCAATATGAGAGATTCTATACAACATGTTTCAGGTCATTTTTACAATTTCATCCTTGGGACATGTTAAAGTTAAAGATGGGATGCAAATACAAGTTTTTGCTGTAATTCAACATCCTAATAAATATGGAAGCGTACTTGAAAAATCTGGGACTGCAATCGTAGAATTTCATCCATGTCCTTCTTCTGCTTCAGTTGCGTCATGATTTTTTGCTGCCAAGGGTCTTGTTTCGGTTTGATCTAATCAACAGAACACAGCAGGATTACTGATCTGAAAACAAACTGCACCAAACAGCTGTAGCAAATCTGGATAATCTGATCCATTGCCCGTGAGCAGGATTTAAAACAGTGTCCATAATGCTGGGGGAGAAGCAGGCCATCCAGTTTATTCCTCCATTCAGTACGATCATGGCTGATTAACCATTACCATGCCATAATTCCCAAAGTGAGAATGTAACTTTTAAATGTTCTGCGACTTACATGTGAAAGAACTGAAACCAACATGGTCATTCTAAAAGATGAGAGACATAACAAACAATCCAGATCTTTTTCAATATATAATTTCAGTTACATCACACTGTAAACTTTTGCTATAAATTCTGTGTCTTGCGATCTTATACTCCACAACCACCTGTTGAAGGAGCAGCGCTCTGAAAGGTAGTGCTTCCAAATAAGCCTGGTTGATTATAACCTGGTGTTGTGTGATTTTTAACTTAGCCAAAGCTAGGCAGATTGTCCAACTCCCCTAAAATCTCACCAACTTGGTTTCTTCATTCCACATGTGAACTCTGACCCACATCCTGCATGATGAACAACAGAGACTTGCTGTCTCTATCAGTCTCTTTCTCAGATTTTTCATTTCTTTCCCTTCACATGAAGGATAAAGAAGCTAAGAATAGCGCTGGACTGCTTCCCAGACAGTGAGATGTCCACTTAAAGGACAGAGTACAGTAGATACAAAAGGGGGATTCTTTGCCATTCTAAAAGTTAAATTGGGGATATTATCTGCATTTTAATAGTTTAAGCTGCCCACTGAAATAATGGTTTGCCAATGTTGTTTATAGCTTATTGTTATGTTAAAAATCTTAAAACTTAAAACTTCTTGCATGATCCTTTTAGTTACTCACTGTAAACTATTTTTAAATGTTATTACTCATTGGAGATTATAGAACATAGACCATAGAACATAGAAAAATACAGCACAGAACAGACCCTTTGGCCCACAATGTTGTGCCGAGGATTAATCCTAATGTAAAATAAAATAACTTCACCTACGCATCCCTCAATTCACTGCTTCCATGTGCACGTCCAGCAGTCGCTTAAATGTCCCTCATGACTCTGCTTCCACCACCACCGCTGGCAACGCATTCCATGCATTCACAACTCTCTGCATAAAGAACCTTCCTCTGACGTTCCCTCTATACCTTTCTCCTAATATTTTAAAACTATGATCCCCCGTGCCAGTCAATCTTGCCCTGGGGAAAAGTCTCTGGCTATTGACTCTATCCATTCCTCTCATTATCTCGATCAGGTCACCTCTCTTCCTCCTTCTCTCCAGAGAGAAAAGGCCGAGCTTAGTCAACCTCTCTTCATAAGGCAGGCCCTTCAGTCCAGGTAAACCTTTTTTGCACCCTCTCCAAAGCCTTTGTATCTTTCCTATAGTAGGGCGACCAGAACTGGACACAATACTCCAAGTGTGGTCTCGCCAGGGATTTGTAGAGCTGTAGCAAAACCTCGCGGCTCTTAAACTCGATCCCCCTGTTAATGAAAGCCAAAACACCATACGCTTTCTTAACAATCCTATCCACTTGGGTGGCAACTTTAAGGGATTCTACATACTTGAACACCAAGATCCCTCTGTTCCTCCACACTGCCAAGAATCCTGTCTTTAATCCTATATTCAGCATTCAAGTTCGACCTTCCAAAATGCATCACTTCGCATTTATCCAGGTTTAACTCCATTTGCCATTTCTCAGCCCAGCTCTGCATCCTGTCTATGTCATGCTGCAGCCTGCAATAGCCCTCGATACTATCAACGATACCTCCAACCTTTGTGTCATCTGCAAATTTATTAACCCACCCCTCAACCTCCTCATCCAAGTCATTTATAAAAACTACAAAGAGCAGAGGCCCAAGAATAGAGCCCTGTGGGACCCCATTCAACACTGACCTCCAGGCAGAATACTATCCATCCACAACCACTCTCTGCCTTCTGTCAGCCAACCAATTCTGAATCCAGACAGCCAAATCTCCCTGTATCCCATTCTTCCTGACTTTATGAATGAGCTATTTTATATTACCTCTTATATTACCATTTAAGAGAATGAATGTGTTTTTATTTTCCAAAGAAAACATTCCAATAATTATATTGAAGGGCAGTACAGTGGCTCAGTGGTTAGCACTGCTGCTTCACAGTGCCAGGGACCTGGGTTCAACTCCACCCTCAGACGACTGTCTGTGTGGAGCTTACACATTTTCCCTTTGCCTGAGTGGGTTTCCTCCAGGTGCTCGTTTCCTCCCACAGTCCAAAGATGTGCAAGTTAGGTGGATTGGCCTTGCTAAATTGTCCATAGTGTCCAGGGACGTGCAGATTAGGTGGGTTAGCCATGGGAAATTCAGGGATATGGTCTCAGTGGGATGCTCTTCAGAGGGTCAGTGTGGACTTGAAGGGATGAATGGCCTGCTTCTACACTGTAGGGATTCTGCGAGGTGGACTGGCCATGTTAAATTGCTCATTATGTTCAGGGATGTACAGGCTACATGGATTGGCCATGCTAAATGTGTGGTTAAGCGGATAGAGTAGGGCTGAGACTGGGTGGGATGCTGTTCAGAGGGTTGGTGTAGACTCAATGGACCAAATGGCCTGTTTTCATGCTGTAGGGATTCTACAAAGTATTGTACTTGACTTGCTTATAATTTACCCATTTTCTTTGTTATATTTCAGTAGATAACTATGTAAAATGATTGTTTGAAATGGTCCTTTACTAATTGTCAGCGTAGTGCTGGAAAAGCACAGCAGGTTGAACAGAATCCGAGGAGCAGGAGAATCGACTTTTCGGGCATAAGCCCTTCATGACCTTATGCCGGAAACGGCGAATTCCATGCTCCTTGGATGCTGCCTGACCTGTTGTGCTTTTCCAGCACTACACTCTCGACTCTAAGCTCCAGCATCTGCAGTCTTCACTTTCTTGTTACTAATTTTGTCCAGCAGACTGGATGCACAGCCAGAATAAAAAATAAGTAAACGCTGCAGAGAAAATGTTAAATAAAAGCAAAATATTGTCGAAGCTGGAAATCTGGAATAAAAATAGAAAATGCTGCAGCAACGCAACAGGTCTGGCAGTATCTATAGAGACAGAAATGGAGTCAATATTTTGAGTCCGTTGATTCTTTTTCAGTTCCAAAGAATAAACTTTGGACTCAAAAATGTTAATGCTGTTTCTCGGGTATTTTCTATTCTTATTGCCGAGAAACAGATTGGTTATTTTCATCTTTTAAATTAAATACTTTTGTAATGTGTTACGGACCAGACCTCCTCAAAGTATTTTATGAACATAGCCCAGACCCTGACGTTTTCTTATTTCTAAGATAGTTATGAAATACTGTGTTCCAGATGCAATGCAACTGGTCAAATGACTCAACGTTAAACAAAACACAATTTATTTAAACACGATAGTTAAAATGCAAACAAAAGAAAGAGGAATTTAGAATAACTTAACCAATGGAAAACTTAATCGAATAATAGATACAGTACTTATTACTAATTAACTGTTCCAATATAGTAACATCCCATAAACACACCCCTTGGCAAAAAGGCAAATTCAAACATAGATTCTCACATGCAGTTCTCTAATCCAGGAGGGAAAAAAAAATCAAGTGAAATTTCAGAGAATGAAGCAGCCAGAACACATTCACAGAAGCTTCCAACTCTTCTGAGATCTCAAGAGCTTCTGCTTAAAACTAAGCCTAAAATCTAAAAAAAGGATTAAAAAGCCTAGGGGGTATGTGAGAGCTGGCCACGCCCAAACTGCTTCCATTGTTCCAAAGAAACCTAAGGCCTCACAAATTATTTACCTTATTAGAGACAAGATCCTTACAACTTCTCTTCAAAAAAACAAGACAAAATAACCTCATAAAGAGACAGCATCATTACAAATGCTCATGGCAGCAAAAGAGAGGTTTGATGTATTCATATAAATGGCCTGGATTCAGAAATTCAATGGTAAGTAGTTAAATTTGCAGATGATGCCAAATTAGGTATTGGTGTGGAATTGGTGTTCAATAAGATAATCAACTGCTTCTGCCTCTTGGGTTAGGCATCATAGTATTCAGCCAATACTTGTTATGATGCTGATTGAGGGATTCTTCCCTGCTCTACTTGGTTATTGTGTCATGGACAGTTAGATGGGGCCTTGGTTTAACATATCATCTAAAAGATGGAACCTCTAATGGTGCTGTTTTCCCTCAGTACTGCACTGGAGTATCAGCCTTGTATTTTACTGGCTGAAGCAAGTTTCCCTCCAGGCATCACGCCATCCCTGACGTGGAGCTAGAGAGTTGTTCAAAAATCTTGAACTCTCTTCCCAATTGCACTGTAGGTCTACCTTCAACCATGGACTGCAGCCTTTCAAGAAGGCAGCTCACCACCACCTTCTGCAAGTCAATTAGGGACAGACAATAAATGCTGGCCAAGCCAGTCACCCATGTCTCATAAATGATTGTTTTTTTAAAAGCTCTGGAATAGAATTGAATGCAGGACCTTTGGGGTGGGCTCAATAATGCAACTGTATAATTGTTTTGTCAGATCATACAGTGAATCCTGAGTCAATTTCAGGGCCTTAGTTAATAGAAAAGACATGAAGTACTAAAGGCAGTATAGGGAGCTCCAAGGTCAAGACCATAGTGTCAGGATCTGAGTTACTAAGTTAACCTGGAGGTGTTGAGACTTTATAACCTGATTTTTTTTTACATTTAACCTATTTTTCTAATCAACCTATTCAGAGATGTTATTACAAACCTCTGGAGCAGTTGGGACTTGAACCCAGACCTCGCAGACCAGGGATAGGGACACTATCACTGCACCACTAAAGGATCTATAAACAATCAATGGTAGCTTCATAGTTGCCAATACTGAGATTAGCCTTATATTCCAGATTGATGTATTGAATTCAATCTGGACCAGTTGCGATGGTGAACATCCCAGTGCATTGACCTGGGTCTCGGGAATACTGGATCAGTGGTGCTGGGAGAGCACAGCAATTCAGGCAGCATCCACTTTATCTTGGGAATACTGGTCCAGTGACATTACCACTACTTTACTGGATCCCCAATAATAAAACAGAAAGGTACATGAAAATGGTGTTTGTAGTTAACTGTTAAAGGTGTTGATAACTGTTATTATTATCAACTTCAGAGGCATTCACACAAGTAAGAGGTAATTTTAGAACTGATACAAGTATTTTTTTATATATAAAGAATGTTTGACATGTGGAATAACAGAAATAAAAATCCTAAACTGGTTAATGCCATTTAGGGACTCTTTCCATAGGCGAAGCAAAACTGACAGAATCCTTGTTCATGGATGTCTTGTGATCTTGAAATATCATGTCAACATATTCATTATCTTTCACAAAATATAATACATAATATTATAATATATAAATAATATATAAATAACGTTTCACTCTCAGAATGTGGTAGGCTTAAATCGGAGGCTGTTTATTATGAGACTGATTCTAGATGATGCCACTAAAAGAAACATTCTCTCAGTATCTAAACTGTCAAGCTCTCTTCAAATCTTCCATATTTCAATAAAAGCACATCTTATTCCTTTAATCTGTTAAGAATACTGGCCCAAGCTACTCAAATGATTCACATAAGACAGCCCTTTCTTCCCAGGAGCCCACGTACTGAATCTGAACAGACTCTATGTACCTTTATAAATGGAATCCAATTTGCTTCTTTCTTCAGGGCCATATTTGGACCTTTTATTCCCCAGTGTTCTGTTCTGGACTCAAAAGCATCATAAACTGGAAAAGTCTTCATTGTTTCTTCCTTGCTAAATATGCCCCTGAATTTCTGATTCACCTGAAAATGAATGTTGGATCAAATAATTTACAGCAAATATTTCATTATGGAGAAAGCTTAGCTAATTGATAAACAGCAAACAATAGAGGAAGTATTATATATATAAAGGTTACAACAGTGTGTCATAGGTTCCTAACACATGCTTTTGTGACCATCTCTGGCACAAACTATATTCCCACGTCGCTAACTTTGTTCATTTCTCCTGCTACTCTCGGAGACTGACATATGTTCCCCAAACCATTGGTGATCTATTTGACCCTAGCCTAAGTTCCTGCTCCCTTATCATCTCCAATACCAAGAGTAGACTACTTCCACCTCTATAAACTGCCCCTCTCCACCATGTTTCAGCCTGTACGCACTGAAATCCTCAGCTATGTCCCTGTTTGTTCTAGACTCAACAATTTTAATGCTCTCCTAGTGGGCCTGCCATATCCTACCCTCTGTAAAAATGGGGTCTTCCAAATTTTTGCTGCCCAAACCTTAACTTGCACCAAACAGTCCCCTTGCTTATTGATCTCTACTGCCTCCTGGTCGTGCAATGCCATCAGTGTTTTAAAATCTGTCTATGGTCATGCCCCTCCTATCTCAGTAACTTCCACTTGTCCTGTAAACAACCCAGCATATCCACCTTCCCTATATCCACTCACCCCATATCCACCTGGCCCATGTCTACCTGCCCTATAACCGACCGGTTGATATCTATTCGAGTTATGTGTGTTGCACATGCCAGATTCTGCTCCACCAATGGCAGCTATGTCTGCAGTTGCCTAAGCTCAAACCTAGGGAATTCCCTCCCAAATCTCCCAGTTTCTCCCCTCGATCACTCTTCAAGCTGATCCTTAAAACTTATTCCACTGATCAGGTTTCTCTGCAAATATCTCATGTGGGTCCATGCCAAATTCTATCATGATAATTCCCTCAGAAGGATGTTCTATCTCAATCGTGCTACCTGTTTGAAGAACAAAATGACTGCTTTTTTTCCCCAGTGCTAAGGTATGTTGACTTAGAGTCATAGGGATGTACAGCACGGAAACTTCTGAAGGAAAACAGAAAAGTGATACAATGCGTGTGAATGTTTAATGACTATTATACTTGCTCACGGAGGAGCCAGACCAAGAAGCAGGGTGGAGTGTTCACAATGAAGGCGGTGTTTCTATGCCGTTGTGAAAATGTCCCAACCGAGAATCTAGAACTGCCCACCTCCAAATATAGAACCATCCATTTTTCAGGGTGGCTGGGGAATTGGAGTTGGTTCCAAATTGCACATCCATAGTCAATGGAGACTGCTATTTGAGGCAGTAACTGCTGTCAGTCACATCTGATTCCCACCAACCAAGATGTGGATTAGATCTGGAGCAACTCTAAAATTTGTGGAATTGTTCAGTTGGTTGGAGGATCCTTTTGGATGTGCTCCTGGGACACTTTTGGGGAGGTCAGGTGCTCTTTAGGAGCTCTTTTGGAAGAGGTAAGATACTTACTGGGATTGTTAAATGTCGGCATGAATGTGAGTAAGAAGTATTTAAACTATTGGAACTGGCAACAGAAGTAGTCAAAGGTGTCAAAAGGAACCATTAACAAATGCTGTAGAAAAGAAATACAAAAAGAAACCATCAACAGATCTTTCAAAGGAGGTGTGAAGCTGTTGAGGTATTGAAGACTCCTGGACTTTAAATAATTAATAAAAGGAGTTTTCAGTGTTAGAAAACAAAAATGATCTTTCATTCTGCCAGATTGAAATAAGGCTGTACGCTCTCATTGCTGGATTAGTGTTAAATGTCTAATTTCACAACTGTCCATAATCAAAGTGGGGCACCGCTCAGTTCACAGTTTGATTGAGAGTTCCATGTGGCCATTGACTCTTTGAAGTGGGACTACAAATTCCAGTGTTTGCTTTCTTAAGAGATTAAAGGATGTTAAATATAATGAAAGGATTTTATTTGATTAAAAGTACTTCTTAAAACCGTGAATCCTTCAATAGATACCAAATCCAGCATGAGTCCTGAGGTCTGCCTGTGATGGATACTAAGTGAGTTGGCATGGTCATGTATTAGGTCAAAGAATTGTAGGTGGGTTGCACATGTTGGTAAGAGGTAGCACTAAGTTAACGTAAGAGTAAGAAAAGGACATGGGCTATGGGTGGAGGATTACTGGGTAACATAAAGCATGTGAAGGTCAAATAGGGGTGGGTAGAAGAGCATAGATTGGCACGAATAGGGCTTGGGGAGTGTGTGGACAAGTTGTAAGGGGGTTGTGGAGGTTGACGAACTTCTTTTATTCTGTTCCCTTAATTCTTGTGAAAATACTGGTGCACTGAGGCAGGTTGTCCTCTTAGCCTCTGTACTGTCTCAAGCATCTCCCACCATGACTCCCACGTTCACCTCCCCACATTCTCCATTCCTGTAAACATCAAACCAACCTGAAAGAGCACTGATAGGTTTTGCAAAGCCAGAAATTATGCCAGCTCTGCTCTCCAACCCAGGAATAAATATTCGGCCTCAGAATTTTGTCAAAGGAAGAGACAATTCTCAAATTCTCTGCAGTATTCTTAAGTCTGCCTACGGAAGGAATGTCCTGATTTAAAGAGGTAAATAGCAGGGAATATATATTATAAATAGAGAGCTAACCCTTAATGTAACAAGGAACACGGTAGTTACTTCTGATAAGAAGACAAGCTACAAACTTGAGGTCTCCAGAAGTGTAATCAATGTTGGGATGCAGGAATCTATTGAATCATCAATTATGTCACACCACAAACTTGAAAGATTAAAAATACCCACCCCAAGGAACTCCTGCAGAGATGTCCAGGGACTGACATGATTGACCTCCATAAACTTCAGCTGTCATCTGTCAGCCCATTCTGTTAACCTGACCATGTCAATGAAATAGAGAACCTTGGAGCTGAAGTAGGCCATTTGGCCCTTCGAGCCTGCTCTGCCATTCAATAGAATCATGGCTGTTCCTCTATCTTAATGCCATATTCCAGCTTTCCCCAATACCCCATGATGCCTTTAGCATCTAGAACTTTATCCATCTCCTTTTTGAAAATATTCAGTGATTTGGCATCCACAGTCTTCTGTTGCAGAGAATTCCACAAACTTCCTACCCTTTGAGTGAAGAAACCTTTCTTCATCCTCGTCTTAAATGGCCTAAACTGCATCCTGAGACTGTCTCCAGCAGTGTTAGAATTTCATACATTTCAATCAGATTGCCTCTCATCCTTCTAACCTCTAGAGAATACACACCCAGTCAAATCCATCTCTCCTCATAGTATCGACCTGCAACCTTGGTACCAGCCCAGCACTTCATTCTAGGCGTGGTCTCACCAATGCCCCCTATAAATACAGTAAGACAACCCCACTTCTGAAATCAAACCTTCTTGCAATGAAGGCCAATATATAATTGGCCTTCCTAATTGCTTGTTGTATCTGACTGTTTTTCCCATTGCCTTGTGTCCAAGGATACCCAGATCCCTTTGTAGATCCATACTTCCCAATATATCCCCAGTTAAATAATAGGCTTTCTGTTTTTTGCATCAAAGTGTATAATATCACATTTAACCATATTGTACTGCATGTGCCATGCGTTTGCCCACTCGCTCAATTTGTTCAAAATCACTTCAAAGCCTCCTTGCATTCCCCTCACAACTCCCAATCCTACCCAGTTTTGTGTCATTAGGGAACTTGGAAATATTACTTTTATAGTTCTTTTATCCACATTGTTTATAGATATCATGAATAGCTGGGGCCCAAGCACCCGATCTGTGCAGTACCCCACTTGTCATTGCCTGCCACTCAGAAAAAGATCCATTTTTTTCTCACCAGGGAGCTTTGAGAAACTTGAATACAGTATATGAGAATGTGATTACCAGTGTGAATAGCTCCATTTCATTAGCAGTGTTTTTGATATCATCCACATCATATTCAATGCCAAAATGACAAAGAAGGTACTGAAGCTGAGGTTTAAACTCTTCAATGTTCAGCTTGTGTACAGGAAGACAAAGGTTAACTTCAAAATCAAACACGTCTGCAACAAAGAAAAATCATTGCAATAGTTTATTCATTGTTCGGTTTTTCATAGGGTAAAACAATTGGCAGCTTTTACTCTTTGAGGCTGCTGACATCATTGTACAGGTACTCAGACAGTCGCTGAAACATTTAGCACTGAAGAAGCCTATTTAGCCAATTATGTCTGGTGCTGACTCTTCAAAAGAGCACTTGTGTTCAGATCCATACCCTTACCATTTGCCCATAACAGTGTAAGTTCCTCATCTTCAAGAGCTTAACCAATTTACTTTTTAAAAAATATTCACCTAGTCAGCTTCCACCAACTTTGCAAATGAAATGTTTCCAATCCTGATGACTCAGTGGGAAGTGTGTTGGAAGGTACTGAACCAGCTTTGGTAGTGTCCAACTATTAAAGACATGGCTTTTGGAGGACACACACCCATTCTCTATTTGATCATGATCCCTGAATACTCCCTAGCAGCTGGATTAGAGAAACCTATCATTTTTAAATAGAGTCATAGAGTCACACAGCATAGAAACAGACCCAATGATCTAACTCGTCATGCCAATCAAGTTTCCCAAATTAAACTAGTCCCATTTGCCAGTATTTGGGCCCATATCCCTCTAAACCTTTCCTATTCATGTACCTGTCCAAATGCCTTCTACATGTTGTAATTGTACCCGCATCTACCACTTCTTCTGGCAGTTAATTCCATGTATAAACCACCCTCTGCATGAAAAAGTTGACCCTCAGGTCCCTTTAAATCTTTCTCCTCTCACTTTAAAATTATGCCCTCTAGTCTTGAACTCCACTTTGCCATTCACCTTATCTATGCCCCTCATGATTTTATAAAGCTCTATAAGGTCATCCCTCAACCTCCTATGCTCTAGTGAAAAAAGCCCTAGCTTATCCAGCCTCTCCCTATAATTCAAGCCCTCAAGTCCTGGTAACATCCTTGTAAGTCTCTTCTTCACCCTCTCCAATTTGACAATATCTTTCCTATAGGAGTGCAACCAGAACTGTATATAGTACTCCAAAAGCAGCCTCACCAACATCCTGTACAACTTCAACATGATGTCCCAAATCCTAAACTCAATTGAAACAGTGGTCCTTTTGAAAGCGATGAGGGAGTCCGGTATAAATATTGCTCAATTTCTTTTCTTCTTTCAGGGTGCCCCTGCCTGTCAGTGTTTATTGCCCATTCTACTGGCCCTGTAGAATGTGGTGGTGAGCTGCCTTCTCAAACCACGAAAGGTCTTGTGGGTAAACAGACACTAACATTGCTGCTTTGGAAGGGAGCGCTGGAATTTTGACCCAGCAACATTGAAAGAATGGTGATATATTTCAAAGTCAGGACAATGAGTGGTTAGGAGTGGAACTTGCAGATGGTAGTGCTGCCAGGTATCTGTTCCCCTGTCCTTCTGGAAGGAAGTGGTTATGAGTTTGGAAGGAGCTGTTAAAGGGGCAGTGATAAGTTATTACAATGCATCTTCAGATGCTACACATTGTTGCAACTGAATGTCAGTTGTGAAGAGTTGAATGTGCAAGTTTGCGATTGAGGTATCAATCAAGCAGGTGCTTTGTTCTGGATGGTGTCAGGCATCTTGAGTGTGTTGGAGCTGCACACATCCAGACGCATATTCCATCACACTCCTGACTTGTGTCTTGTAGAAGGTAGACAAGCACTGGAACTATTCACTGCAGAATTCCCAGCCTCTGGCCTGTTCTGTTGGCCACAGTATCTGTATAGCTGCTTCAGTTCAGTTTCTGGTCAATGATAACAATGAATTGTGGGGAATTCAGTGATGGTAATATTATTGCATTTCAATGAGTGATAGTTAATTCTCTCTTATTGGAGCTTGTCACTGTGTAGTGCAAATGTAAAGCCACATATCAAACCAACCTGAATATTGCCCAGGATTTGCTACATATGGATATGGACAGCTTCAGTATCTGAGGAGCTGCAATTGGTGCAGACATCAGCGAACATTCCTACTTCTTACCTTTTGAAGGAAGGTCATTAATGAATCATCTGAAGATATTTGGGCCTAGGACACTACCCTGAGGAGCTCCTGTAGAAATGTCCTGGAGCTGAGATAACTGATTTCCAACAACTACAATCATCTTCCTATGTGCCAGAAATGATTCCAACCAAAAGAGAGTTTTTATCCTGATTCCCATTGACTCCAGTTTTGCTTGGGCTTCTTCATGCTACACCAGGTCAAATGCAGCAAGATATCAAGCGCAGTGATTCTCACCTCACATTGTCCCAAGCTGTAGATCTATAATCAGGACACTACATTGTAATATGGAAGTTTCACAACATGTTTAAATTCTACTTCACCTTTACCTTCCAAGCCTGTGACAGTGGAGTATTTGTTGAAGATCGAGACGGTATGGGCTCCAGCTGATGATAAGAGAATAGAAGTTTTTCCTGAAATGATTCCCATAAATGGTCAGGTTAAAGCACATTACACATTACAGCTACCAAGTGATAGCACTAACTCTGTGAAATAACAGTTAATGGCTTATATGAAACCACTAAATTGAAATACACCACACATTACAGCTTCCAAATGACTGTAAACTGCTCATTACAAATTACAACATTACGTACAGTACAATGATAACCTTGTGATATACAGACTTATAGAGTACACAACACAGGAAAAAAGTAATTATCAAAGTTGTTGAAAATTGTTAATTATTTCTGAGCATGTCCATTAATTCTTATTGTGAATATTCAACAATCTTAACCAACATTTATGAAACTACTACCCTTGCTTATTGATTTTTTTCTAACTCTGAGATCATCTGAGCAGAAGCAAGATCTCAGCATTCTGTTGTGATCTCAGTGAAAGGACTCCATCATCAATGTCTCCAATATTGGAGATTTAATGCACATTTTGTGACGAGATCCCTATATTGTTCTCCAACTCCCCAGCATTAATGACTCAGCTCCCCGAAAAGAGACGTCAATGTTCAACAGGAAATGGGAAATGAGTGGGACATTTCATGTGGAAATCACTAGGGGCCTGTCAGGGGGAGTTAAGTCAGCAGTTGAAAGCTGCAGCAGGAAAAGATGCAGAGGGAAAAAGTAGAGAGCATCAGTCTGGTGATTAGAGGGAGGCATTGTGGGACGGGTCAACAGTTCAAAAGGTGAGAGGATTTTCAACCTGGAAGAAGACACATTTCCAGTTTGTGGCTGAATACCTCACAGCAGCTGGACGAGAGGTGTGAAGGTAAACTGTCCATTCACAATTTTCTTGAGTACAAGTATAGAAGTATCCAAGAGATCAAAGGGACTTATTCAAAAAGTATAGTTGATACATATCTGAATGAGAATTGGAGGAAAAGTAATAGATGCTGCAATGTGAATTTATAGACCTCAGCAAAATGATAGTACAACTGGCCCCATGATTTGATAAGTTTATCAGTTAAAAGATATAGAATCTAGAGAAGAAAAGAATCCCTTGACAGAGATAAAACATGCCAAGGAACTTGATAGCATCATAAATTAAAATTATTAGCAAGTGCCATAAACAGCCACTATGGCAGACTGGTCAAAGAAATAGGTTTTAAGGAGCATCATAAAGAAGTACAGAGAGGTTGGGAAACCGAGTGGCTTTGGGAGGGGATGCTCAAGAGGCTGAAATGAATAAGTGCCAATGACTTGGAGTTATTTTGCAGCAAGAGGGGTTTAAAGAAGTTGGAAGAGGTGAGGCCTTGAAGTAATTGTAAAAATGGATGAGAGTTTTAAAATTAAGATGTTGTTTCAGATGAGGAAGATGGGGACAGTTGGGTAAATGAGACTTATGGACAACAGAGTTACAGATTTATAGAGTATAAAGTGTAGAAGGCTGATCACCACCACATTGGAATAGTCAAGTTTAAAGATGACAAGGTCATGAAAAATGGCAGAGACAGAAAATGTGGAAGCTATGGGCCAGTTAGCTTAACATTGATCACAGGGAAAACGATAGAAGCTGTTATTGAAAACCTCAAAAACGTCAAGGTAATCAAGCAGAATCAACATGGTTTTGTGCAAGGGAAATCATGTGTAAGCAATTTTCTGGAGTTCTTTCAGGCAGACATAATTATGAGTTGTACATAAAGGGGAACTGGTTAATATACTGTATTTAGATTTCTAGAAGGCATTGGTTTTTTTAGTTTTTATTCATTCAGGGCATGTCAGCTCTGCTGGCAGGGCCAACATTTATTATTAATCAGTAACAGCCCTCGAGAAGGTGGGAATGAGTTGCCTTCTTGACCGATTTGGTGCAGATAGATCCACAATTCTGTTAGATTTTGACCCAGTGACACTGAAGGAATGGTAAAATATTTCCAAATCAGAACGGTAAATGGTTTGGAGATGAAATATCTGCTAGGCAAAAATGGGGACTGCAGATGCTGGAAATCAAAGTCTAGATTAAGCGGTGCTGGAAAAACACAGCATGTCAGGCAGCATCCGAGGAGCAGGAAAATCGATGTTTCGGGCAAAAGCCCTACGTCAGGAATGAAATATCTGCTGCCCTTGTCCTTCTAGATAGTTTAGAAGCTGCTGTCTTCAGAGCTTGGTGAATTTCTGTAGACGAGACACTGTGCTGCTACTAAGCCTCAGTGGCAGAGGGGCTGAATGTGGATACCAATCACATGGGCTGCTTTGTCCTGGACAGCGTCAAACATCTTGACAGTTGCTGGAGCTGCATAATCCAGGCAAGTGAGGAGTATCCTATTACACTCCTGACTTATGCCTGGTAGACTGGGAATTCAGGAGGTGAGTTCCTCACTGCAAGACTCCCAGCTTCTGACCTGCTGTCGAAACCACTGTAAATCAAAGGTTAGGCCAGTTCAGCTCATTACTAACCTCCAGTATGTTGATACAGGAGGACTGAGGGATGGTAATGTCATTGGACACCAAGGACAAATCATTGCCTGACATTTGTGTGGCATGAATGTTACTTGCCATTAATCGAACCAAGCCTGGACATTGTCCAAGTTGTCAAAGTTTTCTTGCATTTGGACTGCTTCAGTATCTGAGAAGTTGCGAATGGTGCTGATCATTGTGCAATCATTGGCAAATATCCCCACTTCTGACTTTATGATGCCAGGAAGGTCACTGATGAAGCAGCTGAAGATGGTTGGGCCTAGGACACAACCCTGAGGAACTCCTGTAGAGATTTCCTGGAGCTGAGTTGACTGGTCTCCAATAACCATGACCATTTACCTATGTGCTGGGTATTGAATCAGACCAATGGAGTGATTTGTCCCTGATTCCCATTGACTGCAATTGTGCTGGAACTGGTTAATGCTACAACCCTTGGTCAAATTCATTCCCCTTTCCTTGCCACAGGACCTGACTCTCTGCTTCTTCCACTCTACATCAGACTCCCACCCTCCCCGCCTCATTTCAGACCTGATTCCTCCCACTCAGACCGACCTACCTAAACACTGACACAAAAACAGAAAATGCTGGAAAAGCTCAGCAAATCTGGAGCATCTGTGAAGAGAAATCAGAAACAAAAGCTCCCTCCTTAACAGCATTGTGAGTGTACTGACACCAAATCGACTGCAGCAGTTCAAGACCAGCTTCTCATGTTAGTTTAGCCAGGGAGGCCCGCATTTCCTGAATGATTTGGTTTAAAGTGGGAGATTGCAGAGCTCTGAAATGGAGAAAGGTCGAGGTATCCCAGTGCATTAATCATAAAGGGTTAGAATGCAGACAAAGCCAATTACTGGGAAAACTAAGAAAAAGTTATAATTTCTCACAAAGGGACCTGAATACAAAAACAACGCTCTGCTTCAGTCATAGCAGGTACAAGTGAAATCACAGCTGATTTAGTTGAGTAGAGTAGTTTTTATTTGTCATTTCGACCATAAATAACTGATACAGTAAAACGAGACAGCGTTCCTCCAGGACAGAGGGTGCTACATGGACAGCATAAACTACACAATCGTACACGGCATAAAGTGCATAAGAAGTGCAAAACATGCAAGTTACAGAGTAACATATAGATAAATTATAGATATTTTTCGAGCAGCAATTTGAAGTTGTGCCAAGAATTTCAGATGGGAAAGAGTCCGATCATACTGTGTTAAGGAGCCTGATGGCTTGGGGGAAGAAACTGTTGCACAGTCTGGCCGTGAGAGACTGAACTCTCCCGTATCTTCTGCCAAATGGCAGGAGGGAGAAGAGTTAGAGTGAGGGGTGTGTGGCACCTTCCACAATGCTCTTAGCCTTTCGGGTGCAACATGTGGTGTAAATGTTTGTAATGGAGGGATTTAAAATCAAAGATTCAATTTAACATTTTTTTTTAATAGCTTGCTCCAGCTCTTTTCATGGCTTATGAATCTGCAAATCCTCTGCTTCAAAAGATGCACTTCCTTTTCCTGCTCTTACCTTAGACATGTACTACTTCAAATCTATCTGTGCTGAACTCCAGCCACCCCTATCAGCCCAGGTGGAACATTCTCCCCTGGCCTTTTTTTTAAATCGGTGATACAAGTTGTTGGGGCACACCGTCCCATCCCATGTTCTCAACAAACAACACTCACCACATCCCCACACCCCAATCACTTCTTCTAGTTTGCTCCAATTTGCAAACGTCAGTATTGGTCTCTTAATTCCTAAATATAGGTTACCAAAAATAGTAAAATTTACTTAGTAATGAGTGGCCCAAATGGAAATTCTCATGGAACACAGGAGCAGGAGTAGGCCTGTCAATGCTTTGAGATCCTTTTCTAGAGTATGCCTCAATGCCATTTTCCAGCATTTTCTCCTATCCCTTGATGTCATTGGTACCTAGAAATCTATTCATTCCTATCTTGAAAATACTCAATGAGGAAGAGATCTCCAATGATTTACTAATATCTGAGTGGAAAAATTCCTCCAATACAGTCCTAAATGGCTTGCCCATTATTTTGAAACTACGTTCCCTGTTCCAAATCTCCCCCAGCTCTGGTAAGCATCCTTTCTGCGTTTATCTTGTTGAGCTCTTAAGAAGTTTGTCAGTTTCAGTGGGATGACCTCATTCTTCTGAACTCCAGCGAATAAAAGCCCCAGTCTGCTCAATCCCACTGTGTAGACCAGTCACATCATCCCAAGAATTAATCTCATGCAGTCCTTGTAAGAAAGTATATCTTTCCTTAGACAGGAGACCCAAAACTGTGCATAAAACTCCAGAAGTGGTCTCACCATGGTTCTATATCATTGAAGTTAGACATCTTCACTCCAGCATTCAAACCCTTTTGTGATAAAGGTCAACATTTGCCTTCTTAACTGCTTGCTACCTCTGCATGTTAACTTTCAACATGTTAACCTTATAGACAAGGACACCAATACTTCCCAATTATCATTTAAGAATTAGTCTGCAGCTCTGTTACTTCCAAAGTGGTTAACCCCACAATCATCAACATTACATTTCAACAGCTACTCACCATACCTCTCTAGTCTGAGGTAAGAAGTGGTCTTCTAACTAAGACTATCTTTCTCTTAAAGGTGCAACTTATATTTATAATTTCACAGTCAGTTCTGATGAATGATGGCTGTTTGAACATGAGTGTTGCAGGCTCCCTACCTTCTTTGTGTAGGCTTCTTCGTACATTTGATTCCTTACCAGCTGATCCAGAGACACTGGAGAAAGCTGTACTGGGACGAGTAGGAGTACGTAAGGAGGAGAGCAATGTTATGGTGCTGCCTTTATCTTCATCATCTGCTTCAGAAAGCTTCTCAGATGCTGCCTCAATATTGTGAGACATAGGCAGGTACTGTAACACCTGCAATATTAGGGGAATTAGAGTCTTTAAGCTGTGTGTCTGTTCATTTATTAAATAATGCCCCAACATTTCTACAAAAATGACTTAAAGGCATTGAATTGCATTCTCATTTTCACATAATCATTCTTCAAAAGCCATGGGCGTCTGGAGATCGCATGTGATGGGAATGAGGATGACAGAAGTGGCTCCCTAATCAGACAGTGGGCAGCTCTAGTGTCATGACAATGCCATTGGGCAAGGTCGACACCACAGAGGCTGCAGGTCTATTTTCAACTTCTGCCAATTCATTGCCTCTGTGGTGTTGACCTTGCCCAGTGGCATTGCATTGAAGTTGAATACAGATCTGAACCCTCCTTTCTCTGAGGCACAGTCTTACATGTGGTCATTCAGTTGAGAAGTGTCCAATACTGGAATAGACATGTAAGCAAACTGCACATTAGTTCATGGATTGTTATGTTCTTTGCAAAAGGACAGCACGGACACAATGAAAAGGCCAAGCAGTGTCAAGGATGAAGGATCAGGAAGAGACCATCAGGATCCCGAGTAGACATGGTGTAGGTGACACAGCTCCACAGCAATGTGAGGAGACACCAAGAGGTGGAGAACTTAGAATCAGACCATTCGGTTCAGGTTGGTAATGAGATGGATTTCTTTCTGGATTGAGTGTTTGTTGTCTTCAAGAATTCTTGTTACTTGAAAAACCTGTTCATCTTTGCTCAATCACCCCACCTAAATTTCTTTTTGCCTTCACTCTTTCTCTTTCCTTATGGAAGTTGCTGGACTGAGAGTCATCGTTAGACATGATCATCTAACCAAATGCAATAATAGCTAACTGCCTCTCACCAATTCCTTCAAACTTCAACTGTTTGGTGCCTCCCTCTACTCATTCCCACCTCTCCAGGACCAGCTATCTCTCGCAACATGTCCTTTTGGAAGATGCTTTCAATGTATTGGTCACCAACCTTTCATCAGTTACCTTCTGGACTAGGAAAATGGGAGGCCTCAGTGTAAGGAGGCTCCCACTGCCTCAGCCCCCTTTACATCACTGTTCTTTCTAAGAGATTCCAACTCCTCACAATAGCAACCAGAAATTCCTGGAGCTGACATGGAATCTGTCAGGGCAGTTGATTGGATTACATGGGTATAAGGCACAGAACAAGGCCATTCAGTCCAAATAGTCCATATCAACTTTATGTTCCATTCTTTATCCTCCCATCTTTCCCCATTTACATTTAAAAACGTAGAATCATAGAATGACTACACCACAGAAAGAGCCCATTGCATCTGTGCTGGCTTTCTTCAAGAACAATTCCCCAACGGCACTTCCCTATCTTTTCCTCATTGACCTGAAAATGCTTCCTCTTCAAATAATAATCCAATTCTCTTGCCGAGAATGAATCGTACCCTTAGTAGTGCATTCTGGAATCTCTGCACTTACTGCGTAAAAGATGTTTTTCCTCAGACCCCACCACTGCTTTTGCCAACTACCTTAAATCCGTGCCTCTGGTTTAGCCCAATCTACCCTTAGAAACATTAGCAGAATACAGATCTTAGGGGTCTGTGATGCTGACACAACTAAAGCAGAAGTAAAAGAGGTTAGTTTAAGGACTTTAATTTCATTTCAAAACCTTCTAGATAGTTTACTGAATTATCTCAGAAATTATAAACTATGTGTATACATTTTTATTGTTGAGAAATTCTTTTAGTATAAACATTGTAAATAAATGCATAAAGGTAAATCAAGTTGAAACATTTTTCAAAATGCACCTGGAAAGAATGCAAGTACTGTGTAGTGGAATAGACATTACGTCCTCTTTTGTGATCTTACCCTTAAATAGTCATGGATAGTTGTCAGAGAGTGCAAATGACACACCAGCCACTGAAGGTAGATAATCACATCTTCTTGGGTCACAGACTTACTGGCGCTCCCTGTATCTGTTAAAAAATGTTCTCTAGCTGCTGAAAGCCTTCGAGCTCTCTGAACAGCGTCATCATACTCCTTCATAATATGAGAAATTTGTTTCTAGAAAGTTGAGAAAATAAAAACTAAGACAATAGCTTTCAGGATGACTGCAGCAAATGGCAAGGCAGCCCAGTTTACACCAATAACTACAAGCACCAGAAATACTAGCGCCAGAAAGTGTAAGCTCTGACAACCCAAAGTCAATGATTTCCTCATAAGCTCCAAACTGGATCTTCATGTTGCTGCCAGGAAAATTTGATCTGTTGTACCACAATATTTTCTACCAATTTAAAAATTCTGCATAGAATACCAACCATGAGGTTTTGTGCACTACTTCACCTGACTGTGGATCAGTTTCCTAGATATTATTATAGTTGAAAATTGCACCTCTTGTAACACATTTACATCAGTTGTTAACTGTTAATGAGTCAATGAGTAACTAAGCAATCTGTTTAGAAGTGACTTTAATATCTAGACCATAATAATATCTAGACATAATAATAGTCGGATCTGAAGGTTCAGTCTAGATCTTGAAAAAGTGAAATTTCTTGAGGATCGTGACGGAAGTTACCAGCAAAAGCCAGACTTTGCCACATTCAAATATATTTGGTGCTCAAGGCCACATGAGCTTGACTGATGTGTCTAGTGCTGGTTGGCAAGGAACAAAGAAAGCATTGAAGAAAAGGCAACACAGAAGAGAGACTCAGACTGATTTCTATTGACAAGGTTATGACTTATGAGGGAAGGCAGGAAAGACTTGGGCTTCTCATTCGGTAAAGAAGATATCCAACAGTTCTCTTAGAGCTGCACAACAAAATTACTTTAAATTAAATGGTGAGAACAGAACAAATAGACACAAATTCAAATTAGTGAAGGTAACTTTAGGATTGATGTCAGCAGAATTTTCTACAAAAGAAGAAGCATCTACATTTGGAATTTACTTTGGGGCAAATTTGTTGGACTAAAACCTCAGAAAATGTTTTAAGAAATAAACATATGCAGCAATACAAGGATGGCAGAGAGTGGCTCTGGTTGGATGAATTAAGATAGTCAAATTACTTGATTAATCAATAAGTATCTTGCCATCCTGGGAGGAAAATTAGCCACTGATCAAAACAAAAGTGGCCTCTATTCCAACGCAGACTGGAGTCTCCTATTTTTGACAGAGGGAAACAGAGGTAACTGCAAACCACCTCCGCTATGCTATGTGTACTCAGTAAATCAAACTTTAAAGTGCTGCTAAATTGGGGGATTGCTATATCACCCTTTACTCTCAAATGAATAATTTATGTTATCAACAATGGGGTGATAAACATGATCATGGGGTGTTCATGCTATCAAGTAGAATTTGCACATTTTTGAAAGAAAGCATTTTGTCGTGCATTAGAGATAAGCTAAAGAGTTTCATAGCTAAGACATTATTTTTGAAGCACTGTTATGCAATGTCATTTTCACTAGCAATGCTCAAGGTAGCTTGGTGTGGTTAGCACTACTGCCTCACAGCACCAGGCACCTAAGTTCAATTTCAGCCTTGAATGACTGTGTGTGTAAAGTTAAAAATCACACAATTAAATTTTGGTTATTATTTATTTAAGATTTAATTGTATATCAATGTTTGTACTTGAGATTTTTGTTTATTTTTGTAAACTTGTAAAAATGTTAAATTTCCAATAAAAATATCTATTTAAAAAAAAAATCACACAACACCAGGTTATAGCCCAAAAGGTTTATTTGGAAGCACTAGCTTTCGGAGCGCTGCTCCTTCATCAGGTGGTTGTGGTGGCCTGATGAAGGAGCAGTACTCTGAGAGCTAGTGCTTCCAAATAAACCTGTTGGACTATAACCTGGTGTTGTGTGATTTTTAACTTTGTACACCCCAGTCCAAGACTGGCGTCTCCAGATCACGTCTGTGTGGAGTTTCCATGTTCTCCCTGTGTCTGTGTGGGTTTCAGGTGGGTGCTCCACTTTCCTCCCACAGTCCAAAGATGTGTAGATTAGGTCTTGCTAAATGTGGGGTTACAAGGACAGGGTTGGGGGCTGGGGCTAGATGAGATGCTCTTCAGAGGATTGGTGCAGACTTGATGGGCCAAATAACCTCTTTCTGCACTGTCAGGATTCTATGAATAAATCATTCACTACCAAAGTAATTATTTAATGTTCTTACTTAAGAACTTCTACCACTCAGAATATGCTATAGCGTCGGTTCTGCTATAACATGTGTTTCTTCAACACGAATTGGCTATAATGTGATTGAAAAATTTATACAATTATTTGTAGAATGCGAACTTTCCTGACTTGTGTTGGATACAATGCAATTCTGGTCCCATTGGTTTAGGTGGTGCTGCTATTACGCGATTTTGTTACACTACGGGGTTGTAAGTGAACAGAACTATCGCATCATATCAGAACCGACTGATACTGTGTAGAGACTGTCTACACTGCTACTGAATATGTTCAAAGTTTGCAATTTGTGGTTTACCTTATATAGTGGATAAATTTGTTCACTGATGTTTGTATGCTGACAAAATCGTTTCCATCTGAGCATGTGCAGATATTTGCATTGCACTAACTGGTGGATCCGATCTGTGAAAAACTGAAGCAAGAATGATATGTGATGAAAACAATAGCAGTTGATTTAAACATGCAGGTTATGCAATGGAATAAAGCTGACCAAATTTAGGTTGCTCAGTACTGGTTAACTCAATATACTTTACTGTTTCACTGAATGATGCGTCAGATCATGATTTCACTACTGGAAAAAGTGAAAATCTCTGACAAAAGTAATTTTCTTTTCAGTTAATCCAATTCATAAGCTTGCAACCTCTCTGATGAAATACGGGACAGTTTTCCAGCAGTAATGTCAATATTCAGACTACGTAAGACAGTGGTTACGCTATTGGACAATTATTCCATACTCTGGATTAATGATTCAGGAATATGAGTTCAAATGAAACCTAGGGGCTAATTTATCAATATTAAGTAAAATCTGGGATGAAGACGAGGCTACTATTTGAAACAATTTCAATCATATTAGGTGTATTTTAAATTAGATTGTAACATTTTATGTCAGGATACCTCCTGATTAATGCCCAGGCTAGATAATGGTTGAGTTGTCATGGAGACCAAAGAGAAAAGAGTGATGTGTGGGAGGCTTATGAGTTGGCATAAAGGCTATGGAGATGATTTGGATGAAGGTCCATGGGAGATGGTAGACTAGCATGGGTATGAGTCGCCACTGAGATGGATTGCTGGGCATAGAGAGGCACAAGACCCATGCCAGATGGTTACAGGGTACTACTTCGTCACAAAAGATATGAGTGGCCACTGGTGGGTATGGGGCATAAATTGGCATGGATATAGCATGAGGAGGGAAGGGGAAAGAGAAGGGATGATGTTTTCTGCTTTAATCTTTGTTTTTAAACTTTAAACACAGTGCTGAAACCCCAAATCAGGCCTTCTGTCCAACCAACTCAGGAATGGGATGGCCTCTTACGCTCTTCCCTGGCTGTCCAGTTTGATTCCCAATCCAAGCCAAGCCCATGGAGTGAAAGTCAGAAGTTATTTACAAAGGTTGGGTTCACAGAGCTGAGGTTTCACCTGACTGCAATTAACTCCTGAACAGAGATCATGGCCTATGTTAAAGTATTGACGGGTTACAGGTACCCATTGACTGTACCACAGACACAGAAGGAACTTTCAGCAAGGAAACAGAGAGGTTTGGGAAAACACTTTATATTATTTATATATCAAAAATAACCTGATGGAGGAGAAGAGGTAAACTATCAGCTGTGTACTCCAGCTGTAGACAGCTCTCCAGCTCTCTCTGCATAACATCTGCCTGAATTAAAAGTGGTTTTGCTTCAGCCACCTATGAAAAGAAAGAAAAAAAACTGTAATTTAATCAGCTCTGCAGAAAGGTATTTTCAAGACTTCTGAAAGATGTAGAGAGTCTAAGCTCTATAGAGAACATAGAGGTTTCTTTATTCACTCATGGGACAGGGGCATCACTGGCTGGGCCATCATTTACTTCCCGTCTGTAGTTGCCCCTTGAGCTGGCTTCTTGAACTGCTACATTCCACATACTGTAGGTTGATCCACAATGCCCTTACGGAGGGAATTCTAGGAATTTGACCTTGTGACAGTGAAGGAACGGCAATATATTTCCAAGTCAGGATGGTGAGTGACTTGGAAGTGAACTTGAAGGTAGTGGTGTTTCCATGTATCTGCTGCCCCTGTCCTTCTAGATGGAAGTGGTTGTGGGTTCAGAAAATGCTGTCTGAGGATCTTTGTTGAATTTCTGCAGTGCATCTTGTAAGTAGTACACAGTTGCTACTGAGTGTCAGTGGTGGAGGGAGTGGGTGCTTGTGGACATGGTGCCAATCAAGTGGCTGCTTTGTTCTGGATGGTGTCAAGCTTCTTGAGTGTTGTTGGAGCTGCACTCAACTAGGCAAGTGGGAAATATTCCATCACTGACTTGTGCTTTGTAGATGATGGTCCTGCTTTGGGGAGATGTGTTACTCATCACAGTATTCTTAGACTCTGACCTGCTGTGGTAGCCACTACATTTAAATGGTGATTCAGTTGAGTTTCTGATCAATGGTAACCCCCAGGATGTTGACAGTGAGGGATTCAGTGATGGTAACGCCATTGAAAAGTGCAGGTTGATCTGTGGCCTGATTAGGGGCCACATTTCTCGGACCATGAGGTTGTAGATTGTGTTGGAGTACGATTTTCATGTTATTGATGGACCATCATGGACGCCCTGTCTCGAGTTGCTAGACCTGTTCAAAGTCTGTCACTTTTAGCGTGGTGATAGTGCCACACAGCACAATGGAGATTATCCTGAACGTGAAGGCAGGACTTCATCTCCACAAGGACTGTGCGGCACAGTGGCACAGTGGTTAGCACTGCTGCCTCACAGTGCCAGAGACCCGGGTTCAATTCCCGCGTCAGGCGACTGACTGTGTGGAGTTTGCGCGTTCTCCCCGTGTCTGCGTGGGTTTCCTCCGGGTGCTCCGGTTTCCTCCCACAATCCAAAGATGTGCAGGTCAGGTAAATTGGCCATGCTAAATTGCCCGTAGTGTTAGGTAAGGGGTAAATGTAGGGGTATGGGTGGGTTGCGCTTCGGCAGGGCGGTGTGGACTTGTTGGGCCGAAGGGCCTATTTCCACACTGTAAGTAATCTAATCTCACTCTTACTGATACTGTCACGGAGAGATGCCTGTGCAGTTAGGAGATTGGTAAGGATGAGGTCAACTATGCTTTTGCCTCTTGGTGGTTCCCTCACCACCTGCCGCAGACCCAGTCTAGCAACGATGTCCTGAAGGAACCGACCAGCTCGATCAGTAGTGCTGCTGCTGAGCCACTCTTGGTGGTGGACATTGAAATCTCTCATCCAGAGAACATTCTGCACCCTTGCGATCTTCAGTGCTTCTTCCAAGAGATGTTGAACATGGAGGAGCACTAGTACATCAGTTGAGGGAGGATGGTACATGGTAATCAGCAGGAGGTTTCCTTGCCCATGTCTAAACTGATGAGACTCCATGTGCCTCGAGTCAATGTTGAGGACACCCAGGGCAATTCCCTCCCGACGAGATACCACTGTGCTGCCACCTCTGCTGGTTCTATCCTGCTAGTGGGACAGGACATATCCAGTAATGGTGACATTGTATCTGGAACATTGACTGTAAGGCATGATTCTGTGAGTATGACTACGTCAAGGCTGTTGCATGATTAGTCTGTGAGACAGCTTTCCTAAACTTGGCACTAGCCCCCAGATGTTAGTAAGCAGGATTTTGCAGAGTTGACAGGGCTGTTTCTGTAGCTGTTTTTTTCCATCGCCTAGGCCGATGCAAGGCGGTCAGTCCTGTTTCATTTCTTTGTTGAAATCACAGAATCATGCCTTACAGTCAATGTTCCAGATACCATGCCACCATTACTGGATATGTCCTGTCCCACCGGCAGGATAGAACCAGCAGAGATGGCAGCACAGTGGTATATCGTCTGGAGGGAATTGCCCTGGGTGTCCTCAACATTGACTCGAGGCACATGGAGTCTCATCAGTTTAGACATGGGAAAGGAAACCTCATACAACTGAATGGCTTGCTAGGCTATTCCAGAGGGTAGTTGAGAGCCAGCCACATTGCTTTGGGTCTGGAGTCACATGTAGGCCAGACCAGGTGAGGATGGCAGATTTCCCTGAAGGACATTAGTGAACCAGATAGGTTTTTCTCAACAATCACCAGAGGTTTCATGGTCATCATTAGATTCGTAATTCCAGATATTTAGTGAATTCAAATTCCACCATCTGCTGTGGCAGGATTCAAACCCGGGTCCTCAGAGAGTTAGCTGTGTTTCTGGGTTAACAGTCCAGCAAAAATAACCACTAGGCCATCACCTTTCCGAAATATAGAAAATAAGGGCAGTATTAGGCCATTCAGCCTTTCAAGCCTCCTCTGCCATTCTATACAATCATGCCTGATAACCCAAATCAGTGCTTGCCCCCACTTTCTCCCAACCCTGAGATCCCTTTACCCCCTGGATCTGTATCTAATTCCTTCTTGAAAACATGCAATGTTTTGGCTTCAACCGCTTTCTGTAGCAGGGAGTTCTACAGGCTCACCACACCCTGAATCATGTTCCAATTTGTTCATGCATCACATTTAATTTCTATTGCAGTATCAGATCTGAATGTATTAATTCCCATTAAGTCTTGTACTGCAAATTTTGTAGAATAATGTAACTATATTAGAGTCTGTTCAGCACACACTTGCTGTCAGCACCACAAGACTTTCCATTGTTCAGTTTATGTTTCATTAATTTCCCTGTTAATAGTTGCTTTTGTCCGTCCTTATGACAATTTTGCCCACATAAACTTGTCACCCAACATTATAAAGCATTATCTCTACTTTCCAAGAATAAGGATTATAATGGTAGGGCTGAGAAGCTTTGGGTCGATTCACTAACACCAATTCTCTTGGTGGTACTAGTCTAAACTATTAAAACCAGGGAAGGATATTCACATGAAGAAGAAAGCTCAATCTTGATAAACAGTCAATAAGTATATTACATTTTATTTAGTAGTTAGTTACACAATATCTAAGATACAGGATGATTTCTTGTGAGACAACAGGCTCAGCTTAAGTGTACACACGATCGCTTCTGATACATTTCAGGAAACAGCTTAGAACAACTAACTTCTACAGCACTGGTGCTGCAACTGGATAGATAATTTTTATTAATTCATTCACAGGATGTGGGTGTCACTGGCTAGGCCCGAATTTATTGCCCAGAGGGCAGCTGGGAGTCAACCACATTGTTGTGGGTCTTCAGTCCTGGTAAGGTCAGACCAGGTAAGGACTGCAGTTTTCTTCTCTAAAGGACATTAGTGAACCAGATGGGTTTTACAACAATCAGCAAGAGTTTCATGGTCAACATTCAACTCTCAATTCCATATTTTCTTTTTAAGTTGAATTCAAAACTTAACCCAGGATTTAACCCAGGATTTAATCCAGGTCCCAGAACATGACCGGGGTCTCTGGATTAATAATCCAGTGATAATACCACTAGGTCAACACCTCCCTACATTAGATGACACCTAAATTGCAATGTTGATTAATACTTGCAGGTAGTAACATCTTGTACAATGATAAATAATTCACATTAACATTTTAAATATATCCTAGGAGTTTTCTCTTTTGTAATCCATACTGCAGATACTGGTGTGGTGTCTATATCTTGACAGAGATGGGATTAGTGAAATGCTGGTGCTATAACTGGACAGGCAATTGCCATTAAACAGGTTTCTTTTTAAATGACCTATCAATGTTCTGAAAGGCATCAAAATGAAACTCTTTGCTGCTTTAAAGACCTTAAAGAACTATCTGCATTTATATTACAATTATAATTAATCATTAAGGATAATGTCTAATTTTCCTTAATGCCAGGTTCCTGGCACATCCATTTTTTTTACAAGATCCCTTGTAGATAAGTGCTACTTTTTGAAATATTAATAAAGCTCTGCATTTTTCAAAGCCCTGTGGAAAAGTGCTTGCCTTCTGTTTCAACCACCAACAGCTCAGTGGAGGTTGAGGACTTGCTGTGCAAGAAACTATTGGCACAAGCCCACATCTCACCATCCTCAGTACAATCTGATGAACCACCAATATGTTAAGCCACCTGTCGTAGTTCATTATTTCTTCTGTTCTTCAGATATTTTGAAGCTGAAAACATTATGCAGAAAAAGCTACTTGTAATTCAAAAGGCTAAGACATATTTGCAAGGAAATGGCAAATCTTATAGTGTTCATTCCCAGCAGGTGCCTAAAATTGACTTGACTCATCCCTTGTGAGGGTTATGTTTTTGCCACTTTTATAATGCAAAATAACATTTCAACAGTTCATTTCTGAATAAGATGCAAGCTGATTTCCCAGAAGGAAGTCAGACTGTGTGTGTGCGCATATATATATATTGTGTGCTCGTGCATGTGTGTCTATGTATATTGTTTGTGCGTGTGTCTGTATATATTGTGTGTTTGTGCACGTGTGTGTGTATTGTGTTGTGTATATTGTGTGTGTGTGTATGCACCAAAGAGTGGAGACATCCTGCAACTTTACTGCAAAGTGAGTTTAGGTAAGTTGTAACAAAAACAGAAATAGCTGGAAAAGTTCAGCAGGTCTGGCAGCATCTGTGGAGAGAAATCAGAGTGAACATTACGGGTCGAGTGACTCTTGCTCAGAAATATCATCAATTCTGAGGAAGGGTCACTTGACCTGAAATGTTAACTCTGATTTCTCTTCACAGATGCTGCCAGACCTGCTGAACTTTTCCAGCTATTTCTGTTTTCGTTTCTGATTTATAGCATCTTTCAGTTCTTATTTAGGTAGTGTGTGTTTGCTCTGCACTTTAAGTGGGAATGAGATTAGTTTGCAGTCTGTTTTAGGTATCCCAAGGAGAGATACCAGCTAAAGATGAAACATCAAGTGAATGCACAGAAATTCATTAGTTGCAGGTTTGCCAACCTTTGTGTGGAGGTAGTGGTAAATATTCACTAGGATTTTTGTGTTTTTGAGGATATTGCTGAGAGAATGAGTGTTCGAATTCTATCCTGATGTATGTAATTAACTCTTTCCAACATTTTTGCTCAGCTCAAGGTTGTCTTGTTTAACAAACATTTCATTCTGTGTGGTAAAAGTACAATAGCAGCCACTTGTTCAGAAACTGAACTCCATGGATTGAAATAAGTTAAAACAAAGTTAGGGTCAAAAAACCAGGTAGTTTCACTCTCAGACCTGACTTGTACATGATTCACATTAGCTGGGATCGTAGCAACAGGGCCTGCAAATGAACTCCCAACTTAAGCTGAAAACTCTTAAACTTTACAAGGCAACTCTGGGAAAGTTTGGTGTTAGTCCCAGGAAAGTGGCTAACCTTCAAGAACATGATAAGTTGAGAATTCCTCAGGGAACAGATTCATAGATGAAAAAGGAAGCTTAAGCTTTGAATGTTAATCCAAAGAATAATTAGTTACCTAAGAAGATGCTTATTCAGTCATGTTAGGTTTATTTGATCCTTACATTGTAACACTTCTCAGTCTTAAACCATGGAATCCTATAGTTTCAATCCTTCAGTAAATCACTTGTTCAAATTTCTCTTTAATTAGTGGCCTCTATGGGAACATTAAAGTTTTATTTTCAAACCCTTAGCCTGTCGCAAAGGCCTCCATGTCAACTGAATATGTTTTTCTCAAACAAGTTAGAAGGAGCTTTAAATCGTGTTTGTGTAGCCAGAACAGTTGCAGCATTTTCTTCTGTGGGAATCTATAGTCCTTTTAGTTTCCAGAACATCCCAGCTCACAATCTCTGCATCAGCAAGGGGTAAAAGGTGTCACTCTCATTTTTTAATGATTTGCAAGTTCCTTACTTTTTCCAAAATAATTAGAAAGAGAACTGGAGATTGAATTCTTGAAACTTTTATTTCAGGGCAATCATGGATTTCTATGAACCTACACTGCAATTTCTTAAATGTTATTATTCCCACTGGAATAACAACATGGAGCTGATTCAGTCTTTTCCTGTTTTCTTATCTCATCCTTACAAAGGGATTGATAATCAAGCATTAGATTTTACTGAGTCAGTTACTTTATTGACTGCTTACCAGTCAGCATTGCTGCCTGTCATGTGGGAGACTGGCATTCAAACCCTGGATGGCAGAAATGCTCTCTGAAAAGAACCCGCTGAAAAAAGCAAATGTCTTTTTCTCAGTGGTGTTGCGGAAGGATCGCTGCTAGGAACACTGCTTTTCTTAATATACTTAAATAAATGACTTGGATCTTAGAACACAAAGTTAAATTTCAAAATTTGATGGTACCAAACTTGAAAGAGTGGTAAAATTCAGCATACAACAAGATACAGATTTGATGGCAAAATGGACTGGCAAGTGGCAGCTGGAATTTAATTCAGAAAATTGTGAGTTGTTGCATTTTAAAATAAGGAACATGAAGAAGCAATATTGGTAACAGAGACAGAAGGATACATGTGAGTTGATGTTTGAGGGTGGCACTTTGAAAAAATGGTGAGCAAAGTATACAACATCCTCAGCAAGGATGGTACACAAGAGGGTGCTTGGGAGATTTAGGACGGGAATTTTAGTTCCAGTGCCATGAGGATTAAGAAAACAGAGAAGATTAATGATTTCAAAAAGAAATTGGACGAGGTGTTGAAGGAAATAAACTTATCCACGACCATCTGTCAGCTCTTAATAAGCTGACTGGCATTCCATTTGATGGGTTTTCTCTGTAGTTGTGCCGGTCACCACCTAACACACTCACTCCAACATTTAGTGTTAATATTCCACCTCATGATTTTACACATTCAATTTTTTTAAAAAATTGTTGCTGAAAATGCATATGGGATAAATTCTACAGGATTTTCTGTCATGAGTTGGCACGAGAAGGGAAACCAGGGGAGATCCCATTTGAATATTCCTTGTGAGTGCGTTGTCCTTTATTTATGGAAATGTAGGCTTTTTAAAACACTAGCAGTTGACCAATTTCACATGTACTCCCCAAATTGGCTTTGCCCAGGAACCTGGCACATGTTTAGGGTGCACATTGAAAAACTGCTTACCCGCAGCTAGTGGTTTTATGTCTCTTAAGAAAATTTATTCAGGAGTGCTTTTGAGGAGCATGAAGACAGGAATGGACAGGGCCAGCATTAGTCGGGGCATTTGAATATGCAGAAGGACTGAGCCCAGGAGAGGAAACTGTTAGCAGAAATTGTGCACAGGGTTGCAAACAGATATTCTGAAAAGGGCCACTGACAGTTTCAGCAACATCCTCCCCACAAGCCTCCTAGATGCTGATTCCTCCGATATTACCAAATCCCAAATACCAAATAGTTTACCTTCAAACCTTTCTTCAGGACCAGTTCACGTTCCTTCCTGAAATAAGAAATGTCCTTCGGTATATAAACGGAACTGAAAAATAAGGGAAACACATCAAAGTATGAGTAAGACGATGTTACATTGTGAGGCATGAACGACATCAATTCTGCTCTACTCCAGAAATTCGGAATATTGGGTAGAATCTTCCCAGGCCCTGATCAACGACCCCTGGAGGAATATTTTGGACATTCAGATGAGATGATGAGTAAAGTTCTTCTTGACATTGAGATAAAATAGTTGCATTTTCAAACAACTCCCTGACGTTGAAATGAGATCTATTAACATCAATCACAATTGACCTCATCATGACCTAATCTCACCTCATTAACATGCAGCCACTAACCAGATAAAATCTAAACACTGAAATTTCCGATGTGAAAGTCAGAGCAGGCCCCTGGAGATTCCACCTCACCACATTCGCCTCAAGACCTCGATTTTGGACAACCCATACCAAAATCATAGGGTATGCTCCAGAGGCAGCAACTGCACACACCTGGGCATTGGCATCCAACATGTACTATCCTCAATGCATCATCATCATCACACATCTCCTATTTGCTTACAATGCAGTTCTGCACTTAAAGCTGCACTTTGGAGTGCACCAGCTACTATCATCGAAAAGCTGCTGCACAGATACTTAGTGCGTATGCAGACACATGGACCATGCTCACAGATTGGACCAGACTATATCTCAGGCCTGCCTAGTCACTGTCTTAGTGCCAACTCACCTTGCTACTGCCTGGGTGCTGATAACACCCTTACCTCACTTTGCCTTTTTGAGTCCTTAACCAGACATCAAAGGCTCCCTGTACTTCTGTGTTGCTTGCTATTTAGCCAGTTGGCTATGATACTTTCCTACATCAATCTCACACCTACAATATCTGACAGCAGCCTACATAGTAAATGCACTGCATGCACCTCAACCAAATGACAATGTCTCAAAGTCGAAGGGGAGTAGTACTTAGGGTGGTCCAGGGAGGCCGCTGTCAATCAGGAGGCCCAAGTCAGTAAATCAAGAGAAGCATTCACTCATGCGCATATTCCAGGCGATGAGGCATAGTCAGTCATCCATTCAGGACCAAGAGGGTCACTACAACCCAGGAAGTGTGTCACAGTCAGTCCGGCAGGTCCAGTACAAAAAAACATGGGATTCACTTATGGTCAGTTGGGCATCTGTGAGAGAGAGTGTGGTCAGGGGTCTAGCCAGTCCCCAGTCAGAGTCCAAATAAGTCAGGTGTTGGGCCACAGTCAGTCCCAGAGTTCAGCTCAATGAACAACAAATGGTGGGTGGTATACCAAGAGACATGGGGATAAACAACCCTGGGGATTACAGACAGAAAACTTGTAACATTTAGCCCATTGTTTCATTACTTCCTTCAGATTTACAGAAAGGTCCAACTATTTATAATCCAGAAGATTGTTAATTACTGTAGAGAATTGTTTTCCATGCAGAATAGTATATGGGTTCAACCTTAGAATGACCAGGATCTGTACTTCTGGCTCGAGCCAGGCTAAGAACATAAGAACCAGGAGCAGGAGTAGGCCATCTGGCCCTTCAAGCCCGCACCGCCATTCAGTAAGATCATGGCTCATCTTTCTGTGGCCTCAGCTCCTCTTACCCACCCTCTCACTATAACTCTTTGATTAAAAAAAACACAACCATCACTGGAAAAACTCAGCAGTCCTAGCAGCATCTGCGAAGAGAAATCAAAGTTAAAGTTTCAGGACCAGTGACCCTTCTTCAGAACTCTGATAAAATTGTTTGCCTCCTGCCTGGCTATAACTTGAACTAACTTGTTCAAGTGTGCATCCTGCACTTGCCTTGATGCCAAAAGTTATGTCATTAATTGTTTAGAATTAGGAAAAAACTTTATGGTATCTTCAAATTTACCAGTGGATGGAAGTTTTAAATGACTTCACAATGATGCTGGATGTGATAATCCCGACAAGATCCATAGGGACTCATTAATGAACTTCTTGTGGACCTCAACTGGATATGAGTTTCCTTGGTAACAAGCAATGGCCTGCCTAGCTAGGTTGAAGTCCCACCTGTTCCAAAGGTGTGTAATAACATCTCCCTGAACTGGTCAATTAGAAAAATAGGTTTTTTTTAAATTTAAAAAATTAGATTAAAGTTTAAAAGAAAACAGGTCCAGGAAGGGGAGGGAGGTGTCAGAGATGGTCCAGGTGAATTTAAGGTCAGGGTGGAATGTGTTGGTGAAGTTGATGAATTGCTCAAACTCCTCGCGTGAGCACAAGGTGGCGCCAATGCAGTCATCAATGTAGCAGAGGAAGAGGTGGGGAGTGGTGCAGGTGTAACTATGGAAGATGGACTGTTCTACATAGCCAACAAAGAGACAGGCATAGCTGGGTCCCATACGGGTGCCCATGGTTACCCCTTTGGTCTGGAGGAAGTGGGAGGATTCTAAGGAGAAATTGTTAAGGGTGAGGACAAGTTCAGCCAAACGAATGAGAGTGTCAGTGGAAGGGTACTGTTGGGGACGTCAAGAGAGGAAGAAACGGAGGGCTTGGAGGCCCTGGTCATGGTGGATGGAGGTGTAGAGGGATTGGATATCCATGGTGAAGATGAGGCATTGGGGGCCATGGAAACAGAAGTCTTGGAGGTGGTGGAGGGCATGGGTGGTGTCTTGAATGTATCCCCCCTGGACTAGGGGGGATAGGACAGTGTCAAGGTAGGTGGAGATGAGTTCGGTGGGGCAGGAGTAGGCTGAGACAATGGGTCAGCCAGGGTGGTCAGGCTTGTGGACCTTGGGAAGGAGGTAGAATCGGGCGGTGCAGGGTTCTCCAATTATGAGGTCTGAAGCTGTGGGTGGGAGATCTCCTGAGGCGATGAGGTTCTGTATGATCTGGGAGATGATGGTTTGGCGATGGGGTGGGGTCATGGTCGAGGGCCTCCAAGCCCGCCATTTCTTTCTGGACCTCTCCATCTCCATTAATGACGACAAACTTGACACTGACATTTTTTTACAAACCCACCGACTCCCACTCCTACCTGGATTATACCTCTTCCCACCTTACCTCCTGCAAACATGCCATCCCATATTCCCAATTCCTCCGCCTCCGCCGTATCTGCTCCCAAGAGGATCAGTTACACCACAGTACACACCAGATGGCCTCCTTCTTTAGAGACCTCAATTTCCCTTCCCACGTGGCTAAAGATGCCCTCCAACGTATCTCATCAACATCCCACCCCTCCGCCCTCAAACCCCACCCTTCCATCTGTAACAAGGACAGAACCCCCCTGGTGCTCACCTTCCACCCTACCAACCTTCGTATAAACCGCATCATCCACTGACATTTCCACCATCGCCAAACAGACCCCACCACCAGGGATATATTTCCCTCCCCACCCATTTTCGCTTTCTGCAAAGACCGTTCCCTCCGTGACTACCTAGTCAGGTCCACGCCCCCCAACAACCCACCCTCCCGTCCTGGTACCTTCCCCTGCCACCGCAGGAATTGCAAAACCAGCGCCCACACCTCCTCCCTCACCTCAATCCAAGGCCCCAAAGGAGCCTCCACATCCAATTAAAGTTTCACCTACACATCCACCAATATCATTTATTGTATCCATTGCTCCCGATGGAGTCTCCTCTACACTGGGGAGACTGGACGCCTCCTAGCAAAGCGCTTTAGGGAACTTCGCCAGGACACCCGCATCAATCAATCCCACCGCCCTGTGGCCCAACATTTCAACTCCCCCCCCCCCCACTCTGCCAAGGACATGCAAATCCTGAGCCTCCTCCACCGCCGCTCCCTCACCACCTGACGCCTGGAGGAAGAATGCCTCACCTTCCACCTCGGAACACTTCAACCCCAGGGCATCAATGTGGACTTCACCAGTTTCTTCATTTCCCCTTCCCCCACCTCACCCCAGCTCCAGCCTTCCAGCTCAGTACTGCCCACATGACCTGTCCTACCTGCCTATCTTCTTTTCCACCTGTCCACTCCACCCTTCTCTCTGACCTATCACCTTCATCCCCACCCCTATTCACCCACTGTACTCTTTGCTACCTTCCCCAACCTCCTCTCTGACCTATCATCTCTATCCCCACCCCCATTCACCTATTGTACTCTATGCTACTTTCTCACCACCCCCACCCCACCCCCCTCTCATTTATCTCTCCACTCTGCAGGCACCCTGCCTCTATTCCCGATGAAGGGCTTTTGCCCGAAACGTTGATTTTCCTGCTCCTCGGATGCTGCCTGACCTGCTGTGCTTTCCCAGCACCACTCTGATCTAGACTCTGGTTTCCAGCATCTGCAGTCCTTGCTTTTACCTACATGATTAGAAAATAGGTTAACAAGATCAGAAAAAAAAGCAGTAATGGGCTTTGCATATAAACGTCTAATTGGCCACCCGGGTGATTTATGTGGTGGTTAATAGTTAAAAACAAAAAGAAGTCAAGGTGAGTTGGTGATGGCAAGAAAAAACACATTCAGTTGTATGCAGTAGCACTTCTGGATGTAAAAAAAATAGAAAGCAGACCCAATGGCAAGTCAGAGGAACTCCACATGGGTCTGCTCCTAGGCCTGGCCGTACTAGTTATAAACAGGCCCAGGAAGCAGGCCATGGAGGGAGTCATTTCTGCTGACAGCCTGCCCCTCTTCCACGACCACATTTGTGGCCTTGGAGAGGGAGCACCTTTAGAGAGAGGTTGGCATCGTGGGGGTTAGAGTGGCTTATCTCCCCATCCAACTCCATTTAGATTTCTCCCCTTCCCACTCTCCCTACCTCTCCCTCACCTTCCATGGCTTGCAATGTCCTTTATGGGCTTTGCTTGATTGGCCACACCAGCGGTTACTGCTGGCAGTTAATAGTTAAAAACAAAAATGGTCATGGTGATTTGGTGATGGAGATAAAAACTGTTCAGTTTCATGTGGTAGCACCTCCACACATAACTAAAAAAGCAGACCCAAAGAGTTCATGTGGCACAGTGATAGTGTCCCGACTTCTGAGTCAGGAGTCTTTCTCCATCTCCACCAGGGATGTGTCATGACATCCCTGACCAAGTTGATCAGAAAATAAATACACTTGGTCATTGAGCATTTTCTAATGATGTAAGTATTCTGATCCCAGGATAAATAAATTAAAAGCAGCTATTAGCATGATTAAATCAGGTGAACTAACCTATGTTGATTATAGGACTACACATCAACTCCTCTAACCCATGCTGCTGATTCACTGCACATTCCTATTAGACATCGTTCTATTAGAATAAAAAAAGGGAAGCAGACACAGGGATAGGTCAGCAGAACTGTCTGTCCCAGGCTGGGACGAGCCTGTGTAAGTCACAAGTAGTAAATTTATTTTTATGGTTTGACAATAAATGATGTTCCTTTCCATTCAGGCTTCCTGAGATATCACATGAAACCCATCATGTAATTAACTCTGTTTTGCGTAAATAGCTAGAGATCAGAAGATCTCTGCTCCACATCCTATCACTGCCTGTGTAGTGCTTCAGGGCATTACTCCAACAGGCCTACTTGCTTTATTTGTGCAAACATGGAAGTTTTTTTTACAGTGCAAGTCCTAAAATGTTTTAAGTGGACAAACACAAGACTAAACATTACCTGAAAGGTCGTGTAGATGTCCCCTGTAATATTTCATTTTCTTCAATTTCTTGCTTCAGTTCTGCCAGATCTCCAGCCAGTTCTTTCTCCAAAGCCTGGACTCTTGGTGTAGCAGACACTTTGTACAGATCTCCCATTGCTCCACAGTTATTTAACAGCAGAAGACAAACGTGCTGTTCAAACAAATATTAGGATAAAATTTTGACTGAAGTACCAATATTTTACTTTTGCAACTAAGCACTGGTTACATCATCGATTACATTCCTGTGTTCACCCTGAAAAATATCAGGCATTCCCCAAGAGCTCAAAATATGCATTAAATGTGGCAAAAGGCCTTATCTTTTCATTATAGACGAACGTGCCAAAAAGTTGTGATTTTGAATATTGATTTGGAATTGGTGAATCAAAGTCAACATGCCCTTCCATGAACTGATGGGACTGTCTTAGACAAACAGGCAGTGAGTGCCAATATAACACCATGATATTCCTAATGACAGAGCCATTAATAGACCACTTAGAACTCTGTGGGGCATAGATTAAAAATAAGAAATTTCTCATTTAAGACAAAATCAGGAAGAGTTTGTTTTCTTAGAGGATCATTGGTCTTAGGAACTTACTTTCCCAGGGAGCAGTGGAGACTGGGTCATTGAGTACATTCAAGGTTGACAGAGACAGATTTTTTTTTCAACTAGGGAGTTATGGGGCAGGTAGGACAGCGCAGCTAAAACAACAATCAGAACAGCCATGATTGAAATGAATAGCAGAGTGGGTTTAGTTGGTCAAGTGGCTTCCCGCTTCTCTTCTTTCTTGTAATCATGTTAGTTCTGGAACACAAGTCTCCAGTAACAAATGTTTTCAGGTCTTCTGCTGTTGTTGGCCCATAGTTCCTCATGGATGCTTAGCTTTAATCTGCCAGATGTGCTCTGAATCTACCTCAATGAGTACAGTGATCATGCCAGACAATACAATGGACAGGATTCTTAGTGTGAAAACAGGCTGCACTTCTACAATTAATATGTAGTGAGTACTTCCACTAATAATGGGCAGGTGCATTTGTGATGGCCATATTGGTGAGGGCAGATCAACTTGGTGTGTCTGTCTCACTGGTTCTCTCAACACCCATTGCATGCCCAGTGGGGCAAGTATATCCATCAGAAAATCTGTGCTCCCAAGCTACTCTTGATGGTGGATATTGAAGTCCCCTAAACAGAGTACATTCTGTGGCCTTGTGTACAGAGTGTCTTTTACATGGTGTTCAAAATGGAGGAGCACCGACACAACAGATAGAGACAGCTGTGATCTAATAAATAAAAAGTGCCATCTCTGATCATGTAATTCTCCCTCACTACTATGCCAAAAATCTAGACCTTTTGCTCCCCTGCCACTTTACAGGGACGGGTGGTGTCATTTGGCCGATGGATCCTTGGACCTATTGCAAACGTATGAAATAGGAGCAAAAATAGGCCAATCAGCTGCTTGACCCTGCTCCACTATTCATTAAGATGTGGCTGATCCATTGAGGGGCTTAATTAGAATGTTAAATGCTACAAGGACCTCGCCCACCTCTGCTGGACATTTCTCTGTAAAGGACTGAGGCAGGACACCAGGCAGAATCCCCAGCAGCTTTAGCTGTAAGGGCTGGTGTCAGGCAAGGGAAGATCACTTGCTCCCAACCGCTTGAATACTGCCCCCATTCATTTACCCACCTAAAGCCCTCACCTCCACGTCTCCACTTGCCTCCCCCCTCCCCCCTCACACCCACCCCCCGCAACCCCCACCCCTGGCGATTCCCATCAGGATCCTCAATACTGGGGACAACTTGGGATCTGGGTGGCATTGAAGAGGGGACAAAATTCACTGGCTGGCATTCCCTTACAATGAGACTTCCACCTGGGAAAGGGGCAGAAACCTCACCTTAAAGCAAAGGGTACTGGTGCCAGAATGCAGTTTCTGCAATCGGAATGATAGTGGACAGGACACACACACACACACACACAGAGTGAGTAAGATAATGTGACTAAAGCTTTAAGATTGTGACCATTTTATATACGGTGGTTTCAGAGTCAGGAGACCTAGCGCTAACAGGAAAATACAAACACAATGGTTCAATGTAGTTAAATAATCTATATAAAAAAAGAGGGGTGTAAAGTACTGTAATTGGGATGTCGCCTTGTGTTAGAATGGAATTTGAAACCAGAATCCAAAGGTTCTGAGGAAAGTGTTGCTACCGAGTCAGGGTTATCCCTTTGAACAACCTGGGAACATTTCAATATTTCTTGAACCAAAATATAACCGATTAAACGCAGAGTTGAAAAGGATAATCAAGATAATTCTGTAAAATCTCTTGACATACTTGAAATTACTTTTAAAGAGCTATTTATTATATGGTTCTTCACCCTTACAAGCAATTACAATCAAAGGATCAGTCAAATTCAGCAGCCTCTATTTGCCTTGGGTTTTTTAAAAAATGAGTCTACCTCATCCAAATTCCTACGTCAATGAAGCCAAACAGCCCATCTTTCCAGATGAGGAAGCGAGTGCTAAACTGATTTTTTTACAGGAATATAATAGGACGCTGCAAAGCAGCATTTAAGCGTGGTCTTAGCCGATCAGAAGTTTTCCAGAATTGTTTCTAAAACATTTTCCAAACCTGGATAGACGCTGAATCACTCAGATGTGAAAAACCCAGGAGCAAGTCTGGCCGGAGAGAGTGTTTGTTGGAGCCATGTATGAGGGGGAAGGGGAGTGGACGGTGTGTGTGTGTGTAAAATCACCAGGACGACAATATCAACATTCACAGTCATCCAATCTGCTCAGCTTTTGCTTTATGTGTTTGCACAATTCATCTCTCAACAACTCCTTGCATCTACCCTCTCATTATCCTTTAACGCCCTTGTAACGCGTAAGTGTTTTTTTATTCACTATCCCAGCCCCTCCTCAAACTCGCCTATTTGTAACTATAGAAACGCGTACGTTACATAAGTGAAGGAAGGCGATTCCTGATGCATTGTTATCTGCGGGTAGATCCAGCACCTGAACAGTGTGTAAAAATGGTCTTCAGTCAGATTATTCCCACTTTCAGGTATTCAAATAGCTGGGTTTAGGCTTCCAAAGTTCAAATTAAAATAAAGCATTACACTTGCAGCATTCACGGTATTTTGCTTTTGCACAGTTACATTGGTTGGGTGAAAATTTCACAGTTTATAATGATCTGCCTCCTTTTGTCATTCAGCATTTTTTTTATCTAACGAATTCGAAGCCTTTTCCAAGTTGCGTAGCTGCTTGTGCCACATCGGCAGTAGATGCCGAGAAATTTCCCTTTACAGTACTTAAATACAGTATTGAGAAGACTGAAGCCATTATCCATGCTGTGCCATAGCAAACGACACTATCCGTCTCCCTGGCTACTTTCTGAGTCCCGGTCAGACTGTTGGGGAAAAAACCCACCTCCTATTCATACCGGAGCTGGCTTCCTATTCCACATCCTCACCATCACAAGAGTTTATCTAATTCCAGCTCAATAACATGACTTGTTCCTGTCCTTGGCCCGTTTACAGCTGAAACCCTCGTCATTTCTTTTGTTATTTCACTCAACCATTCCATGCCCTTCTGGCTTGCTCACCACCTACAACCCTCTGTAAACTTGAGCTCACCCAGAACTCAACGGTATCTTAACGTGCACCAAATCCCTTTCACCTATTACCGTCTACAAGCTGACTTACAATGGCTAGCAATTCTTTTGATCTTAAAATTCCCTTTGTTGTGTTCAAATTCCAGTATGCCTCATCACGCATTCCTCCAGTTACCATCTGTTGTCTCTTAGACAACATTTTGTCAATCACCTTCTGGCAAGCCCACTGAATCCAGTGATGTGTTCTCTAATTTCTTGAAAAATGACACAAACTTTTTGTGAATCTTCAAGAAATATGGATAAGCACTACCAACACTAATAACGGCATGGAACTGTGTAGCACAGAACAGATGGAAAATGTTGTGAGGAAAATACAAGTCACTTACTTTCCCCAGAACAACATAACTGGACCTAATCCTCAACTAATCTGTCTGCTGCAGATACATCTGTAACAGATCAAGCTCGGGTATCAAACCTGGTTCAATGGAGAATGCAGGACGGTATACCAGGAGCAACACCAGGCTTACCTGAAAATGGGGTATGAATTTTGTGAAGCTACCAAACAGGACCACTTGTTTGCATAGGTTAAAGAGGTTTATAAAATCATGAGGGACAAGGAAAAGGTGAAGAGTAAGAGTCCTTTCCCTCAGGTGGGGGAGTTCAAAATTAGGGGACATATCTTTAAGGTGAGAGGAGAAAGATTTAAAAGGGACCTGAGGGGCAACTATTTCATGCATAGGGCAGTTTAAGTGTGGAATAAATTGCCAGAGGACATGGTAGATGCAGTATAGTTACAACATTTAAAAGTTAAAAAGCACACAACACCAGGTTATAGTCCAACAGGTTTATTTGGAAGCACTAGCTTTCAGAGTGCTGTAGAAGGAGCAGTACTCTGAAAGCTATTGCTTCCAAATAAACCTGTTGGACTATAACCTGGTGTGTTATTTTTAACTTTGTACACCCCAGTCCAACACTGGCTCCTCCACAACATTTAAAAGACATTTGGATAACAAAGGTTTAGAGAGATATGTGCCAAACAAAGGCAAGTGGGACTAGTTTAGTTTGGGAAATCTTGTCGGCATAGAAGAGTTGGACTGAAGGATCTGTTTCCATTCTGTATGACTCTGCGGCTCTATGACTCAGTGATATTTGGAGCTTAGCAATCCTACAACCAACGGATCAGATCTAAACTCTGCAGTTCTGCCATATTCTAGTCATGAATAATGGTGGATCATTAAATAACATATTGGAGGAGGAGGCTCCACAAATATCCCTATCCTTGGTGATGGGAGAATCCAGTACATCACCGGTACAACAAAAGATAAGACTGAAGCATTTGCAAAGATTTTCAGCCAACATACTGAGTTTGTGATCCATCTCGATCTCCTCCAGAAGCTTCCCACATCACAGATGCCAATCTTCAGCCATTTTAATTCAATCCATGAGATATCAGGAAACAGCAAAGTTATTAGAGACTGCAAAGTTTACAGGCACTGATAACAGTTCATCAATTGTACTGAAGCTTCAGAACCTGCTGCATCCTTACCCAAACTATTAGTGCAGGTACAACACTGGCATCTGCCCACTAATGTGGTAAATTGCCCAGGTAAGTCTGGTGTACAAGAAGGTCAAATCCAATGTCAATTCCAGCCCAATCAGTCTACTCTCGATCATCAGTGAAGTGATGGAAGTTGTCACCAACAGTGCTATCAAGCAGCACATGCTCAGCAACAACCTGCTTTTGTGATGTTTAGTTCTAGCTTCGCCAGGGACCTCATTATAGCCCTGATTTAAAGATGGACAAAAGAGCTGAATTCTAGAGATGAGGTGAGAGTGACTGCCCTTGACATCAAGGCTGCACTTGTCCGAGTGTGGCACTAGGAGCCCTAGCAAAACTAGAATCAATGGGAATGAGGGGAAAACTCTCTGATAGTTAGAGTCATACCTGGCACATGAGACGAAGATGGTTGTGATAGTTAGAGGTCAATCAATGTAGCTCCAGGACATACTTGCAGGAGTTCATTGGGGCAACACAAGAAAAAGATGGTGTTGGAGCATGGCTTCCAAAGCAGAACTCATGCACTGTGACTGCTTTCATTTACACTTTTTTCTTCTTTTTTCTTCCATTTCTTATATTTTTCACACTAAATTTTTATTTACCTCTTGTTCTGAGCTCAGGGGGCAGCAGTGGTGGTGAGAGCTCACTGCAGACCACGAGTGGGCCCAATACAGACCTCGAGCAAGCCCGGCATGGACCTCAAATGGGACTAGCCATGGTCCTTGTGTGGGCCCAGCACGGATCTCGAATGGGCCCAGCGCAGAAGAGAGCAATCGCTTACTTACTTTTCCGAGGCAAACACGGGACCTGACACTGGAATCAGCAGCTGTTACTTTGGTGGCGGCGATGTTGGCAAATTAGGCCCAGCCACAAAAGTTGGTGCCTGAGGATCAGCAACTTCGTTGTGGTTGGGTCTGGTGCAGGTGGTGGTGAAGTGGTGGCAGAAGGGCATCACAGTAACATCAACGGGGTGGGCCCGATGGTGAGAGATGCGACTGCCATTGGTTGATCTGGTGCAGGTCATGCTGAGGCAACGGAGGAGGAGTATCAGTCCAGCAGTGAAAGATGGCACCTGAGGATCAGTGACTTTGACACTGGTTTGATCTTGAGCAGGCGGTGGTGAAGCGGTGAGGGAGAGATGGCAGCGCAGGCATCATTAATGGTGATAAGCTGGCTCTGAAATGATAGATCCTCTTTAAGGTTTATCTTTCCTTTTTTTTATCTCCTTTTTTTGTTAGTCTTAAATTATTCAAAATGGACAAGAATCATGGCGACAAATGAAAACTTTTCACTGTATTTTATTGTATTCTTACTGTAAAATACACGTGACAATAAAATCATTCATTCATTCATAATGTCCAAGCCCAATATCTTCCGCTGTTTCTTCAATTACCTGGAAGAACACAGCAAGCCAGGCAGGATCAAGAGGTGGAGAAGTCAATGTTTCAGGTGTAACCCTTTTTAGGACTAGGAGTGGGTGTGGGTGAAGCCATAGATAAAGGTGGTGAGGGGGTGGGCAGGGTGGTGAGGTGGGGATATGTGAACACAGGTAGAAGGTATGACCTGGTTGGTCAATGGGAGAAATGAATCTTTTTGGTGGCAAGAAGGAAGGGTCAATGAGAGGAATGGAAGGGAGGGAGAAGGGGCTGGGAAGGTGTCGGGTGATGGGAAGGGAGGTTATTTGAAATTGGAGAACTCAATGTTGAGTCCTCTGGGCTATAGGCTGCCCAGGTGGAAGATGAGGCAAAGGAGGAGGTCAACGATGGTTTTGTCGGAAAGGAAGTGGGAAGGGGAATTGAAATGGGCAGTGACTGGGAGGTCAGATTGGCCACATTTGGAGTACTGCACACAATTCTGGTTGCCCTATTATAGAAAAGATGTGATTAAACTGGAAAAGCCACAAAATAGATGAACAATGGTGGACAGTTTGAATTATAGGGAGAAGCTGGAAAGGCTGTGTGCAAAGCAGCCTGAGGGGTGACCTTATAAAGGTTTATAAAATCATGAGGGGCATAGATAAGATGATTCGCCAAGGTCTTTCCTCCAGGTTAAGGGAGTACAAAACTAGAGGTCATAGGTTTAAGGTGAGTGGGGAAAGGTTTAAAAAGGTATTAGGAGGTAACTTTTTCACACAGGTGGTGGTGCATATATGGAACAAGTTGCTTGTCTGAAGTGGTAGAGGAGAATGCAATTACAACATTTAAAGACATTTGAACATGTACATGGATAGGAAAGCTTTAGAGAGATATCGGCCAAATGCAGGCAGATGGGACTATGTTAGTTTAAGAAACCTGGTCAGCAGGATGAGTTGGGCCGAAGGGTCTGTTTCTCTGTTGTATGGCTCTATGACTCTAACTCCCTAACATCCTCAAGAACCTTAACAATGTTTAAGAAAAAAACACTGCCCATTTGATTGGCACCATATCCGCAAATATTCACTCTCTCCATCACTAATGCTCAGTAGCAGCAGTGTGTATCATTCACAAGATGTATTGCATAAGCTTACCAAGACTCCTTTGACATCACTTTCCAAACTCTCAACTATTGCCAACAAGAAGGATAATGCAGCAGATACATGGTACAACATGGTGACTCAGAGGTCGGCACTGTTGCTTCAGAGCACCAGGTTTGATTCCAGACTTGGGTGACTGTATGTGTGGGTTTCCTCCCAAAGTCCAAAGATGTGCAGGTTAGGTGAATTGACTATGCTAAATTGCTCAAAGTGTCCAGGGATGTGTAGGCAAGGTAGATTAGCCATGAGAAATGCAAAGTTACAGGGATAGGTTATGGATCTGGGTGGGATGCTCTTCGGAGGGGTGGTGGGAACTTGATGGGCTGCATGGCTTGCTTCCACACTGTAGGAATTCTGTGATTCTATAAATATGGAATATCTCGTCATACAAATTTCTCTGTAAGCCACTCACCACCCTGACATGGACATATATCATCGCTCTTTCTGTGTCACTAAGTCAAAATTCTGGAACTCGATCCCTTTAGAGTACTTGAAGTTGATTATGCACCAGGACGGATGAGATGCTTCCAAGGATATTGAAGAAACTAAGAGTGAAAATTGTGGTCAGCCTGGCAATTTTCTTTCAATCTTTCCTAAATTCAGGATGTTGCTGGAGGACGATAGAACTGCAAACATTACCACCCTGTTCAAAAAAGATTATAAAGATATGCCCAGCAATTACAGAACAATCAGCTTAAGTTTGGTGGTGGAGAAACTTCTAGAAACAGTAATGGGGAAGGCAGTGGCCTCATGATAATGTAATTTAATGGAAGAAACAAATAACTTCTGTTTTTTTTATTAATTCATTGAATGTGGACATCAACTAGTGCTCATCATTAATTACCCTGGAGAATGGTGGTGAGCCATCGTACTTGAACTTCTGCACTTCTTGGTGTGTAGGGAAACTCGCAGTGCTGGTAGGAAGTGTGCCCCAAGATGGTGCCCCAGTGACAGTGAAGTTACAGAGATAAAATTCCAGGTTAGGATGGTATAAGGCATGTAAGGGAACTTACAGGTAGTGGTGTTCCCAAGCACCTGATACTCATCTTTCCAGGTGGGAGAGGTTACAAGTTTGAAAGGTATTGTCACTGCAGCCTTGGTGAATTGATGCAGAACATCTTATAGATGGTGCACACTGCTGTCACTATGCATTGTTGGTGAAGGGAATGAATGTTGAAGGTGGTGGATGACGTGCCATTTAAGCAGGCTGCTTAGTCCCAGATGGTGTTGAGCTTCTTGAATGTTGTTGGAGTTGTAATCATTCAGACATATAGACAGCATTTCACCACACACCTGAGTTGTGTCTTTTAGATGGTGACCAGGCAATAGGGAAACAAGAGGTGAGTAAGTCATCTCAGAACTCTTGGCTTATGGCCTGCTCTTGCATCCAGAGGCTTCTGGTCAATAGTAATTCACAGGATGTTGATAGTGAGGGATGCAGAAATGCTAGGTAACCAAGAGTCTATTAAGAAGGTGAAATTCATTAGTATTAGTAAAATCATTCTGGAGAAATAAATGGGTCTGAAAACTGATAAATCCCCATGGCCTGATAATCTGCCTCCCTGGGTACTAAAAGAGGTAGCCATGGAAATTGTAGATGTATTGATTGTCTGATTAGATTCCCTACAGTGTGGAAACAGGCCGTCAGCCCAACAAGTCCACACCAACCCTCCAAAGAGTAACCCACCTAGACCCATTTCCCTCTGACTAATGCACCTAACACTATGGGCAATTTAGAATGGCCAGTTTGCCTGACCGGCACATCTTTGGACTGTGAGAGGAAACCGGAGCGCCCAGAGGAAACCCACGCAGACACAGGGAGAATGTGCGAACTCCATACGAACAATTGCCTGAGGCCAGAATCCCAAACGTGGGTCCCTGGTGCTGTGAGGCAACATTGCTAACCACTGAGCCACCTTGCAACCATTTCATCTTTCAAAATCTGTAGATTCTGGGACAGTCCAGACTAGAGGATGGCAATTGCATCCCACTATTTAAGAAGGGGAGAAAACAAGAAATTACAGAGTTTGGTAGATAAGTGGGCAAAAAGTTAGCAAATGGAATATAATTGAAAAAACGTGAAGCTGTTCGTTTTGGAAGAGAGAACAAAAGAACAGAATATTATTTAAATAGACGCAATCTGCAAAAATTTGCAACACAAAGTGACTTGGAGTACTTGTACATGAAACACAGATGCAGCAGGTAATCAGAAATGTTAATGAAATGTTGGACTCAAATTCTGGGACAGTCCCAGCAGATTGGAAAACAGCAAATGTGACACCACTGTTTAAAAATGGAGGCAGATTAAAAAATGGGGAATTATATTCCAGTTAGCTTAACCTCTGTACTGGGGAAGATGCTTGAGTCTATTGTCAAGGAAGAATAGCAAGGCATCCAGGTAGAAATTGTCCCATTGGGCAAACACAGCATGGATTCTTGAACAGCAGGTCAGGCTTAACTAATCTTTTGGAATTCTGTGAAGACATTATGAGCAAGGTGGACAACAGGGACCCAGTGGATGTGATGTACCTAGATTTCCAAAAGGTCTTCAATAAGGTGCCGCACAAGAGGCTGCTGCACAAGATAAGGTTGCATGGTGTTATGGGTAAAGTATTAGCATGGATAGAGGTTTGTTTGAATAACAGGAAGCAAAGAGTGGGGATAAATGAGTGGCATTCTGGCTGACAATCAGTGACTAGTGGTGTGCCTCAGGGACCAGTGTTGGGACCGCAATTACTTACAATTTATATACAGGGGAACCTCGATTATCTGAAAGTGATGGGAGGGCACTTTTTCGTTTGGCTAATCAATCATTCGGTTCATCGATTAAATGCCTTTCCTCTGGGGCTCAGAGTTTTTAAAGTCTGCTCCCCGTTCAGGAGACTGTAGCAGGACACAGCGGGTGAGGCCCCGCACCAAACCCCATCCAACACCGCTCCCCCCCATGCAACACCCCTCAGCCCCAACCCCGTGCAACACCACCCCTCCAACACTGCCCCCCACCCCCAACACTGTGCAACACCGCCTCAGCCCCCAACATCACCCCAACCTTGTGCAACACACCCCGCCCCCAACCCCGTCCAATACCACCCCCCCTACCCCCAACATCGTACACACCCGCCCCCTCTCTGGGGCAGCTGGACTGGACACCAACAACAAGACTGCTGCAGTTGCCTTTGTGGGATAAGTCTCCAAATAGCGCGCACACGCAACGTTTTATTGCCATTTTTTGACAGGTTCCACCTTTGCCCTGTACAGGGCAATGTTGGAGAGATTAATCTGACGAAGAGGGGTTTAGGGTACTCCCTTGTGTAGAACCCAAGGGAAAGTGTGGGGATAGAGAGAGAGGGTGGGCAGTCAGTCATTTGGAGATGGTGCCTGTTTAATCACTATAAACAAAAGATGCAATTATTGTTGGAAACACTTTGATGTAATGATTCCATCGGGACCTCGAGATCTCCTTGGGATAATCTGATTTTCGGATAATTGGTATTCGGGTAATCGAGATTCCTCTGTAGATGCAGTTGGGGACCATGCATCGTGTGTCAAAGTTTGCAGATGACACTAAGACGAGTGGCAGAGGACTGTGAAACTTTGTGGAGGAACATAGATACTTTGAGTGAGTAGGCAAAAGTCTGACAGGTGGAATACATGTGAAGTTGTCCTTTTTGGTAGGAGTAACATTAAAAAGGATTATTACTTGAATGGTAAAAGGTTGCAGCATGCTGTTATGCAGAGGGACCTAGGTATCCTTGTGCATCATTCACAGAAGGTTGGTCTGCAAGTACAGCAAGTAATTAGGAAGGCAAATGGAATTTTGTCCTTCATTGCTAAAGGCATTGAGTTTAAAAGCAGTTGTAGCTGTACAGGATGATGGTGAGGCCACACCTGGAGTACTGCATGTAGTTTTGGTCTCCTTACTTAAAAAAGGATGTACTGGCATTTGAGGGGGTGCAGAGGAGGTTCACTAGGTTGATTCCGGAATTGAGGTGGTTGACTTATGAGGAGAGACTGAGTAGACTGATTATATTCATTGGAATTCAGAAGAATGAGGGAGGATTTTATAGAAACATAAACAATTATGAAGGGAAGAGATAAGATAGAAGTAGTGCTTGTTTCCACTGGCAGGTGAAACTAGGACAAGAGGGCATAGCCTCAAGATTAGGGAGCAGATTTAGGACTGAATTGAGAAGGAATTTCTTCACCCACAGGAATTTAAATCTATGGAAATCCTTGCCCAGTGAAGTACTTGATGCTACTTCATAAATGTTTTTAAAGCTTTTTTGAATAATAAAGGAATTAAGGGCTATAGTGAGAGTACGGTAAGCGGATCCAAGTCCATGAAAAGATCAGCCATAACCTTATTGAATATCAGAGCAGGCTCAAAGGACCAGATGGCCTATGCCTGCTCCTAGTTCTTATGTTCTTTATGGGGTATTTGAGTATGAGAATGGGGAAGTCTTACTGCAACTGCACAAGGTGCTGTTCAGACCTCATCTGGAGTACTGAGCGCGATTTTGGTCCCTTTATTTAAGGAAAAGTATTATAGAGTCATGGAGTCATAGAGATGTACAGCACGTAAATGAACTCTTTGGTTTTACTCGTCCATGGCGGCCAGATATCCTAACGTAATCTAGTCCCATTTGGCCCGTCTCCCTCTAAACTCTTCCGATTCATATACATACCTAGATGCCTTTTAAATGTTGGAATTGTCCCATCCTCCACCACTTCTTCTAGCAACTCATTCATGCACTATCCTCTGCGTGAAAAAGTTGCCTCTTAGGTCCCTTTTAAAATTTTACCTTCTCACTGTAAACCTATGCTCTATAGTTCTGGACTCCCCCACCCCAAGAAAAAGGCATTATCTATTTACCCTATCCATGTCCCGCATGATTTTATCAACCTCTATAAGGTCACCCCTCAGTGTCCGATGCTCCAGGGAAAACAGCCTCACCTAATCAGCCTCTCCCTTTAGCTCGAACCCTACAACCCTTGTAAATCTTTTCTGAACACTTTCACATTTTGCAACATCTTTCCAATAGGAGGGAGACCAGAATGGCATATAACATTCCAAAAGTAGCCTAACCAATGTCCTGTACAGCCACAACATGACCTCCCAACTCCTATACTCAATGCTTTGCCCAATAAAGGAAAGCATTCCAAACACCTTCTTTACTATCCTATTTACCTGCAACTCCACTTTCAAGGAGCTAGGCACATGCACTCCAAGGTCTCTTTGTTCAGCAACACTCCCCAAGACCTTATTGGAAGCAATTCCGAGAGGGTGGGACCCAGGGAGATAGTGAGGAAAGAGATCGGTCTGAGACAGGTACAGCTGAGAACAGAAGTGAGTCAAGCAGTCAGGGCAGGCAGAAACAAGGTAGGACTAATAAATTAAACTGCATATATTTCAATGCAAGGGGCCTAACAGGGAAGGCAGATGAACTCAGGGCATAATTAGGAACATGGGACTGGGATATCATAGCAATTATGGAAACATGGCTCAGGGATGGGCAGGATTGGCAGCTTAATGTTCCAGGATACAAATGCTACAGTAAGGACAGAAAGGGAGGCAAGAGAGGAGGGGGAGTGGTATTTTTGATAAGGGATAGCATTACGGCTGTGCTGAGGGAGGATATTCCCGGAAATACATCGAGGGAAGTTATTTGGGTGCAACTGAGAAATAAGAAAGGGATGATCACCTTTTTGAGATTGTATTATAGACCCCCCAATAGTCAAAGGGAAATTGAGAAACAAACTTGTAAGGAGATCTCAGCTATCTGTAAGAATAATAGGGTAGTTATGGTAGGGGATTTTAACTTTCCAAACATCGACTGGGACTGCCCTAGTGTTAAAGGTTTAGATGGA
>NC_057712.1:112143052-112195589 GCF_004010195.1 Chiloscyllium plagiosum | reverse complement strand
CTGAGATATTTGTATCATCGATAGTCACAGGTGAGGTGCCGGAAGACTGGAGGTTGGCAAACGTGGTGCCACTGTTTAAGAAGGGTGGTAAGGACAAGGCAGGGAACTATAGACCGGTGAGCCTGACCTCAGTGGTGGGCAAGTTGTTGGAGGCAATCCTGAGGGACAGGATGTACATGTATTTGGAAAGGCAAGGACTGATTTGGGATAGTCAAATCATGTCTCACTAACTTGATTGAGTTTTTTGAGGAAGTAACAAAGAGGATTGATGAGGGCAGAGCGGTAGATGTGATCTACATGGATTTCAGTAAGATGTTCAACAAGGTTCCCCATGGGAGATTGGTTAGCAAGATTAGATCTCATAGAATACAGGGAGAACTAGCCATTTGGATACAGAACTGGCTCAAAGGTAGAAGACAGAGGGTGGTGGTGGAGGGTTGTTTTTCAGACTGGAGGCCTGTGACCGGTGGAGTGCCACAAGGATCGGTTCTGGGTCCTCTACTTTTTGTCATTTACATAAATAATTTGAATGGAAGCATAAGAGGTACAGTTAGTAATTTTGCAGATGACACCAAAATTGGAGGTGTAGTGGACAGAGAAGAGGGTTACCTCAGATCACATTAGGATCTTGACCAGATGGGCCAATGGGTTAGGAAGTGGCAGATGGAGTTTAAATCAGATAAATGCGAGGTGCTGCATTTTGGAAAAGCAAATCTTAGCAGGACTTATACACTTAATGGTAAGGTCCTAGGGAGTGTTGCTGAACAGAGACCTTAGAATGCAGGTTCATAGCTCCTTGGAAGTGGAGTCGCAGGTAGATAGGATAGTGAAGGCGATTGGTATGCTTTCCTTTATTGGTCAGAGTATTGAAGTTAGGAGTTGGGAGGTCATGTTGTGGCTGTTCAGGACATTGGTTAGGCCACTGTTGGAATATTGCGTGCAATTCTGGTCTCCATCCTGTCGGAAAGATGTTGTGAAACTTGAAAGGGTTCAGAAAAGATTTACAAGAATATTGCCAGGGTTGGAGGATCTGAGCTACAGGGAGTGGCTGAACAGGCTGGGGCTGTTTTCCCGAGAGCACAGAGGCTGAGGGGTGACCTTATAGAGGTTTACAAAATTATGAGGGGCATGGGTAGGATAAATAGGCAAAGTCTTTTCCCTGGGATCGGGGAGTCCAGAACTAGAGGGCATAGGTTTAGGGTGAGAGGGGAATTATATAAGAGACCTACAGGCAACTTTTTCACGCAGAGGGTGGTACGTGTGTGGAATGAGCTGCCAGAGGATGTGGTGGAGGCTGGTACAATTGCAACATTTAAGAGGCATTTGGATGGGTATATGAATAGGAAGGGTTTGGGGGGATATGGGCCAGGTGCTGGCAGGTGGGACCTAGATTGGGTTGGGATATCTGGTCGGCATGGACGGGTTGGACCGAAGGGTCTGTTTCCATGCTGTACATTTCTATGACTCTAAGTGATAACAAGGCACTTTGTCTAAGCCTGTGAATGTTGTCTAAGTCAACATGGATTTTTGAAAGGAACATCATGCTTTACAAACCCATTGCAGTGTTTTTGCAGATTCAATAGTATAAAGAAGAACATTGCGTGTAATGCATTTGGAGTTTCAGAATAAAGACCTACTTGGGGCAACTATGCAAAATGAACAAATGGGATTGAGAGCAATATATTGGCTTAGATTAAGAATTGGTTAGTAGATGATAAACAAAAGAGGAATAAATGGGCCCTTATTTTTGTAGTGGAAGGTGACGACTAATGGGGCACTGATATTCACAATATGGTTCAATAATTTGGATGAGGGAACCAATATAACATTTCCATTTTTGCTAATGATACAAATCTAGATGCAACTGGAAGGTGAAGAGAATGCATAGAGGCTTCAAGATGATTTAGACAAGTAAATGAGCAAGTACATTGCAGAATAGTGAATGAGTGTGAATGCAACCATTTTGAAAGGAAATGCAAAATGGCAGAGTATTATTTAAACTGAGAAGTTGGGAAATTTTGATGTACAAAGGGACCTAGACATCCTTCTATAGTGGTCACTGATTCTAGCACGCAGTTACAAAGGAACATGGTAAATTAGTCTTCATCACACAAAGGTTCGAGTATAGTAGCAAGGATGTCTGCAGCTGTGTGGGGGCCTTAGTGAGACACCTGGTATCTTGTGCACTGTTTTGGCCACCCTACGTAAAAGAATGTAATTGCCACAGAGGAAGTGCAGCAATGGTTCACCAGACTGATTCCTGGAATGTCAGGTTGCATGAGGATTGATTGATTTGACTGGGCCTGTATTCACTTGAGTTTAGACAAATGAGAAGGTATCTCTTTGAAACAGACCATTCTAACAGGGTTCAACGGAGTGGTTGCAGGTATTATGGAGGATCCAGAACAAGGAGGCACAGTCTCAGGACACATTTAAAACTGAGGGGAGGGTAAATTTCTTTAAATTAATCTATGTTCTTATTATGTTCTTCATTCTGACAATGGTAACCCTGTGGAATTCTCTACTACATAAGGCTGTAGAGACCAGGTCACTAGGTATTAAGGAGTATGCAGAGAGTGGAAGTGCAGCATTAAAATAGTGGATCAGCCACAATCATTTGAATGGCAGAACAGGTTTGATAGAAAATAAGAGTAAGCCATTTGGCCTATGTTTAAGTTTAACATTTTATCAAAAAGGTAGCTGTTCTAATACAAACACCCCTGTACAACTCTGGGTAAAGTTACACAGAGCTGAAATGGAATAAGCCATGTTGGACTAAATGTTCTACATACTATGAGAGGCAAGGTCACCAGTCCAGATTGTATTCTTTTCCCCTAAGTCATTAATTAAATTTCCTGACACTAAATAAACATTTCCTTACTGATGGTCCGAAGACTTAATGATAAGGAGCATCCTATAGTCGGCTGTAACTTGCAGTTAAATGTTATTAGTAGCTGAGTTAAAAGCATCATCGATAAAACAGTTCTTCTTAAAGACTGTAGACCATCAACACGATTGACTATTAACTGACCTTTGAAGTGTATGAGTCAGTCCTCCACCGTATTTATACATAATGCAAGACAGTATGGTAACAAAATGAGAAGAGTATATAGGCACACAGTGAAGGCAGAACACAACAAGTGACCCAGAGGTTTTATTAATTTGAATATAAAAGTAAATCAAACATGTACAAAGGTTGGTGACCATTTCAATCTATTTGCCCAACAAGGGCATTGCTGCACCAAATGCACATTGTAAATTATTTTATATAGATGAAAAATATATGAATTTTAAAAAATGTTAAATTTCGAGTACATGAGCCCATGTGATTATCAGCAGTGCTTCAAGTCAATTTCAAAGCAACAAGCATCACATTAAAACACAATTAAATGTATCAATTCATTAAGCTACTCTACAGTAATTTAATAATTAAATTCATCAGAGTCAAATATACAGACATTGCCTTCAGAACCAGTGATCATTGTTCCCATGTGATGTCATTTTGCCGCAGGGTGTGCTGCAGTTTCTGTGCATTCCTAAGTAGCTGAAGGCTTTCTTTTCCTTTCTGGCCAAGAGCAGGAGTTGTTTTGACTGAAAATTCTGTTCCCTTGGGTATAACTGATGCTTCCTTCATTTCATCCAAAGCTTTCATTCGTTTCCTTGTGTCAGCCATCTCCCTCATAACGTTTTTCGCTTTTACCTTCAATTTCTCAACCTAAAAGTATAAAATTAAATTGTTGGGCAATTATTTTTTAACTAAACATTTTCCACGCACGGATATTTAATCAGAGATTTACTTTGTGTAGAATCTGAATTAATATTCATTTAAAAACTGACAAGATTAGTTAGTAACCAGCATCACTTAAAGATTCTATTTAAAAATCCATTAAATATAAAGCAATCTTATGCTAAATATAATTAATTGTTGCAAATGGGTTGTGGGTTTCTAGTTTCTTAGATAACTAATGCGACTGAGACAAAACAACGTCCAATTTTAGTTTCTAAGTTGGATGGTCTTATAACTGGCTGCATATTTGTTACAAAGTAACTTATTTTCTCAGGATGTGCATTTAACTGGCAAGGCTGACAATTATTGCCCATCCCTAATCACCAAAGTAGTGATGGTCAGTGATCTTCTGGATGGGCTGTATTCAATATAATGGTGTGACCTGCTTTGTTACTTCAAAAGGTCAGTTATGAGTCAACCATATTGTTGTGGGACTAGAGTCACATAGTCTTGTTATGAAGGTGTGGGTGTACTGTACTTTTAAGAGTTAAAAGCTAGTAGAACTACCTGACAGCACCAAGTGTTCTGAAAAAAATATAATGTAACATTTGGTTGCCTGGAGACAAAAAAATTCGAATTCGGCCAATCAGTTTAAATTATACGCAAAAATACCAACCTCCAATTAGGTTTCAATTGAGTATATTGACAATCTTAAAAGCCAAATGACACAATCCAATGCTTTAGGGGCATAAGACCAGGGAAAATTGAACAGCTGGGAGGAGAACTGCCAAGCCACCAGCATGTAAAGACGGCCTGAAAAATAGCTCCCTTAAAAAAGTTACCTTTATCAATCAGTAACCTTTGAAGCAGAATTCCATAGAAGAAAAGAAAACCAGAATACAGAGAAGAACTAAAAGCTACCTGGTTTTGAGATAAGAAATTTTGTTTTGTAAATCTTAAATCGGAACTTTTTTTTAATCAGACCAGTATTGTAGAGGGGAAAGTAAAAGATAGGCGAGAGGAAGGAGTTGTAAATAATTGTTAGTTAATTATTATTTTCTGTTATACTTTAAAAAATAAATTTGTTAATTTTTACTTTAAATAGTTCCTGGCCTCTCGAATTTTCACAGATTACTGCACGGGATAAATCTTTTGTGTGTTGCTGGGTTAAATTAAGCTGAAGAGTTTACCCCATGTTGTAACTGTCTAGACCGAAATCTCAATGCACAGTAGGTTTCCTTTCTTAAAATGATAATTTGCTAATCAATTCTACTTTAACACCAATGTGACCAATTCAGGGTCATTTTGATTTCAGCTTTTTATTGCCCGATTTTAAGAACTGAAATCATGTTTGAAAACTATATAGTGGAATGTGAACTCTACTGAATTATAAAAATATAACCACTTCCTCCAATGCCTATAACATGAAAAGATGAAGCCAAATTTACCACTTGTACAGACAGGAAGTTGAATCATTTCTCAGGCAAGATTATTTAATTTTTTTTTTCAGTAAAAGCTTCCAGCTGCCAGACATCATCTCTCTTCACCTTAACATCTATACGTTCCTGGATTTCAGCAGTGAATGAATTCAGTTAGGGGGTTAGTTAGTTCAGTTGGTTGAACAGCCAGTTTACGATGCAAGTGGTGCCAACAGCGTGGACTCAATTCTTGCACCAGCTGGGGTTACCATGAAGGACTCTCCTTCTCAACCTTTCCCATTGCCTCAGGCATGGTGACCTGCAAGTTAAACTACCTCAGGGGTGGTGTCCCTGTCTAGTGAGGTAGCAGCCTTATGGTCAGGTAAGGCTTAGTGCCTCTTACTTTGACCATCAACGATTCTCCTCCATTTCTGTATTTTGAAAGATAGAGAAACAAAATAATGAAAGCATTTCTGATGTACCTGATTGAGTCATATGATTGCTTTTAATTATTTTGTGTTGCAAGAAGAAAATAATGGAAGTCTCAACAGGAGTAAAAAAACTGTTATAACTGGCAAGGCTGACAATTATTGCCCATTGCTCGTCACCAAAGTGGTGATGGTCAGTGATCTTCTGGATGGACTGTGTTCAATATAATGGTGTGACCTGCTTTGTTACTTCAAAAGGTCAGTTGAGTCAACCATATCGTTGTGGGACTGGAGTCACATAGTCTGGACTGAAATCTCAAAGTACAGTAGGTTTCCTGTCTTAAGATAATTAGCTAATCAATTCTATTTTCATACCAATGTGACCAATTCAGGGTCATTTTGATTTCAGCTTTTTATTGCCTGATTTTAAAAACTGAAATTACATATTAAAACTATAGATGGAATCTGAACTCTACTGAATTATAAAAATATAACCACTTCCTCCAATGCCTATAACATAATGTGAAAGGATTAAGAAAATTACTCCTGTTAGCTCAGTGATTGTACTGTAGCCTAATTCAGAAGATTGTGGATTCAAGAGCACAAAGTAGGCAGATATTTAAATACAAGACAAAGGAAATGCTGTACAGTCAGCTAAGTTGTCATTCAAATGAGATTTTAGGCCAAGCTCCAAATACAAAAATGGGTTTAAGATTAATGGTACTATTTGAAAGCTTTTCTGGTCAATATTCATTTCTTAACTGATAAGACTAACACAGCTCAGCTGAATTTGTCTCATTGTAGACTCTAGTACACTGCTGCAAGTAATTAGGCTGTAGTATTTGTCCATCAAGTAATGGCTACATTCTTCAAAAGCAAAACCCTTTGGAATGCCAAGGTGAAAGGTACAATACATGTAAATGCATCCGCTCTATTTCCTTACACTATTTACTAGGGTTTTTTTTCCCTATATATCCTCTTCCAGAAATAAAAACAAATCAGTTAAAAAAGATCCGATTAGCTCCTTAGTCTACAATAAATTGGATGCATTGATACATTGACGTTGATGTCCTCACCACAGGAAAATTGAATAAACAGAAACTAAATCATTGTGCTATTTTGCATTTGAATTTTGAACGAATCAATGCTCTTTATTTGCCCTCTAGGTGTCACACTATCATCACAGTTACAATGAATTTAAAGCAACTGCTAACAATGCAGGTTTTGTAAAAGAACCTTGGGACATAAAAGATATCCAAAGTTCTATAGAACTACAAGTTATTGTTATAACTAAAGTTGTCATCAAAAGTTTTTTTTATTGGAATTGTTATAAAATTAATCCTGTCCCCAACAAAAGCTCCACATGAAACCAAAGATATAAAACTTTTTAAAATGGTAAATGCTGAATATTGTCAGCTGCTTTAGGCTAAATATCAATAATGAAGATGAAACTTGCAAAGTAATCTTATACCGTGGGCGGCACGGTGGCAGTGGTTAGCACTGCTGCCTCACAGCACCAGAGACCCGGGTTCAATTCCCGCCTCAGGCGACTGACTGTGTGGAGTTTGCATGTTCTCCCCGTGTCTGCGTAGGTTTCCTCCAGGTGCTCCGGTTTCCTCCCACAGTCCAAAGATGTGCAGGTAAGGTGAATTGGCCATGCTAAATTGCCCGTAGTGTTAGGTAAGGGGTAAATGTAGGGGTATGGGTGGGTTGCGCTTCGGCGGGTCGGTGTGGACTTGTTGGGCTGAAGGGCCTGTTTCCACACTGTAATGTCATCATCATCATCATCTAATCTAAACTACTGGTACAGATCAAGTAAACCAATGTTAATCTCTGAAAAACTACAAAGATGTGGTAATCTCTGGTCCAAATATTATTGGAATTTTTAACTTTAGCTGCAAACATCTTTGAGCTTTAGAAAAGTTTTTTTTAAAGTACAGTATAGTCAAACTGCTCATTGTTGGAAGAGTTTAGCACAGGTAGGCATAACATTAAAATCAGAACCAGGTCTTTCAGATGAGAAGTTAAAAAATATTTATTCATGTAAAGGTTCGAACTATTAACCACCAAAAGCAGTAGATGCTCAACTCAATTAATCATTTTAAATCTGATATCAGTTTTTGCTAATTAAAGGTATTAGGAGATGGAACCAAGGTAAGCTAAATTAAGATGACTGATTTTATTAGTTGGAAATGTTTTGTTAGCTCTTTCAAAGTTGATTAGCAAATGGAAACCCTTCAAATTGGTTAATTTTTAATCAAATGAGGCATTTGAACCAAATGAGCATATTTTACTTCATGGGCAAAAACCAATTCTGACAAATATTTTCAGAAGAGGCTGGGGCAATATTTATCTCCATTTCATGGACATACATGAGATGGAACAATTATTAAAATATTAGAGATAGTTAGGAATCTCTTGTTCAGATTAAATTTCTACAATTTTAGACATCAAACATTGAATAAAATGGACCTCTATTGCTGTTCTCAGCAGCTGCAGGAGGATAGCTCCACAGATGTTTCTCTTTGTAATTTTTAAAAATTAAATTGCTTTCTTGCGATGATTTCAACATAGCATTGTAATCTAAGGGTTCAGTTCACGTTATAAAGCACAAGTAGCTGTAATTTAACTGGCATCTGAACCATTCAACCAAGATTATTTTATGTCACTGGAGAATATGAAGAATCCTTGTTTAAAATCAGATACTTACATTGCCCTGGTGCTTTTTGAGTTTAGAAATTTGATCACCTTTCTTCTCCATCCGTTTTACCAGACATTCAAGTTCACGTTCTAAATCTTCACGGACATCAGTATTTTTGGTACCTTGTATTTGTTTAAGCAGGTCTTGATGCTCACTGGGAACACAGAATTTGGCAATATTTACAAAAATGAAGTAACTTGCAAAATCAATCTACATGAATTCAATCTTCACCACAACAACTGGCTTGGGCTTTTGCCCGAAACGTCGATTTCGCTGCTCGTTAGATGCTGCCTGAACTGCTGTGCTCTTCCAGCACCACTGATCCAGAAATTAATTTCCACCTTGTCAAGCCAGCAAAACCCTTCACGTACTTTCAAGTTAAGAAATAATAATAATGATGAAAATGCATTTATATAAAACCTTTAACACTGAAATTTCCCAAACTATTTCACAGGGGCATGACCAAGAAAAAGGTGGCCACATAAGGAGATATTAGGATAGGTGTTGGTTATTTCAGAGAACACAGCTGAGGCAGGGAACAAAGACAATGTACTAAATCTTTCAGTCTTTAGATTGTCAGAAACCAAATGCACAAGTGAAAATGTGTGTCAGGATCCTGTGGAAATCCTGCCATACAGGTTTACATTGGGATTATTTAAAACTTTGATAGGAAATCTCCTGACTCTCTCTACGAATGTCTGAATTTGGAGATTCTAAATAGATCTTTGATACGTGCCAGCATGCTTACCCAGGTAATGTTTGATTAAAACCTAGTCCAACACATGGGTACTCTTATGAAGTTGAAGGTGTGTACTGTACCTTTAAGAGAAAGTGAATGTTGTTCTGCACTGAGAGCTTACAAGCACCTATGTCATATGACTAGATAACAGTCTCAGAGTGTACTGATAAATTGAAAATATGTAACATTTGGCTGTGAAATGGATAGCTGAGTTGGTTGCTGTTTTGACAACAATTTGAATTTAACCAATCAATTTAAATTATGTCCCAGGATACTAAAACCCAATCAAATTTGAATTTATTGTTTGGCCAATATCAAACCAATGAGATAATCCGATGTTGGGGTTTAAAAAAGCCAGGCATTTTGACAATCAGAGAGAGTAACTGCCATCGAGTGGGAGAGCAAGAGCCAAAAGATTGAAACACTCTCTGTCAAAGGTACCGTTTCATATGAAACATATTCGCAGTAAAAGACAGATGACAACCCAGGGAGATCTTCAGTCGGAAGACAGACAGACACTGGAGATGATATCTGCCAAATGGATTTGAAATTAAATTGATATAACTTCAATAAGTGTTCTATTGGAACAGTATATTGTTATAGAGTTGCAGGCAGGTAATAAGCAGTTAAGAGAAAGGAGGGCTTAGAGTTGTGAATAGTTGATGTTTAAGGTTCACTGTTAAAGAATAAATTAATATTACTTTCTTTAAATAGTGTAATTTGGGAGTTCTCTATTACTCATCTTTTAACAGATTAAGAGGCAAGGTGAGCTTTTCTGGATGTTTGGTTTAATTAACAGAGGGGTTCACAGTCGTGTCGTAATGGTACTGAAACAACTGCTAACCCACCACCCCCAAAACCACAATTTAACTGCACCCCTAACCCTTGACTACAACCCCTGTCCCCCTACTTCTAACAGAATCCCCTGACTCACCGACACTATGTCCACCCAAACTCCCTCCCTGATGCGACTTCTATTCTCAACCACTCGTCTGTCACCCCAATCAGACCGATTATCCTTCAACCTGACTACTTTGACAACCCGTCAATCCTACCAATTCACCCCCATCATTTAACCAAACTAAATACCTCACTCACCAATCAATCCAATCCACTCACACACTCACTTCACTAAAATTAACACTTAACCTTGAAACATTATGCAGCAATTGGTGCTGTAAAAGGGCATGTGAAGTCTTCCCGACTCTCACTGCTCCAGAGTTCCCTGAGGGATGTGCACATTTTATGAAAACCTGGGTCAAAATAACCCCAGAGGAACACACAAGGACATACATTTGGGGGAAATCTTTGTACACATTGGCAATCTAACCATCATTGCCGCTGCTTGGAGGATCTAGGCCAAAAGGCTTCAGTTTTCCCGATAGTTAATCGAATAATCTCTGCTCATCCATTACAGGATGTCAGATAATCTCTGATCCCAATCACAGCCAGTGGAGAGATTGGGTTGTTTTGGTGGGATGGGATTGGATGTTAATGTTTATGTGGAACCTAATGCTTTCTAACAATCGTATGGAATTGCAGCATGTAGATGAGGATATTAGCTCTTACATTTGGCATTGCCCAGTTATAAATTAAACAGATTGACAAATACTCAGTTCTAACTACATACAGAAACAAAGCAAATCCTCAATTGGATATCCCCAGCAAATCACTGACTTGTATCAGAACCCCAACATATCTTTCAACCCTTTGTGATTCTGCATATGCTTTTGAAGTAGTTTCCACATTTAAACTTGCCACTCTGGAAAGTCATTTCTCCCAATTTTTCTACTGTATTTTTATAGTCATTATCTCATATTTACAGTCTTTGCTTTGCATTCAGCAATGGGTAGAATCATAAATCATGGAAATATTTTCTCCATTTTTACCCTGTCTTATCATTCATAATTTCTAAAGAGAAAAGGTTCCGTTTACTAAATCTTGTCTGATAGCCATTATCTCTCATCTCTGAAATTTGCATTTCCTACAGCGCTACTACATTCTTTTTGATGATGTTGAGGTTAGAATTGAATATAGTGCTTTAAATCCAACCTAACTAGAGGAGCTACATCATAATTTCACAACTTCTGAATTCTACACCCCTATTGTTAGCATTTGTATTTCCTTTGTTGATTTTGGCTTTTAAAGAGTTGTTCACATTTTTCATTCCCATTTGGTTCTGTATTTTCTAAATCCAATTTGCCTTTCTAGTTTTTTCTTCCAAAGTGCATCCACTCACATTTACTTGCCACTGAATGGCCCTGGTTTGCAAGATTTCAATGCCTTCTTCAATAATATTGCATTGCTCCTCAGTGTTAGTCATACCTCCCAGTTTGGTACCTTTTTCCATTCTTATATTGAATTATTTAACCTAATATTCACTGCTTGTGAAATTCAAATATGCTACTTTCTTCCAATTTGAATTATTTATTTTTACACTCAGCTTTCTAATCTTTAGCCAATATGTCATCCATGCCTTGCCTCCGTACGGACTAACCTTTGTCATAAGCCTACTGTGTCAGACCTTATCAAAGCCCAGTAGAAAATCCAAATATATGAGACCAACCATATTACCTCTTCAAAGAATTCTAATCAGTAAGCTGCACACAGAGTCAGGAAGGAGAGATCACATCTGGAGTGAGACACAGCCCAAGTTAGTATAAAGTTTGGGGAATTTGGTGCAGAGCGGAGGAGGTGCTTTTTGCTTGATAGTTTGCTTTTCTGGTTCATAGTCAGCACAAACCAAAGAGTAACATCAAAGGAAAACCATAAATTCATTGGGTGGTAATAGCTTCCAATCTGACTGTCAATTATACGTTACTTTCAAATCAAAGGTAAACAGGAGAAATATTTACAGGTTACAAGCTAAAACATCAGTTGGAAATTATTAAAAAACTCAATTAAGAACTAAACAAATAAAACAGAGATAAAGGGCCAAGCGATGTGTTGTAACTGCATGCTATGGGAGTTGGCTAGGACCCTAATGTGATTCATAGCGACCAAGTGCTGGTTTGCTTGAAGAACTCTGGTTCACAGGGGTTGATGAGCTGGAGTCTGAGCTTCAAACACTAAAGTATCAAGGAGGGGAAGAGTTACCTGGACACTGCATTTCAAGAGAAAATCACATCCTTTAGATTAACTACCTCAAATTCAGTCACTGGTCAGGGGGAGGAGGGTGCGACAATGAGCGAGGCAGATAGAGGCATCCAGGAGATAATGCTGAAGGACCCTCAGCGCTCGAAATTGTCTGACATGTTTGAGATACTTGCTGTGTGTGTGGATGAGAGCAAGGGCTGTGGGGTGGATGATCAAATGGACCATAGCACCTTGGTACAGGGAGCCATTTAATGGGGGGGGGGGGGAAATGGAGAAAAGAGAAGTGTAGTCAGGAGAATAAATAGTGTTCTCTGTAACCAAGATCGAGAGTCCCAAAGGCTATGTTGCCTGCCCAGTGCCTAGGCTCAGAATACCTCAACTGGGTTGCACAGGAACTTAGAATGGGAGGGAAAAGATTAAGTCATGGCCCACATAGGTGACAATGATATAGGTTGAAAGAGGAAAGAAGTTCTGAGGAGGGGATATGAGCAGCTAGGGGTTAAATTGAAAAGCAGAACCAAATAATAACCTCCAGATATTACCAGAGTCACAATTGGTACAGGGGCAACAAGATTAAAGAGATAAAATATGTGTTTTAAAGATTGGCATGGGAGAAATGGGTTCAAATTCATGAGACATTGGTATCATTCATTGAAAAAAGTTGAGGAGGATCCAGAGGAGATTTACAAGCATGATCATAGGGATGAAGGACTTGTCATATGAGGAGTGGTTCAATACTCTTGGCCTATAATCTATGGAGTTTAAAAGGTTGAAGGGAGAATATCAAATGAAACTTACAGAATACTGAGGGGGCTGGATAATGTGAACATAGTGAAGATGTTTCCATTAGTAGGAGACAGTAGGACCCGAGGGCACATCCTCAGAGTAAAGGACTACACTTTCGAGCAGAGATAAGGAGAAATTTCTTCAGCCAGAAGGAACTCATTGTCACAGAAGATTGTGGAGGCCAAGTCATTAACTGAGTTTAAGACAGACAGTTAGATCCTTGACTAATAAGGGGATCAAGGGTTACAGGGAGAAACGTATCAGCCACGATAGAATGGTAAAGGAAACATGTTGGGCTGAATGGCTTAAGTTTGCTCCTATATTTTATAGCCTTATGGGGAAGGGCTCAGCAGAGGTTATTAAAGGTTCCAGAACAAGTAATAGAACAAGGAGGGCTCAGGAATTTATCTTCAGATATAGGACAATTATATGAAGGGGGGTAGTCAACACAGAATTAAACATGTTACACATGAATGCATGCAGTATACAAAACAAGGTAAATGTGCTTGTTGAACAGATTGGAATTGGAGGGTACAATGTTGTGGGTATCATAGATGTGGTTGTGAGGAGATTAGGGTTGGAAACCAAATATCCAAGGAGATGCATCCTATCAATAAGTCAAGCAGATAGGGAAAGGGGGCAGGGCTGCCTTGCCAGTGTGAAATGAAAGTAAACCGACAGCAAGTGATATAGAGTTGGAAGCTGTAGAATCTGCATGAGTAGAGTTGAGGAACCACAGAGGAAAAAAGACCCTAATGGAAGTTTATACAGGCTTCTTAGCAGTAGTCAGTATGTGGAGAAGAAATACAATCAGGAGATTTAAAAGGCATGTAAGAAAGACACAATTACAATGATCACTATGCAGGTGGACTGGGAATTCCAGAATTTTGTCTCAGCAACAATGAAGGAATGGCAATATATTTCTAAGTCAGAATGTTGACTAGTCTGGAGGGGAACTTGCAAATAGTATAGTGTTCCCATTTTTCTCCTTCCCTTGTCCCTCTAGATGGAAGAGGTTGTGGGTTTAGAAGGTGCTGTCAAAGGATGTTTGGTAAATTCCTGCCGTATATCGTGTAGATGGCTACCCATACTGGTGCTACTCAGCATTGTTTGTGGAGTGTGTGGATACTTGCGGACATGGTGCCAATCAAGCAGGGTGCTTTGAAATAGATGGTTTCAAGCTTCTTGAGTGTTGTTGGAGCTGCACTCATCCAAGTAAGTGGGGAGCATTCCAGTACATTCCTTGCACGTAATGAACACGGCCTGGGGAGTCAGGAGGTGAGTTACTCATTACAGTATTCTGCTCTTGTAACCATTGCATTTAAATGCCAAGTCCAGTTTGGTTTTTGATTAATGTTGATAGTGAGGCAGTGATGGTGACACCACTGAATGTCAAGTGATGGTGGTTAGATAGTCTCTCATTGGAGATGGTCATTGCCTGGCATTTGTGTGGCACACGTTATTTGCCACCAGGTAGGCCAAGCCTGGATACTGTCCAGATCTTTCTGCATGTGAAATGGGACTGCTTCAGTATCTAAGCAGTTATGAATGGTGCTGAACATTGCACAGTAGCATTCCCCACTTCTGACTTTATGATGGAGGGAAGGTCGTTGATGAAGCAGCTGAAGATTTTCAAAGTTTGGGAGAAGATTTGTAGCTTGGGTGCTCGTTGTTGTGGTTCTGTTCGCCGAGCTGGGAATTTGTGTTGCAGACGTTTCGTCCCCTGTCTAGGTGACATCCTCGGTGCTTGGGAGCCTCCTGTGAAGCGCTTTTGTGATGTTTCCTCCGGCATTTATAGTGATTTGTATCTGCCACTTCCAGTTGTCAGTTCCAGCTATCCGCTGCAGTGGCCGGTATATTGGGTTCAGGTCGATGTCCTTGTTGATTGAATCTGTGGATTCAATCTGACCAGCTATCCTTAGTAGTCACATACTCGGATGACAAGCAACATGAGTTCGACTGGGACAACACTACTATTATAGGACAAGCCAAACAGAGAACAGCCAGGGAATTCCTAGAGGCATGGCACTCATCCACAGATTCAATCAATAAGCACGTCGACCTGGACCCAATGTACCGGCCACTGCAGCGGACAGCTGGAACTGACAACCGGAAGCGGCAGATACAAATCACTATAAATGCTGGAGGAAACATCACAGAAGGGCTTCACAGGAGGCTCCCAAGCACTGAGGATGTCACCTAGACACGGGACAAAACGTCTGCAACACAAATTCCCAGCTCGGCGAATAGAACCACAGCAGCTGAAGCTGACTGGGCCTCGGAAAGCAACCAGAGGACCTCCTGCAGAGATGTCCTGAAGTCAGGATGACTGACCTGCAACAACAAGCCTTTTCCGACATGCCGGTATGATTCCAACCAGCAGAGTATTTGCCCCCTAATTTCCATTGATACCAATTTTGCTAGGGCTCCTTGATCCACACTCTCAATTATCGCCTTGATTCAAGAGCTCTCACTCTCTGGCATAGGAAGCCAATGAACCAGAATATGTTTACAAAAACAGACTGAGCACAAGCGCAGTTATAAATGTTCATAGTGCTTGCTCAGAAATCATACTAAAGCAAAAACAGATGCATCCCTACTTGATTTCAAAACCCAGCTAAAACAAAAGAAATGCACAATTAGAATGTGCTTAAACAACAGGTGCCTAAATTCAACACTGAAATGTTTGGAGATTATCAAAAATTCTAGTATAAGGTGCATAGATTCAACATTAGATGAAAAGAAATGTTTAAAATCCATACCCATATAGAGAAGCTGGCAAATTGAGAGAAATGATTGTCTAGGAGGCAATAAAGACAGTTAAAATGTGGAGTTGGAGATCATCCCACCCAAGTCTGTACTTTGCTCTCTAGACTGGAGTTGTATTTCTATACTTACAAGCTCATTTGGCCCAGCTCATCTTGTAATGCTAAGAGAAGCTCAGAAAGATCAGTTAGTGAAGAGGATGAGGGACAGGATTCAAATTGTTGATCCCCTTTCTTCACTCTGCCAGGATGAGAAGTTATTTTTCGTGAATTCTTAACAGTCCTTTCAATGGGACGTTTCTGTCTTCCATCAAACTTCATTGTGTTATAATGCTTCATCAGATGGAAAACATTCTGTACATTTGCTGTGACAGAATGGCTGGAACTAACAGACTTGAACACAAAAAGAGCAATTTAAGAATGTATTTAAAAAAAAAAGCAATTTTCTTCACACCAGGATCTCTATACATTTGCTTCCATAGAACTGAACACATTTGATAAGCTGCATAAGACTTTAATGACCACAGTGACTCCAAATGCAGAATAACTTTAACGTGGTGGGCGGCACGGTGGCAGTGGTTAGCACTGCTGCCTCACAGCGCCAGAGACCCGGGTTCAATTCCCGCCTCAGGCGACTGACTGTGTGGAGTTTGCACGTTCTCCGCGTGGGTTTCCTCCGGGTGCTCCGGTTTCCTCCCACAGTCCAAAAATGTGCAGGTCAGGTGAATTGGCCATGCTAAATTGCCCCTAGTGTTAGGTAAGGGGTAAATGTAAGGGTATGGGTGGGTTGCGCTTTGGCGGGTCGGTGTGGACTTGTTGGGCCGAAGGGCCTGTTTCCACACCGTAATGTAATCTAATAATGTAATCTAATGTCTATATGGGACATGTACTGTAGTCTTAGCTGACATTACTACCCATTTCATTTTATGTAGTTAACTTGAGCAAAATTACTTAATGACATAATTTTAATTGGGAGAGGGGTGGAAAGAAGCTGTCATCAGAACAAGGTACTAACAGTGTGCAATGCACTCACTCATTATCCGCTGAATGCTATCCCGCAGATCTGTGCATTCATAAGGTTAGCCCAGACTCCAATGCTTTTCCCATTGACTTGTCCAGTCTAATCACTTGATCCTTCATGTGGATAGGAGTTACATTGAAGCAGTATCCACAGTTTTTTTTTTAAATTAGCCGCAGGAAGTCCATGCCCCTATTCCCCATGGATAATGAGCATTTGGTGCGCCACAGAAAATAGGTTTGATTCCTATACTGTGAACATCCACTAAGAGACAGTTGCCATCTCATTGCTCAGTAACCACATCTCTTAAAACAGAACTTTAAGAGTTCCTTACTTCCTTCTTTTGAAAGTCTTTCAATTTATTTAAAAGTTGAGCAAAGAAACTTGTGCATCCAACCCGTAACACTCCTCCATCATCACTCTTCTAGAGGTGCAAAATCCAATCCAAATTATATATTTCCTCATGGATAAACAATTGCCACTTATTCTGCATTTCACATTCATTAGTAGAAAATGGACTATAGTAAGATGTAATAGGCCAAATTTATTCTTACAACTAGGAGAAAGTGAGGACTGCAGATGCTGGAGATCAGAGCTGAAAATGTGTTGCTGGAAAAGCGCTGCAGGTCAGGCAGCAACCTGCAATCTTCTTCCTGACCTCTCCGCCCCCACCCCCACTCCAGCCTATCACCCTCATCTTAACCTCCTTCCACCTATCACATTTCCAACGCCCCTCCCCCAAGTCCCTCCTCCCTACCTCTCCTCATTCCTGAAGGGCTCATGCCCGAAACGTTGATTCTCCTGCTCCTTGGATGCTGCCTGACCTGCTGCGCTTTTCCAGCAACACATTTTACAGCTCTTATTTTTACAACTGGATATAATACCATACTGATTGCTTCACATCACACTCTGTCAAACATCACCAGTGCTTGAAATAACAAAGCTTCATTGTCTTCTCTGTATGCAAGAATAGACTGACCAAAAACTTCACTCTTTGAAACTTACAGTGCCAGCGACAAATGGAAATTCTGCATGGCCTGACGAAACACGAGGCGAGCATGAGTTTTCTCTTCTCATCTCATTCTGGAAAAGCAAGCAATTCCTTGTAAAACATCATTAGAAAAGCTAAGAGGCACACTATTTACAATCAGAGAATTTTAGCTTTATCTTTAAAACTTATGAGAACAACTGCCAAGGATGCTGGAATCTAAAATATATATTCTGTTTAGCATTGAAGTTTCCCACCAGAGCATATTCTGCATTCTTCTCACCCCCAGGACTTTATCAAAGTGGTGTTCAACATTAAATTCATCAGCTGGGGAGGAGTGGGAGTAGCATAATAATCAGTTTTCCTTGCCCATGTTTGACCAATGCCATGAGGTTTCATACAGTCCAAAGTCAAGGAGCACAAAGAGACCCCATAGAGAGACAGACATAACAGGGTACCCACGGTCACATCTTTGACCAGAGGAAAAAGTGAGAGGAATTTTAAAAATGACGTTCAAAGTGAGGACAAACTCAGCTAGGTTCACGGGGGATGGTAGTGGATAGGAATGGCAGTGGATAGGGATGGCTCAGGTCTTCTGAGCCAGTCCTGAGACCATGTTGATGGGGATGGACACGTAAAGGGATTACATGTCTATGGTGAAGAGGAGGCAGATGGTGTCTGCAAACTGGAAATTTTGAAACCAGCATAAAGCATCAGGAGAATCGTGGATGTAAGTGAGTAGGAAATAGATGAGGGAACATATAAAAAAAAAGTCGTGGTAGGAAGGAAGAAGTTCCAAGGGGCAGGTATAGGCAGTCCTATTTGTGGTCTCTGGGGAGAGGGGTGAAACTAGCTGGGGGACTAGTAGCCAGGAGGTTGTCGCAGGGAGATCCCCAGTTGAGATGATGTTGATGACAGTCGTGGACACAATGGTCTGACCCTCGATAGTAGTGCCATGGTCCTGGGGAAGACAGTAGGTGGTGTCCAAGAGCTAGCGCGCAGCCTTTGCAATGTAGAGGTCAGTATGCCAGACAACAGTACCACCCAGTCAGCATGTTTGGTGACAAAGTCAAGACTGGATCTGAGAGCATGGAGTGTAGTCAAGTTAGAAGGAAATAGGTTCAATTACGAGAGGAGGAGCAGAAAATTAAGGCAATCAATGTTGCATAAACAATTCTCAATAAAAGTGTCAAGAGCAGGTAAAAGGCCAAAGGAAGGGGTCTAGGTGAAGGGAGAATATCGGAGGTGGGTGAAGGTGTCAGCGGGATGGCTCTAGGCCTGTGGAAGATTTGGCAGCATTAATACATACACAGGAGGACACCACTTGGTCCATTCTCTTCAAGATCTTTGCACAAATAAATGCAAGGGCATGTCGTAATTGGGCACTGGAACTATATCTTCAGAAGCCTGATGATATGCTCAGTGGTGATCTTGTGAGCAGTTGGCTTTGGTTATAGCACTTCTATGGGTCTGCCGCAGGCCCCCCAGAATACATTCATAGAGTTCTGCACTATGGACTGCACTAAACACTATATAGGACAAACAGGAAGACAGCTAACAATCCGCATACATGAACAATAGTGGTCTGTCCCTGCCGCTTCTGGTTGTCAGTTTCAGCTGTCCGCTGTCGTGGTTGGTATATTGGGTACCCAGCACTGATGATGTCGCCTAGCCAGGGGACGAAACGTTTGCAACAAAAACTTCCAGCTCGGCGAACAGAACCACAACATAGAGTTCTGGTAATAGCAAGAGGAGCTGTGGCACTCAGTAGTACCGTACAATGACTGAGTCAAGGGAGCTATCAGATTAGTGAGACCACACAGGCAGAAAGTTCTTGAATATATGGTTACATCTTTAGGGAATAAACATCCTCCCAGTTGATGAAACTCAATGGCTGTTCATTCAGTGTCTTGATAGCCACATGGTTGCAACTAATGGCGCTCTGCAACTGTTGGAATTAAGAGATGGAGACAAATCTATGCCCTCTATGCCTGCAAAGCCACATTTATTTGAAATTACAAATATGGCAGTGATTTTTGAGTTGCAATTTTGTGCTTTCACATATGAACTAGATGCAGTCTTCTTCAGCCGCAATGCTCTCTCATTTTCAGGTAGCTTTGTTCTTGACATAATCTGTGCCAAGGGGATGACCTTTATTGCATTCTGCCACTCATTCCTTTCCTCTACATGAGCGCTGCATCAGTTCCTGCAGATGCAGAATATCATTATCCACTTAATCCCATGCCCGGCTATTGCTTTGTTTGTAGTCACAATGTTTAGTGGCCTACCCCTCCACAAGTTCTCACAATCCTTGAAAGGTCACAATTCCTCAGTTGACAGACCACTTGCTCCTCTAGATCTGTTCATCTAACAATAACAGGATAACATTGGCTAATATTCAACTGTGCACCTGTAGTGGATCTATCAAAGTGTATAGTACAGCCATGACTGGCTCCATACATTGTTGCCACCTTTATGTATTTGGCTTGTTTCAGAGCCATTGTATAAATCATGATTACTCACAAAGCACAAAACTGGCTCTCCATAATGTAGCCAGTTATGGAGCAAAATAAACAGTCTTTATTTGGTATGGAACAGAATTAGGCAGGTTACGGAGTCCTGTCTTCCACACCGAAGCAAAATCACAGACAACCAAAATGGCAACAGCAAACCAGTCGCCAGAACTAAATGGTGTACCTGTATTTTTCTGCTCTTACCTCATTGATGAGAAAATTCTACTAAGTTGATTAATATAGTTAGTCACATCCAAATTAAAATTTATAGACTTATAATCTGGACATAAATAAGAATCTATTTTCTGTCCTTGTATAGGACATTGAATAGGGAATATCTAAAAATGTGAAAACAATTTATAAAGACTTGCTTGAAATTGAAGCTGTAAAGATGCAGTAACAGTTGCCTTTATTTACAAATAATTTCAGTCAGTGCTCCCTCTCACCTTTGTAATGTCTTTCCTTTTCTTGGTTTTCTTCTTTTTCTTTACGGAGCACGATCCCATAAGTATTCTGTTTATTTCGAGTCCAGTCTGAAGCTGGAAAGAAACAGAAGTATTAAATAGAATTTCTAAAATGCTCAAGTCTTGTGCAATACTTTTGAAATCTAGATTTAAGTTGGACACTTTTATTTAGACATTATAAACATACCAGTTTGTTCCATGATGAATTTTCAAAAATTTGGAAGGATAATAAAAGTGAGATCAACACAGTTTAAGTACATCATTTAGATACTAAAATATTCAATTATGACATATTAGTAAATCCTGTGAGGATTTTGCAATGTTCTAAACAAATCTTCATTTCATTTTAGTTCCAGGTTTTCACTGGCCAGCTTAACAATTATTAAATAAACAACCACATGTTTGCAAATGGTACTACATAGCTTACACACTAAATAGCTCTTCAAACATGGAGCTGTAGCATGACCTAATACACCCAGTAGGGAATTCATAAATCGTATCATTTCTCATCCATAGCCACGTTTAGAGCATGGGAACAGTTCAATCGCTGTAACACATTTTATTTAATAATTAATCATTTAATAGTTCCTAAAAGGATTATTATAAAAAAAGCAAACACAAGCCATGAAAACTAGAATGAGAAAAGTGCATTACAATGATCAATTCCCAAATGCTGAAAACAAGTATGATTGAGAAACATTCAACATTAGCAATAAGGTTTGAAATCTGACCAAGTAATTTTGAATCAAAGATATACAAAGTCCCTCCACCTAGCAATATGAGCTCTGATCGAAGACACCTTTTCAAAAGTCAAGCACCTTAACCAACAAGGTACACACTAGCACCTGGCTGAGCACAGCAAAGTCCAAGTTAACCCTTTAATTCATTAGATATAGGACACAGACGTGCACTGTATTATAGCTGGGGCAGTGGGGGCTGTGGAGGCTGGATGGGGCGGGTGAGGGGTTGGGAGAAAATTCTAGCCACTCCAATCTGGTCCAGTCCTTCCCCCTTCACAACCACATTTGCTAATGTGCATGCAGGGTCAGCAAACACAGCCTTTTTTTGTACCAACAAAAAAGAAAAAAAAAATTGGAATAAGATTTAATTTATTCTAAGTTTTCATTCTTCATATTTCAACAACTCTACTGCAGAATTACAAATTTACAGAAATAAATTGTCCAAAAGGATGAGGGGAAATTTGAAAATTGTTTTTTTTAAAAATACTCTGACTTTTACAAGTTATTTTTAAGTATCATATCATAATCATTCTGTGCAGAGATGACATCATAAGCAGTAATTTAAAAATGATCAAAACAAAATACCACAAATACTGGAAATCTGAAAAACTGGCACGAAGTTTGTGATGATAAAAATTGATAGGAAGGCAAGTGATGAGGCTGAGATAAAGAGTCTGCAAAGGGATGCAACGGTTAAGTGAATGGACAAAACCATGGCAGATGGAATAGATTGTGCATAAATACAGAAAATAAGCACTTTGACAGAAAGGAGAATAGAGGAGGTGAATATTATTTAAATGGAGAAAGATGTCAGAAAGGTACAAAACAGGGGAATTTGGGACCCCCTCATCACTGATTCATAAAAAGCTAGAATCCAAGTTCAGTAGGTAACAGGGAAGGTAAATGGAATGTTGGCCTTTATTTGAAAGGAAGTGGAATGTAAAAGTAGGGAGATTGTTCTAAAACCATACAAGGCACTAGACAGACACTAGCTGGAATACTGCGAATAGTTCTAGGTCCCTGATCTAAGGAAAGGCATACTAACATTGGAGGCAGTCCACAGAAGGTTCACTAGGCTGATACTACGTATAAAGGGACTGCCTTATGGAGGGCAAACCATAAGATATAGAAGCAGAAGTAGACCATTTAGCCCACTTAGTCTGTTCCAACATTCAATGAAATTATTGCTGATCAAATGATCCTCCGCTCCACTTTCCTGCCTTTGTACGACAACCTACAATTCCCTAACTGATTAAAAATGTGTCCATCTCAACTTTGAATGCACTTGATGACCCAGCCTCAACAACCCTATGTGGTAAAGAATTTAATACATTCACCACTTTCAACAAGATGAAATTCCTCTTCATTGCCTTCTTAAATGTGTGAGCCTTTTGTCAGCAACTCTGCCTTCTAGTCCTGGACTCTCTTATAAGGAGAAACAACCCTTTCACACATACCCTTTCAACCGTGTATGTTTCAATAAGATTGCTTCTCATTCTTTTATACTCCAGTGAGTACATGGCCAATCTATTCAACCTCTCCTCGCAAGAAAATCAAAAACTTATCTGTTTTTCTCCACTCACCTGAGCTGCTTTATCTTGTATAAGTTTACGCTGATGTTCTTCTTCCTGAAGTTTCTGTCCTAGTTCGTAAATTTTCTTCTAGAATTGAAAGACATTTACAGCAATCTAAAAGTGTTAGAATTTAAAACTGAACACATCATGATAGAAAATTACACTGGAAAAACAAAACCTCCTTTTCAAATGTGATCATCTTGTCTTTTGTTTCTTTGGCAATGAAGAGAACAAAACAAACCAGAACTATATTTTGGGAACCTGCTCATTCACACAGGATTGTGCACGAATCTCAACAACAAACTCAAGCCTTTCATTGTTATTTATATGTTAGCAATTGGCACACCAGGAGACCAGCGCTCAAGCAGTGTCAGTCAATTTCATAAAAATGATTCCCTGAAATTTGCAAAAAACAAATGCAACCTGCTGAAAAACCAAAAGGTAGAGATTTACATTTTTCATTGTTTTGACATTTGAAAAACTTCAGATGAATATCATTGCTGAAGAGGAGCTCATCTACTGCAACTGGATGCTACCAACAACAGATTAGTAAATGCTGGTAAATTAGTAAATACTCACCAGTTTCTAAATCTTATAACAACTTCTGCTACAACATAAAGGGCTTTGAATATTCAAATAATATGGTATTTTTCTCCAATCTTCGGTCATAGGTCGACAGTGAAGAGGTGCCCAGTGCTAACTTTGGAATTTGCCAATATTAGTTTAAGGAATGGAAAATGATTAAAAACATGTTAATCAATTTGGTTCTTGTATATTGTTGTTGGACTTTAAATAAAAATACATTGCTTACTTCAGCTCTGGTCTGTGTTGCATTGACTTTTAAACACTCTTGTTCTAGGATTTCCAGTTTCTCAAGCTTTGATTGCAGTTCTGCATGGTTCCAGTGCCTATCCGTCTGCAGTGAGGTCTAGGTGTCAAAGTATACCATTTACTTCAAGATAAATATTATGGAAAATTGAATAATAAAAAGATTACATTCAAACATTGTTCTCCATCTCATGCTGATGGAGAAATCTTTTCCATGCACACATATCCGAAAAACATTCAGTAAAGCTAATTGAGTTTGCAGCATATGGCATTGTACTATATGCCAACTTAGAGGATGATCTCAGTCAAAGAATGACATAATGAAAAGCAAATGATTCTTCAAATAAAAACATTATCCTAGAGTCAATAGAAGGTTCAAAAATTCTGAAGTGTTTTGATGGAGTGAATACAAAGATACTTTCTTCAGGTTAGAATTAGTAACAAAATTTCATCAATTTAAACAAGTCACGGAAGATCATGGGAAATATTTTTATGTAGACAGTTACTGGAACATAAAATACTTTGGATGCAAAAGTGATAAAGGGCAAAGCCCATTTCATGTTTTAAGTAACTTGTGGACACAGGTCTGATACTGAATGAAATGAGGCTGTAAGTGAGGCCAGATGCCAGATTCCCAATTGCCCCTCTCAGTGAAATGCAAATTACATCCATCAACAGGCACAATGGACATGATCTTCACACCAAGGCAAATAAGCGATCAGCACCACTTTTTGTAAATGGCTTTCTTCGACCTCACAAAGGCATTAAACTCTGAAAACTAGGAAGGATTCAGGATCATCCTCCTCAAATTTAGCTTCCCACAGAAGTGTGTCACCATTCTCCCCCTACTGCAAGACATTAAAGCCAAGATCCTCAGAAACTGAGCCACTGTATGTGCAAACTGGGGTTGAGCAAGGTGACGTTATCACACCAATGTTCTCCACCTTCTTTGCCACAACATTCCACTTATTATGATCAGTCTCCAGGAAAGGTTCCCCAAATTCTAAGTGCTCCAAATAGGATACTACAAACCATTAAGCTTCCCTTGTCGATAGCTTTCTTCCTAAATAACTGCACAGAGGCCGGTGTCCGATCACCAAATCACCCTTGCTTTAGAGTACATGGGCTCTGACCAGCCAACCCTGAGCCTGTCCCGAGAATGAGGAGACTCTCAATCTCCTGTCAGCCAGGGTTCCCTGATTGGGTTTGTTAAGCTGGACCAAAATCTCAATCAATGAGATCCACCTAGCCATGGGTCCAATCACTACACCTCTAGAACCAAATAAATTTGTTTTAAAAAAGGGGCCAATTTAACTAAGTTTTTAATGAATTAATAAAATAAGAGTTAGTTTATTAGTTATTAAACATGAGAAGAAATAGTAACACAACACATTGCATACAGATTTGCAGAGTCCAAAAAGATTTTTTTTTAAAAGTGTATGATCAGTCTTTGAATTGTTCTTGAAGAGCAAATGGTTGAGGTTTCTGGCCATTGAACTGGATATCACTGATAACATTAACAGTAGCAGTTTCTTAGTTGATTTGGAGATTTGTGGCTTTGGTTGCTTGATCGAGATTCTTCTGCTCTTACCCCTTTCAACAATGGCTGGTGGTAACTGGCTTCTAGCACTTAAACCGAGTCCTTCTATTGTACTGTTTTCTTTTGACTGCCTTGTTGATTAGTTTGTTTCCAGCACTAGGTACGAAAGAGAACTTATTTTTTGTTTTTACCTGTACGGCAGAGGTTTTTAAATGGCTGTTCTCAGAGCTGTGACCTTCACAGCACACTAGGACATCAGGCTAATTATACACACAAGAGAAAGCAAGGACTGCAGATGCTGGAGATCAGAGTTGAGACGGTGGCGCTGGAAAAACACAGCAGGTCAGGCATCATCTGAGGAGCAGGAGAATTGACGTTTCGGGCAAAAGCCCTTCAGCAGGAAAGATGAAGGGCTTTTGCCTGAAACGTTAATTCTCTTGCTACTCGGATGCTGCCTGACTTGCTGTGCTTTTCCAGCACCACACTCTACTAATAATACACAGACTAGTGTTGCAGTCCATTTTATTAATTCTTTCTTCTATATATTCCTGGAAGGACAAAACACAACAATTCTGCAAGAAGTGACTCTCTGTTAAGGGACAGAAGACCATCAGCACCCTCATTAACACCTCCTGTTATATTTCTCTCTATTTGAAGTTATCCTGATATTAGCGTGAGAAAGTGGGATTATTGTAGATAGTAGCATAATTTTGGCGGTACAGACTCAACAGGCCAAAGAGCGTTTTCTGTATAGTATGATTCGATGATCTCCAGTTGAGATATTCCATTGGTCCCACACAAGTCTCTGCCAAAAAGCAACTAAATTAACTTCACATTTTGGCTGAAGCAGACTTATTTTACAAAAGATATTTTGAAATTAAAAGCTATAATGTCCATGGTATTTGTGAAACCTGCATTGCCTCTAATCCAGAACCAAGACAGTCTGACCTCTAACAGAGCTGCAGCACATAGACATTGCTTGCATGTGCGCACAAACTTAGAAACTGAGCTTTAATTTATTAAATCATTCATAGAGGTAGATGGGAGAATGGGTATTCGGATAAACATTCCAGAAACAAAAGTCCTCAACCAGCCTGCTTCCACAGTGCAACACTGTCCTCCAACTATCAAGATCCCCAGCCAGCCACTGAACAACACTGATTAATTCCCATACCTTGGGGCCTTTTCTCAGCAAGGGTTAACATCAACGATGAAATTCAACATTGCTTCTAGTGATCTAGTGCAGTCTTTGGCCATCTGAGGAATAAAGTGTTTGATGACAAAGGCCTCAAACTCAGCATCAATGTCATGGTCTACAGAACATGGCATAGTGCTACCTGCCCTACTTGGTGTGTCAGAAACATAGCCAATGTACAGCTAACATCACAAATTACTAGAAAAATATCAGCAATGATGTCTCTAGAAAATCCTGCAAATCCAACAGTGGGATAGATGCTCCAATACCATTGTCTTCTCTTTAGCCAATATGTCCACCATCGAGTCACTGGTCACTGTTAATCAGCTGTACTGGACAGGCCACAATATCTGCATACCTGACAACTTCTAAAACAAGTTCTCTACTCTAAGCTTCATCACAGCAAGTGATTATTGGGAGGCACAGAAAACACTTCAAAGATGTTCTCAAAACCTCAGTGAAACAAATGCAATTTCCCCAGAGACTCATGGGAATCCCTTGTCCAAGGGAACACAAACTTTCACATTACTGAAGTTTTGCTACCCCCCAGCACTGAATCATCAGTGGAAGCACCCAGCCCATTTCTTGAAAAATATCCAGAAGTGCGTTTATATACAATTAATGTTTCTATCACCAAATTACAAGTAATATATTCTTAAGGTATCAACCGTCATGAGCATATCACCCATGTTTTCAACTGAATAATTTACATCCAAAGTCTGTTAAGGGCATTCACCTCTTTTTTCTTCATGTCCCCTAATTTTGGGAACCTCTTTATTTGTAAATTAAGTGCTTTGGATTCAATGAGTTTCTTCTTCTGACAATTCCAAATCATGAACAAATCTCTTCAGGTAACTTTTATCAATTAATGTGAAGTCTTTCAATCCACCATAGTATAATCAGTTAAGCTCTCCACACATGATGCTGTAAAAAGACCAAGCCTTTGGTCAATTTATCCAAATATCTCAAAATGTTTTAACAATGCTCTTGAAATGTTTTGAGGTGTATTGCTGTGTTAAACGTGTTACATAAAGGCACTTAGTCAGCATTGTTTGTTTGGTGGCCTTCTCTTGACGATATACATCTGTCAAAGATTTGTGAAGGTAATACAATATACATGCTGTCTACCGATTATCAACAAATGCTAGCAGATATACACTCCCAAACTGCTTGTAGAAGAGAACGTGGAACCTACTCAGGATGCATTGCATGAGGCGCAATTAGTTGTGGGAATGAAGTCACAAGCAACTGGTATACACAGTATGGCTCTGGATGCACACATGAAGCCATTTTTTAACAACATGCAATGCACAACCCAAATAAAGAGAATAGTAATTTGCCACATTCACCTGTTTTTCCAATAAAATGTTCTTCTCCGTTTCTGTATGGTCCACCATTGTTCTCATATATTCTAATTGTTTCTCCAGAAGTGAGCAGCGGTCTTCAACATTTGCCAGTTGGACAGCAAGTTCTGAATAAAGAACAACAGTTAAGTTGTCTAGAACTGGTTTAATAATGGAGTTTTGTTTCATTCTTTAACGAACCAGTGGATTTCTCAACTTCCTTCTCCAAGTCTGAATATTTTTGCCTTATCTTTTTAATGCCTGTAGAGTGGCTGAGCCTCAAAATCTCAGCAGGGAAATTATGTCATAACTTAAAAGCATATCTCCTGCTTGTTATGTACCACAGAGAATCAGGTCAATCATCACATCAGTATTGGGGTTTAATGCTACATGAGAGCAGCAGTCATGATTCCATATCCCCATCATTCAACCACATATTCACGCTGTTATAAAGTCAGAGAATCATTGGATGTATAGCATGGAAACAGACCCTTCAGCCCAACCTGTCCTTGTCAACCAGATATCCCAACCCAATTTAGTCCCACCTGCCAGTACCTGGCCCATATCCCTCCAAATCCTTCCTATTTATATACCCATCCAGATGCCTTTTAAATGTTGCAATTGTACCAGCCTGCACCACTTCCTCTGGTGGCCCATTGCATACACTCACACCCTGTATGAGAAAACATTGCCCCTTAGGTCTCTTATATCTTTCCCCTCTCACTCTAAACCTATGCCCTCTAGTTCTGGACTCCCCCACCCCAGGGAAAAGACCTTGTCTATTTACCCTATCCATGCTCATGATTTTATAAACCTCTATAGGGTCACCCCTCAGCCTCTGACGCCTCAGGGAAAACAGCCTGAGCCTATTCAACCTTTCCCTATAGTTCATCCTCCAACCCTGGCAACATCCTTGTAAATCTTTTCTGAACCCTTTCAAGCTTCACAACATCCTTCCAATAGGATGGAGACCAGAATTGCACACAATATTCCAACAGTGGCCAACCAATGTCATGTACAGCCACAACATGACTTCCCAATTCCTGTACTCAATACTCTGACCAATAAAAGGAAAGCATACCAAACATCATCTTCACCATCCTATCTAGCTGCGACTTTACTTTCAAGAAGCTATGAACCTGCAATCCAAAGTCTCTTTTTTCAGCAACACTCCCCAGGACCTTAACATTAAGTCTATAAGTCCTGCTAAGATTTGCTTTCCCAAAATGCAGCACCTCACATTTACCTAAATTAAACTCCATTTGCCACTCCTCAGTCCAATGGCCCACCTAATCAAGATCCCATTGTAATCTGAGGTAACCTTCTTCACTGTCCACTGCACCTCCAATTTTGGTGCAAACTTACTAACTATACCTCTTAATCTCACATCCAAATCATTTATGTAAATGAAGAAAAGTAGTGGACCCAGCACCGATCCTTGTGGCATTCCACTGGTCACAAGCCTTCAGTTTGAAAATGAACCCTCCACCACCACCTTTTGTCTTCTACCTTTGAGCCTGTTCTGTATCTAAATGGTTAGTTATCCCTGTATTCCATGTGATCTTAACTTGTTCACCAGTCTCCCATGGGGAACCTTGTTGAATGCCTTACTGAAGTGCACATAGATCATGTCTACCGCTCTGCCCTCGTCAATCCTCTTTGGTACTTTTTCAAAAAACTTAAACAAGTTTGTGAGACGTGATTTCCCAAACACAAAGCTATGCTGACTATCCATAATTAGTCCTTGAATTCCCAAATACACGTACATCCTGTCCCTCAGGACTCCCTCCAACAACTTGCCCGACATCAGGCTCACTGGTCTATAGTTCCCTGGCTTGTCCTGACCACCTTTCTTAAATGGTAGCACCAAATTAACCAACCTCCCATCTTCTAGCACCTCACCTGTGACTATCGATGATACAAATGTCTCAGCAAGAGGCCTAGCAGTCACTTCCCTAGCTTCCCATGAAGTTCTAGGGTACACCCGATCAGGTCCTGGGCATTTATCCACTTTTATGCATTTCAAGAGATCCAGCATTTCCTCCTCAGTAATATGAAAATTTTTCAAGATGTCACCATCTATTGCACCATATTCTATATCTTCCATGTCCTTTTCCATTGTAAACATCAATGCAAAATACTCATTTAGCATCTCCCCCATCTTAAGTGGCTCTACATAAAGGCCCTCTTGCTGATTTTTGATGGGCCCTATTCTCTCCCCAGTTATCCTTCTGTCCTTAACGTATTTATAAAAACCCTTTGGATTCTCCTTAACTCTATTTGCCAAAGCTAACCCATGCCCCCTTTTTGCCTTCCTGATTTCCCTCCTACTGCCTTTACACTTGAAGAATTCTCTCTCTCTCTCGTCTATACCCGAGATATGCTTCCTTCTTTTTCTTAACCAAAACCTCAATTTCTTTAGTCATCCAGCTTTCCCTACACATACCAACCTTTTCTTTCACCCTAACAGGAATATACTGTCACTGGACTCTCATTATCTCATTTCTGAAGACTTTCCATTTTCCAGCTGTTCCTTTACCTGCGAATATTTGCCCCCAATCAGCTTTTGAAAGTTCTTGCCTAATACCGTCAGAATTGGCCTTTGTCCAATTTAGAACTTCAACTTTTAGATCTGGTCTATCCTTTTCCATCACTATTTTAAAACGAATAGAATTATGGTCACTGGTCCCAAAGTGCTCCCCCACTGACACCTCAGTCATCTGCCCTGCCTTATTTACCAAGAGTAGGTCCAGTTTTGCACCTTCTCTAGTAGGCACATCCACATATTGAATCAAAACATTTTCTTGTACATGCTTAACAAATTCCCCTCCATCTATCCTTAACACTATGGCAGTCTCAGTCTATGTTTAGAAAGTTAAAACCCCCTATTATAACCACCGTATGATTCTTACAGATAACAGATCTCCTTACAAATTTGTTTGTCAATTTCCTGCTATTAGAGGGTCTATATTACAATTCCAATACATGGAATTTCCCTTCCTATAACTGCCTTCCATCACACCCTCTTGCTCTCATAAATTCCTCATTGTCTCTAACTGTCTCTCCAACCAATCCGCTCGATCTGATCGGATTCGCAACCAACAGCATTTATTGCACATATAATCCTAGGTAACACGCAAACTCTCCCTAAATTCAAACATCAACAAGAAGAGTATATCACTTTACTAAGGACCATTTTTGCTTCTTCCAATTTGCAGACCCAGAAAATAGCACCGTCTTATTTATCTACAAAATACTGTTTCAGGCTAACTTAATACTTATGGCTTAATACTTATGGCGAGTGGAGATCATACTAAAGTATAGTCAAAGGCATAATTAATGAGGATCAAAGGAAACAATATTGATACTTATGGCTTATATTTTTAAGTTTAATCAAGAGACATGTCTCAATAAAACATAATCAAGAAAGAACCCACTCTATTCACTACTGCAGACTTACACCAGAAACTATTTAATTATCTGTTTCTGCGCTGTGACCTCTCCCAAACAGGTTCCTTCAAGGTCAGTTGTGAATTTCACTGTTTGTTAATTTTCCCAGACGCACTCTGACGTTCTTAAAAGTCAGCACAATTCCTGCTTCATTGACAAATTCCAATAATACATTGCTTGGCCTCACAACCTGCTGTGTAAAATGTTTCTCCTGCTTTTTGTCCTAAATCTCAATCTGTATTGATCTAAATCCCTCTACCGCCAGAAACAAAATGCTCATTTCCTCTGTTCAAACCCTCCATAACATTAATAAATCTTGATTGTTCCTTGCCAGGAAACTCTGTATTTCATTGACATTTGCCATATGTTTATCCATTTCAGGTGGTGCTTTCAAGCAGCTAAACTCCCAAATTGCTCTATCCTTCCACATCACTTAAGCCTACCTCAAAATGCAATTATTTCTGTTTTTCTACTCTCAGATGTAACTCACATCTGCAAATTGCCTCCCACCTCCAATTCTACTCACTTATCAATATCATTTCCTTTGATCCTCATTAATTATGCCTTTGACTATACTTTAGTATGATCTCCACTAGCCAGAGATCAAACCATTGACTTTCATGGTGATTGACAGCCCTTCGATGCTGAGTAACTACCCTATCTCCTAAAGTTTGCACCTTGCTTGCTAACTTCAGCAAAGCAGGCCTCAGCAATTTGTGAACTCTCATGAAAAACATACCAACACAACTATGCCATCCAAAAACACACAATCGTGTTTGACAAATTTGTTAGAATTCTTTGAGGATATAGCAAGCAGAGTTGATGAAAGGGAACCAGGATATGTTATGAGAAGGTACTTTGTAAGGTGCCATATAAAAGAATAATGCACAATATTGAAGCTCATGGATAACGTGTTAGCATGGATTGGCTAAGAGACAGAAGGATATTAAGTAGCAACGGTCACAATCCTAGGGTTTCAATTATTTACTACCTATATTAAGGACTTGGAGGAGCGGTCAAAGTGTAGTGTATCCAAACTTTCTGATAATACAATAATAGGTGGGGAAGGGCCATGCTGCAATCAGGACATAAAGAATCCGCAATCTTGTTGAATAGCAGGGCAAACTTGAGGGGCTGAATGGCCGACCCCCGCTCCTATTTCATAGGTTCTTCGCTGGCAGCTTTATGACAATTCCCTCATCTTGCACAGCCAGGTTTCAGACAAAAAACATGTTATCAGTTGTTTCCAGTATCAACCATGTGGTCAAGTATCAGTAATTCACTGTTTATCAGGAATTCCCTAACAAAGGATTTGGATGAATTGTATTGCGGTCAAATTTGCCAATGACACAAAGATAGGTAGCAAAGAAGTTGTAAGGAGGACACAATAGTGCACAAAGCAATAGAGCTAGGTTAATTGAGTTGATTAAAGTTTGGCAGATGGGAATATAATGTGGGAAAATGTGAAGTTATCCATTTTGGCAAAGAGAATAGATTAGATTAGATTAGATTAGATTAGATTAGATTACATTACAGTGTGGAAACAGGCCCTTCGGCCCAACAAGTCCACACCGACCCGCCGAAGCGAAACCCACCCATACCCCTACATTTACCCCTTACCTAACACTACGGGCAATTTAGCATGGCCAATTCATCTGACCCTGCACATCTTTTGGACTGTGGGAGGAAACCGGAGCACCCGGAGGAAAGTGGAATTTTATTTTAAATTTGAGATTGCCAAATATATTTTCCAGACTTATCAGGCTGTCTTAGTACATGAATCACAAGAGGCTAGCAAGTAATTAGGAAACAGAATGATAGTCTTTATTTCAAAGGGGCTGGAGTATAGAAGTAAGGAATTCGTGCTATAGTACAGAAAACTTGAGAGACTGCCCCCAGAAACTGTGAAGTTTTAGTCTCCTAACTTTTTCGTAAAAAGGTGGAATTTACTTGGATTAGATGAAGTTTAGAAAAGATTCACGAGGCTGATTCCTGGAATTAGGACAGATCAATTGGACTTCTTCCTTTCATAGTTTGGAAGAATGAGAGCTGATCTTGTTGAAACGCAAGACGCTGAGAAGGTTTGGCAGATTAGATACTTCCCTTTTGTGGGAGAGTCTAGAACTAGGGACACAGTTTCAAAATATGAGGTTTCATATTTAAGAAGATGAGGAAGAAGTTTTTTGTTGCATAGTTAGTCATCTTTGGAATGCTCTTTCCCAGAGAGCAGTGGAAGTTGCATCATTAAATATATTCAAGGTTGAGTTAAACAGATCTGGTAGGTGGAAGTGGGTACAGCAGATGCTGGAGATTAGAATCAAGATTAGAGCGGTGCTGGAAAAGCACAACAGGTCAGACAGCATCCGAGGAACCGAGAAATCAACGTTTTGGGAAAAAGCCCTTCATCAGGAATGATTTCTGATGATGGGCTTTTGCCCGAAACGTCAATTTTCCTGCTCCTCGGATGCTGCCTGACCTGCTGTGCTTTTCTAGCACCACTCTAATCTTAAAAAGACCAGGGTCAGGTAGGAAAGTGCAATTAAGGCTACAATCAGATCAGTCATTAAATTTATTGAATGACTTACATCAGTTCCTATTTCTTATGATTTTGGTTTATGATTTTGGAATATTCCAGTTGCTGCTGTCAAATATTTGTTAGAGGTAAAAGGTTGGATTGCTAGCCACAGGGAATCAGCAGCAGTTTGACCCCTTGATTTATCAGCACAAACTTGATAGGCATAAAAATAATAAAGAAAGAATGGGTCATACAAGAATAGCTTTAAAAAATGTGTAAAAGTGAAGAATGCTCCAGTTCCTCAATGTTACGGCTCTCAATTTACGTAAGTGATCAGTTACCAAATAACAATAAACCACTGACACTACATAAGAAGGAGCATTAGGGAAAATGACAAATTTCACAAATGGAGAAAATAAAATTAGCAATCTCAGCTTCAGACATTTCATCTGAGGGGTTGAACTGATAGAAGTTCGGAGCAGATCACCTTGTCTGCCTTCAATTGGAAAGATAAAAAGGGAGCTCCAGAAATAGTTCTTCACTTTGTCTAGCTTCAGTGAGGGGGAAAAAGGTGATTGGTAAAGAGAGAGGCTATTCCAGATTTCTCAGAGAAACAGGAGGGATCTATTAAAACCAGTGTTTATAGACTGTTGGCATTGACTGTCACTGTTTCTTTTATCACCCTTTGCTAATTTTCATTGCACAATTGTTGGTAGTGTTAAAATTGAAATCAGGAGATTACGTGAGGAACACAGGCACAGACCAACCTCTTAAGCAGTGCCTAACTAAACTGCATGAGTATCTTTATCACACATACATGAATTGAAAATGATGGCTTATTACCTTCAAAGTGGGCAAATAGAGATGGACCTTAAACAATGATCTTTCCATGCAGGAACATTATATAGATTTATTTTAAAACTTGGTTGCATTCTGGAGTATGGCTTTGCTTTACTTTCTGGCTGAAGTTGGTGATTAAAATATTTTTAAGTCCAAAACAATTGCACAAAGCAAAACTACTCATTCACCATTAGATACTTCCTTCTCGATTCTGGTGTTATTTTTCTTTCCACGCTCTGGTCTATGTGTGCACTGAACGGATTCATAGCTCAGACTTTGCATTTTCTTTTCAGCTTCTGCACGTTCCACCTCTAAACGCCGAATCTTTTCCTGAAGATTTTTCAAAGCCGAAACTATAGCTAGAAACAGAGAAAAATACTCAATAGTGAGAAAAACAGACATGGTAGCGTGCCTGTCATTCTAATGTAGGCTAGACACTCCCGGCCCCTTCCCCTGCAACCGCAGGAGGTGCAAGACTTGCGCCCACACCTCCCCACTCACCTCCCTCCAAGGCCCCAAAGGAAACTTCCATATCCGCCACAGATTCACCTGCACCTCCACACATATCATCTATTGCATCCTCTGCACCCGATGTGGCCTCCTCTATATTGGGGAGACAGGCCGGCTACTTGCGGAGCGTTTCAGAGAACACCTCTGGGACACCCGGACCAACCAACCCAACCACCCTGTAGCTCAACATTTCAATTCCCCCTCCCACTCCACCAAGGATATGCAGGTCTTTGGACTCCTCCATCGTCAGACCACAGCGAAACGACCCCAGTCTGACCTTTCACCCTCACCTTGACCTCTTTCCACCTATCACATTTCCGACGCCCCTCCCCCAAGTCCCTCCTCCCTACCTTTTATCTTAGCCTGCTGGACAAACTTTCCTCATTCCTGAAGAAGGGCTTATGCCCGAAACGTCGATTCTCCTGTTCCCTGGATGCTGCCTGACCTGCTGCGCTTTTCCAGCAACACATTTCCAGCTCTGATCTCCAGCATCTGCAGACCTCACTTTCTCCTCATAGACTTTTGGATAGTCAAAACGTATGGTGTGGAAAAGCACAGCAGGTCAGGCTGCATCCGAGGAGCAGGAGAGTCAATGTTTTGGGCATAAGCCCTTCCTGATGAAAAATCGACTCTCCTACTCCTTGAATGCTGCCTTGGCTTGTTGTGCTTTTCTAACGCCACACTTTTAGACTCTGACTCTTCAGCAGCTGCGGTCCTCACTTCCTTCTAAACTTTTGAGGAGGAAATCAGCTTAGATCCTAATTAAGTTCCCAATCTGGTTAATTCCACAAATTTAGAATTAATTTTACTTGAAGAAGTCACAGAATGGTTGTCACAAGGGTAATTTTGATTAGTCTAGACACAGACCAGAGTAGCCACAATAACGTTTTTAAAACAAAAAATCATTCTCGGGATGTTGGCATCACTGACTAGGCCAGCATTTATTGCTTATTCCCAATTACCCTGGAAAAAGTTGTGAAGTGCCTTCTTGAATCACTTAGTTCTTGTAGGGACTCCCACAATGGTTTTAAGAAGGGACTTGCAGGTTTTTGATCCGGTGACAGTGAAGGAACAGCAAAATGAGTCAGGTCAGGAAAGTGTGCAACGTGGCAAGTAACTTATTTATTGGTGTTCCTTTAGATCAGGAGAGAGGCAAGTGAAGATTTAATGGAGCTGTTCAAAATTAAGGGATTTTTAGAATTAATATACATAAACTATTAATGACTGCTTTATAATTGGTAACCAGAAGAGGTGACAAAAACCAAGACAACACACACAAAATTATTTGTGACAAGGAATGATGCCATATTATAGCACTTTTAGGATCTGCAGTGAAATGCAAATACATCTGGGCCACTTTAAATGAGTGGAATCATTAGACTTCAAGTGGCTAAAAACAAGTAGTCTCCCTTTGCACACCTTCCATTAATGTCAAGACAGTGGAAAAATGCATTTGTATAAATTCACCAAAGTGACCTCAGTATTTCAGCATTGAATGCAGTTGCTGTACATAATACAGGTCGACCTTGCTGGTTTACATACTTACAAAACAAAAGATTACAGCAGTGCTTCAAACTATTTGTGTTGCTGAACAAAGACACCTTGGAGTGCAGGTTCATAGCTCCTTGAAAGTGGAGTCGCAGGTAGATAAGATAGTGAAGGCGGCGTTTGGCATGCTTTCATTTATTGATCAGAGTATTGAGAACAGGAGTTGGGAGATGATGTTGCAGCTGTACAGGACATTGGTTAGGCCATTGTTGGAATATTGCATGCAATTCTCGTCTCCTTCCTATAGGAATTATGTTGTGAAACTTGAAAGGGTTCAGAAAAGATTTACAAAGGATGTTGCCAGAGTTGGAAGATTTAAGCTATAGGGAGATGCTGAACAGGCTGGGGCTGTTTTCCCTGCAGTGTCGGAGGCGAAGGGGTGACCTTATAGAGGATTACAAAATTATGAGGGGCATGGATAGGGTAAATAGGCAAAGTCTTTTCCCTGGAGTCGGGGAGTCCAGAACTAGAGGCATAGGTTTAGGGTGAGAGGGGAAAGATATAAGAGAGACCCAAGGGGCAACTTTTTCACGTAGAAGGCGGTACGTGTATGGAATGAGCTGCCAGAGGAAGTGGTGGAGGCTGGTACAATTGCAACATTTAAGAGGTATTTGGATGGATATATGAATAGGAAGGGTTTGGAGGGATATGGGCGGGGTGCAGGCAGGTGGGATTACATTGGGTTGGGATATCTGGTCGGCATGGATGGGTTGGACCGAAGGGTCTGTTTCCATGCTGTACATCTCTAGGACTCTATGACTTCACCAGTTTCCTCATCTCCCCTCCCCCCACCTTATCCCAGATCCAATCCTCCAACTTGGTGCCACCCTCTTGAACTGTCCTACCAACCATCTTCCTTCCCACCTATCTCAGTTGTCTCTCAGCCCCCTTAGGCCCCCATACATTCCTGATGAAGAGCTTATGCTCGAAACATCGACTTTCCTGTTCGTTGGATGCTGCCTGCCTGATTGTGCTTTTCCAGCACCTCGACTTTTTGACTCTGATCTCCAGTATCTGCAGCCCACACTTTCTCCCGCCATCTTCTCCTGCACAAATAGGGTTGGTGAAAAAGGGCTGTCCTTGCCAGTAATACTCACAGCCATGAACAAATATTTATTGAAAATGTCTTGAAAATTAATATGATGGAAAACAAAACTAACCAACACAACAGCAATAAAGGAGTATAGTATCATTATAACACAATAATATAACAACAGTGTTTTCAGAATACTTTTATTTTGTTTACTCATTTAGATTTCAATGACTGTCTCCATTTTCACCAGAAAACTCAGTGAAGACCCTCTCCTCCCACTCCCCTACACATTGCATTTGTATGGGCTGATTATACTCATTCAGCAATATCACCTTCCCAGATCTCTTCCCTCCAAATCCACTTTCTTCCTTCGCCCACCGTTCTCTCTCTCCCTATGAAATCCAATTTGCTCTGCCCTTCCCTCCAACAGCATCCAATTCCCCACTCACTCAACCCATCTCTCCTCAAACCCATCACCAGACGTCTCCCTTTCATCCCTTCAGTCTACCTAATTCAACCTTCCCTCACCCCAAACCTACTCCTTTGTCCACTCTACCATCTACCTGAATTTTTCCACCTTGCTCAGACTTGGTTCTTTGTTTCTGCTGGCGCCTCTAATGAAAGTGGCAAATGCTGCGCTGTCTACATGGGAAGTAACAGCTCAGGTTCTAGGGACTCAGATTCCAACAGCCCGGGCGCATACCTTCCTTTGAAATTGGATACTTGGGTAGTGGAAGAGCCCAAAATAGTAGAGTAAGAGGCAGTGCAAAGCAATAAGTGCACCAAGAGTGGAATGTGGCTGACACCACACCATCTATCTTAAACATGGACAGCAGTGTTTCAAGAGGGCAGTTCATCACCGCCTTCTCAAGGACAACTAAGGATGGGCAATAAATGCTGGCTAAACCAATTACACCCGATTCCCATGAGTGAAAGAAAATAAAAAAGGGTTCACCCATTAAAAGACAGAGCTGAGAAGAAATTGCTTCTCTCAGATTCTGTGGGACTCTTTGTTGCAGGGGGTTGTTGAGGTTGGGTCGGTAAGTATGTCGGAGGTTGAGATAAGAGAGATTTTTAATCAGTAAGGAAATCAAATCATTCAGCTGATTGAGTCTGCATCAACCCTCCGAAGAGCTATCCACTGAGCCACCAGCATTCAAAGACTCAAGGTCAATTAATATTTCACTGTATTTCAATTCAATGCTGCCGATAGGTCCAAAAAACTGGAAACACAAAGCATTGCCGCATTGTTGGAGTCTACTGAAATATTCGTAAAATAGTCCTCTACATTTTATACTTTAAATGCATTCAAAAATGTTAACAATCCTTTTCCCCCATCTATAAATATACCTTTGCTGTTGGAAGCCAGGCTAATCACATTAGCCTCATCATGGTTTCTTGATCCAGTGGGTGTCACATGAGGCACTGCCTTCTGTTGGATATCAAAAGAAGTCAACAAAATATTTTCCCAGCTTGAAAGTGGATTTCCTACATACTCGCATTTGGATAGAGATTCCATAATCTAAAAAGATGAAAATCCCCATTAGAATCAAGTTACAAACAATACTTATTGAAAGTTTACCAAGTTGAGAATATTTTCAGAATGAGTGATAAAATAAGTGGGCAGCGTTAATGCCCCCTGAGGGAGCATGAAATAAATTGACCTGCAGTTTGGTTGAAGAAGGGTGTTTTAAAATGGCTTTCAAAAAGTTATGGAGAAAAATTTGAGGAGGATATTCAGATGTTCCCAAATAATTGGGGCAGTTGAAGGTTTCTGTTACCAAACTTAGAGATGACACATAAAAAAACCAGGGTTAGGGGACTAAAAGAATATTAGACCAGATCCTGGTGAAACAGGCAATTTTGCATTGTTAAGACACTTTCCTATACCATTCAACCCAATTCTGTGTACAGTGATTGGACCAGATCAATTGTGATGTTACCAAAACAATGATACCAGGTTTAAATCTAATCATTTAACATGTAACTATCCAGGTAAGTAATACAGGACTATCTGATGCCAACTAAGAGATGATTGTACAGTGTCCCGGAATCAGAGGAATTGCCACTAACTCTTCTAGCTAGTTCCACGTAGGTATGATTGACATGACAATAACAGACTTCGTATGTTCATATTCAGTCACAAACCCAGTCACCAATTTAGAAACCAGAAGATTCGGCCCAATTATCTTGCAGCAACTAATTATGGCACTAATTATATGCCAGTATAGTCCCAAGTTTGATTCCGGACCTATACTCAGTGAGCTGTTGCAAGCAGAACCACAAATTGATTACAGACCTGAAACAAACATTCAGCACTGTTACAATTCCCACTGCTGATCATAATCCAAATGTCTCAGATGGAAAGTTTACAAATTTGGACAGCAGCAGATATGTTTGTGATATGCATATACAACACAACCTAAAAGGTCTACCATCTCTGCTCACGGGGCCAATAGCTTCTTGTGTGAAGTATTAAAAAAAATAGTATTTTGAATTGGACTGTCAGTTTTGAGGTTGTTATTACTCATTTAGTTCTGATGCGAGGCCATCAGCCTGAACTGTTGACAGTCTCTGAAAGATTTCTAGTAATTTCTGTTTTTTTTAAATTTCAGATTTCCAGCATCTGCAGTATTCTGTTTCTGGTTTTGCAAAGATCTGGAAAGGTGTTATCTGAAAGCAGAGAAAGGTTTTTTTGTTTAAAGAAACTCCCTCATGTACAAATGTCAAACATGCACAATTGAAACAGGTACCTGTTGAAAATAAGAAAACGAGCAAGTCTTTTTTTTCCACATGCACTATAAAAAAGTAAAGTCACCATAGTCTTACTAGACCATAGGGCTCCTTTCTGCTGGTGGTTCACCATCATGCCTCAGACAAGGGGAGAGGCTGAGAAGGAGAATACTTCAGCTGGTGTGGGAATTGAACTCACTTTGTTGACATCACACTGTACACAAACGAACAGTCCAGCCAATTGAGCAAAACCAATCCCTTTACTCTACCTTTTACCAAAGATCTATTGTGGCAACAGCATTACCTGGGTCATCGCAGTAACATTGCCTGGTCAATGAAATAAGTTTTGGATGAAATGGATAGGTAAAAACATCTAATTCCTGAACGGTCTCTAATCTATTAGTTCACCAATTCAACAGTACAAAAATGGTCCTACAATCTTTAAAAACATTTCTAAAACCCTCGATGGGCTATTCCCTCTGAGATAGCAGATTATTGCATTTCTGCAAAAGGAATGTAGACTTAAACTATGTTTCAGAGGCTCATTGTTACTCCTACTCTCCATTCCATAAATGGAATGAATGCAACAGTTAAGGGGTTAGCACTATATTAAGATATAGTCAGAAAGATTATTAAATTTGTGCATAATCCAAATGGCAGTCTCTCTGTCTGGTTGCACAACTGATTGTCAAAAAGTGGAGTCACAGCAATGAATGTTAGTGAGAACATGAACAAAGACATCAAAATCATTCCAGCTTTAGCATCCGGTGCCCGCAGTACATTTCCTAACATCTACGAATCAAACATTTCAAATTTAAAACAAAAAACAGCCATTGGACTCAAAATGTTGTCTGCTTTCTCTCCACAGATACTGCAGACCTGTTGAGTTTTTCCAGCAATTTCAATTTTTGTTTGTTTTCCAGCATCCGTATTTCTTATGGATTTTTGTTTAAACTTCAACTTTAAATACAGGATCCAGAAATTGCAACCTACCAGAAAAACAAAACTCTCAAAGGCGCGGGACAAGCTGTTACTTTTACATATTCACCAAGACAAAAAAAAAGCACAGACAAACCTGGTTTTGGCACAAAATTTGTTTTAAAGAGGAACCCAACAGCTGAACAGAAATATATATATTATATAGAATCGAACCAAGTCATGCTGCTGCTCCTCCTTATGTTTGGTTTCTATGGATGCACCAGAAAGGGCTGTTGAGGGTTTTTAAAAATCCCTCCAGTTGTTGCTCCTCCTCCACCCAGGGTTAGCACTGGTAGAACCCTGCCACTTCATTCAGCTTTACCCACATCTTAAGTTCAAGCTCTGTTATTGTTTTCACCGTGCAATATTGCTCCCTGCTTCGCAGCGGCAGAAACAGATGACGAAAATCCCGAAAACCGAGGTCCAGGCTTCAGCTCCAACAGCAGGCCTCTGTATCCGAGCAACCAACGTTTCTCTCCCAGGCCCCTCCGGGGCATTAAAGAAAGAACAGCGGAGAAACTCCAAGACGGCCCCCATTCCCCGGCGTCACCCTCCTCCAGACATAGCGCCACTGCTGGCCACGACTTGCAGCTTCGCAGGAAGTTCAGGTGGATGGTTTATTATCGTTTTTTTAAAGAGCTAGTGAATGATATGATGGGTATTTAAGTTTATTAATCTCATGTACATAAATATCCTCCTCTGCAGAATTGAGATTTAGTTGAATTGCAAACCACATTTACAAGCATGACTAAATGTCCCGTGGCTTCCTCACAGAACTTTAAAAATCGAGTTGTGACAAATGAGCCAATATTAAGAGGTATGGCAACATTGGCTCAGTGGTTGTGCTGTGGCCTTTATTGTTAAAAGTCACGGGTTCAAATTCCATGCCTGTGCTTTCTTTAATTCACTGGTGAGATGTGTGGCAAAACTGGCTAGCCAGTATTTATTTTTCTACTTATCCTATGAAGTAATGCTTAGCTTATTAACTCTGTTTCTCTTACTACATTGTACATATGTATTTTATACTCCGGTACTTTGGTACCTAAGTTGATGCCATGTGTGGTGACATTGTACACTTTCCACTGTACTTCTGTACACTTGAGTACATGTGACAATAAAATCTACAGCTATTTCGTAGTTACACTTGAAAAAATTACTGGTGAGCCCATCAATTAAGGTGATCAATAAATGTAGTGTTTGACTCTATTGGCTGTGTAATCTAGGCTGTAAACAATTACGTAATAACAAGAAAATAAGACTTAAGAGTACAAGTAGGTCATTCTGTCTTGCACTTGCTCAATAAGAACATGGCTGATTCAAAAACATATCTAACTCATAAGTTCAATGATCCAGCATCCATTATTTCCTAGAGAAGGGCATTTCACAGACTAACAGCCCTATCAGAGAAAAAGAAAGGATTCTTCTCCATTTTAAAGGTGAAACCTGCTGTATGACTATATGACCTCATTCGTATCCCCAAGTTCTAGACTCTACCACAACGGGAAACATTCTCTTAGAATGCAGCCTGTCAAGTCCCCCCAGTTTTTTTTATATGTTTCAATAAGATCATCCTTCATTCTTCTATATCCCAATGGACAGTGGTCCAACTTATTCAATCATTTTTCAAAAGATAAGCCCTTAGTCCCAGGAACAAATCTGCTTCTAACACAGATTATTTTTTCAAATAAAGAAACAAAACTGGACACAGTGCCCTATGTGTTCTCACTGTAGCTCTATACATCTGGAATAAAACTGTCCTGCTCTTATATTCCATTCCCCTTGCAATAAACACTAGCATTCCATTTACCTACCTAATCACTTGCTAAACCTGCAAACCAATTGTTTGTTATATACTAGGACACTGAGATCCTTCTGTACCTCTGAGTTCTTTGATCTTACCATTTAATAGTATACTGCTTTTCTATGCTTCAAAAGTGGACAAGTTTGTATTTTCCCACGTTAAACCTGCCAACTTTTTGCCTACTCATTTAAGTCATTATGTCTTTTTGCAGGACTTGTATCTCCTCTTGATAACTTACTTTCTTACCCAGCTTGATGTCATCAGCAAAGTTAGCCACCAGATATGCTGTCCACATCTCCAAGTTATTGATATAGATTGTAAGTAGTGGAATAAATGTTATGATATTGGAAGATTGAATTTTGAGATGTAAAATATTTTGTTATAGGGTAACAACTATATTTTCTAAAATTTGTTTCAGTTCATAAGATTATTAAATCTTTCCAAAAAGGAAAAACGCACAACATTCAACAATCTCCCTACCTCTCTCTCTAATACAGGGTTTGTTTCAGTCTCTCCATTCTTCAAAGCATTCATCATATATTCTAACTGTTTCTGTAGAAGTGAACAGTCGTCTGCAGTGGCTAATGCATGAACAGATGAATTTAAAGAAACCATGAGAATTAAAGCTTCAGAAACACTCTATTAATCTTTGTATCACAGCCTAATAAATTATTCTTTTAACTTTTGTCTTTTCACGTATTTTCAAAACATTGAGACTGAAAATAACTATCTTAACTTATTGCATTACTCTAAACCCTGATTATGCAGATGCCCCAATTTCTGAAATTATGTTCTTTTATTTATTCAAATTGAAAGGTTTAATGGACTAACACCAAATTCTTCTTCAAGTCTGTTTTCACAGCTTTGTTTTTTTTTCCTCTTGGTCTCTTGTCATTTCAACAGATAAAGGTTCAGGTGATCGAGTGGTATGGTACATCAACAAAATTAACACAATGATTTGATGAGACAAGTCGTGTGTATTTTTTAAAAGATCAAATAATTAGAGAATTAAAATACAATTGTTGCCTCCATCTGTGATACTCAGCTTTAAGCGGCTAATCTTTACCCATTATTCCTTGCCAAACTGCTTTGTGATTAAAATAGATTTTAACTCATTTAGGAGAAATATTTTAATGCCTGCATCATAAAAGCAAACCTATGAATGTGAAAAGCATCTATCCATCATTATTAGTGTTTTTGTATATTATTATCTCACGGGGAATTAGGGACAGGCAACAATTTGAGTATAGGAGTTGGACTTCAGGTTGAGGTGAGCCTTTGGTGAGGCTTCTTCTGGAGTACTCTGTGCAGTTCTGATTACCCTGCAATAGGATTGACATTATTAAACTAGTGCAGCTTCAGAAAAGATTTACCAGGTTGTTGCTGGGAATGGACTGTTTGAATTATAAAAATAGGCTGGGACGTTTTTCACTGGGGTGTAGAATATTAAGGACTGACTTTGTAGAGACTTATATAGTCATGAAGGGCATAGATAAGGTGAATAGCAAGGGTGTTTTCCCTTGGGTGGGCAAATTCAAAACTAGGAGTCATATTTTTAGGTGAGAGAAGAAAGATTTAAAAAGGACATGAGGGGCAACCTTTTTACGCAGAGAGTGGTTCTTGTGTGGAATGATTTCCATTTTGTTTAATCGCCAGTTGGCTTTTTCTGTTTTTTCAATTCGCTTGTGGGTTGTGGGCATTGCTGGCTGGCCATGTTCTTCTTCTTGTCTTGTCCCATATGTGAAGAGGAAGAGAGTTACTGAATAGCTATAGCCAAGCAACAGGTACATGTGTGGAACTTGTCAAGGTGATGCGAATATTGAGTGAGATGAAGGTACAGCGTCCCCTGTCGCAATTCTACAACAATTCACAATTGACATCCTATTTGACTTAATGTTTAAGCCAACAATTGTCTCCCTATTTAACCTGCTTTGGATTAATTAATAATTTAAAATATCAATCATAATTGCAGTTAAAGAGACTTATCTTTTTACTTCCATACTATTACCTCTGTTACTCCAAAGATCTATCTCAGATCATCATCTGGATGAGTATTTAAAATGCCAGATCATAGGAGGAGGAAGTGGTGGATGCATGTACAGTTACAACATTTAAAAGGTATTTGGATAGGTACATGAATAGGAAAGATTTGGAGGGATATGGGCCAAACACAGGCAAGTGAAACTAATTTAGTTTGAGAACGTGGTCAGTGTGGACTAGTTGGTCTGAAGAGTCTGTTTCCATGCTGTAAGACTCTATGGCTTGAATTGCTGGTCTTGCCACATCCTGCTCACATTCCACAAAGACGTAAGAAAACAAATCTAGGCTAATATTATTTGAAGCTCAAAAATCATTCTAAAGTAAATATATTTACTCTCCATGTTCCAATTCCAAAATTCAAACATGTCTACCTCTCTGGATAACAGACAACTTTTCCCTACTACCACCCTTGTTCTGCACTTTGCACATATTTTTTCCCCATATCTGTTTCCTTTTCAACCAATCTCTAGGAAACAATGTATCACCTCATGTCCGATATGAAAATTCTTTTTAATTTTTGCCCTCATAACAGGAACTTATACTTTGTTCTCATGTGGTAACACTTACAGAATAAGGGCAAATTGTGTCATTTTTCTCAACTTTGTCCTTTCTCATCACACCAACCATTTTTTTTTCAATTAAACAACTCTGTATATTGTTTGCAACCTCTTTCATCTCACTGAACATTTGCATTATTTTGATAAGTTTCATGCATATACATGTTATTTGTCTATAGCTATTCAGTAATTCTCTTCCTCTTCACATATGGGACAAAACAAGAAAACAAACATGGCCAGCCAGTGATGCCCACATCCCACAAGTGAATTTTTTTTTAAATCCCAGAAAAAGCCAACTGTCAATCAAGCAAAATTGAGATCATAGGCTTGATGACAGCACAACATTTTGAGAAAATGGCATGACTGGGGCCTTAGCCGAGAAAAGTCTTTTGATTATTCCTTGTACCCATTTATATGTGACTTCAACTCTTTCAGAACCCTAACCGTGCAGGTAGACATATTTAAAGGTCCTACATATAAGTCAGAATAATAGATAAACATATCTTATTCCACTTCAAAATGCATTCTTACTATTTTTATATTTAAACTAATTTATTAAAGGACAAAACATTTTCAGCAAACAAGATTCAGGTGTACTCACCATTAATATCTTCAGTATTAATGTTGACGATATCTTCCTTACTGTTTTCTTGCCCTGAAAACTTTATGTATTGAACACATTCATTGCACAGACGTTCCATGTGTTGCTCAGCTTGTTTTCGCTCCATTTCCAGTTGTTGAATCTTCTCTTGAAGATCTTTCCACGCTGCTGAATATTAGCAAAATATTGACCACTGGGCTGTTATCTAAACTGCAATTCTTAACTACATTTTATCTAATAGTTTGTTGCAAAATGAATGTTATATAATGCATCAAATGTTTAATCTTCAGACTAGATTAATTGAACAGAATAAGCTTCTCTGTCACTGCTTACCAGTCCCAACATTACCCCTAGATTATGTTTTTCTGTTTACTTTAATAAATTCTCTTTTGCTACATTGTGGGCCATTAATGTTTCAAAGCTATAACATGCTTTTGGACAAAATTTTTGAGTGGAAATTTTCAGTGAATAGGGAACCAAAAATAATGTTCTTTTACATCTAAGATACTGAGTAAAGCATAGCAGCTTAAACTTTTAACGAGCAAAGGTTGGGAAACTAGTCTGATCTGGAAATGTATTATTCTAAAATAAGAACTAATGGATGGCTTAGGATCAGGAGCCAGGCATGTGACACCATTTACAATATGGCTACTCTGTCTGCACAGAACACCTAAACACACACACGGTGATGGAATAGTATTTCATGAGCTCAGCGATATTAATTAATCTTCCAATTAAAATCTGACTGACTACCACAATTCGCAACATACTTAAAAGAGAAAGCCTACTGGAAAACACATTTGAGAAGGTGATCACCACTTAGATAAAGGGGTGACCAAGTGAACATAGGATTAGAGAGGAAGAGAAGTAGTCCATGCACCTGTTCACTGATAACTACCTCAACTCAGTTTTCTACCTTTGTTCTATATCTTTGAGAGACCTTACACAAAGAAATGATGTAACAGGCTTGAAAATTATAGTAATTCTTGCTGCACATTGAGTAGGAGGCCCATGTGTATCCATAGTTTGTACAATGCATGGCTGGTCTACACTTCCTAACAATAGCTTGGCCCTCTTAAAAAGATGTACTGAGGCTACGAGAATTGGTGAAACTGTCAAAGGAAGGTTTTCTCGAATGAAGAGGATTTTAATGGACTAATGTCTAGAGAGAGGGCTCTTCACCTTCAAAGGTGAATCCATCTTCAAATGACATCTCGGACCCACTGTATCATCAGCTGTACAATATATATAGTCCCATGACTGACTGTTAACAATTACGGCATGCCAAACATTCATATAGTGCATCTGATGTGAGGGTGAGATGAAGTAGATGGATGTTAGTATGAGTCTGAAGCATAGGGAAGCATAGGTGGATGTGTGACAAATTGAGCAGCATGAATAGCTGGTTCTGTGGTGTGTAGGAGCTGTCATTGAAGATGCATTCACTGATTCCCCATGTGATACAATAAGACTTCTGAATATACTCATCAGATCCTAAGTTCCAGTCTCTGGGTGCTGAGCTCACAAGCCATCCAGATCCACTCCTTTCTGAAGATGGTGTTCATAGGCTACTTGATGTCTACAAAACCACAATATCTCTCATTCTATCTGCTCCACTGCTAATACATCCAGCACCACATCCTTCACCTGGGATTCTCTGTCTGCCCTGGTGTTCCAGTTTCAGTGCAGCTTCCCTTTAAGCCTATCTTCATGGTCAGAGTGCCGGTTAAGTCATGTCCTCTCAGTTGGTCAGGTCCCTGCTTTACACAGACACAGCCATGAGGTTGGAGCACCAGCTTTGCTTGGTGTGGCACAATGGCCCAGTGGTTAACACTGCTGCCTCACAGCACCCGGGGCCCAGGTTCGATTCTAACTTTGGGGACTATCTATCTGGATATTGCACATTCTCCCCATGTCTTTGCGGGCTTTCTCTGAGTGTTCTGGTTTCATCCCACGATCCAAAGATATGCAGGTTAGGTAGATTGATCATACTAAATTGTCCAGGGATGTACAGGCTAGGTGGATTAGCCATGGGAAATGCAGGGTAGGGGGCTGGGTCAGGGTGGGATGCTCTTCAGAGGGTTAGTGTGGACTCAATGGGTCAAATGGCCTGCATTCACCCTGTAGAGATTCTATGTTTACCTGACCCCCTCCAATAAAACCAGCAATCATGAATCACTACCAATATGCCTCAAAACATAGGGCTGACAAATCTTTTGCTATCTGTTTCTGAATCAGATGTGAATTTAATAAATACAAAAAAGATCACCCATTCTTCACAGAAAATCTTAGTACAGTGTGGCACAGAGGGAAGTGAAGTATTCATTGGCTCTCTAAAAGAGCATTCCAGTTAGCCCCAAATTGTAACCACTCATCAGTATAAAAACATTTTTCCTTGTGCCACCCACTACTTTGATTGCTAATAATGTTAAATCTGATCCTTTTGATAACTGATTCTTCATTCATTGGAAATGTACACTTCTCCATTTATTCAATCTAAAACATTCAAGATTTTAAGTATCTTTATCAAACTCCATAGTGATAAAATACCTTTATTGTTTGCCACTGGATCCATCACAGCAGATTTGGGATCTTTGAAATATGCATGATAAGAAACTGATCTTTGCACATCATGATCTGTCGGTACTGAAGCTTCCTCCAAATTTGGACACAATTGGAAATCATCTAAAAAGGCTTGTTTTGTTGAAAAATCTGCTCTCTAAAGAGACAAAATAATGTGATTATTTTTAACTTGTATAAATAAAATTATATCTTACTATTTGCCCCCTTTGTCAAAGATATAAAGTTATCCTTAACAGATATACAATAAACTCTTCATTATGTGTTTCCCCTATTGTTTTGTATTGTCATGCAATGGTAATTGATGGAAGCAGGTTTCCTCACTATGGGAACTGATCACCTGGTCTCCTCACACTCTCTCTCTTCTTTTATAAAACAAACTTCATTGATTGTATTTATAAGCAGTCCTGGCTACAACCGGTACATTCATGTACTCGGCACTCCCCAGTCTCCATGCGTGTCGGATACTGAGGATTTTACTGTACGTGGTTGAGCTCAAGCACATGTCAATTTGGTAAATATTCATTTTGGTAAACTGGGATCATAGAACATAGAACAATACAGCACAGAACAGGCCCTTCGGCCCACGATGTTGTGCTGAACATTTGTCCTAGCTTAAGCACCTATCCATGTACCTATCCAATTGCCGCTTAAAGGTCACCAATGATTCTCCGTTCCAACGTGAAAAGGCCTAGCACTCTCAACCTATCCTCGTACGACCTGTTCTCCATTCCAGGCAACATCCTGGTAAAATTTCTCTGCACCCTCTCCAAAGCTTCCATATCTTTCCTAAAGTGAGGCGACCAGAACTGCACACAGTACTCCAAATGTGGCCTAACCAAAGTCCTGTACAGTTGCAACATCACTTCACGACTCTTGAATTGGGTATTGAATCGTGGGTAATTAGCTAATGAACGCTAATACACGATAGGCCTTCTTACAAGCTCTATCCACCTGAGTGGCAACTTTCAAAGATCTATGAATATAGACCCCAAGATCCCTCTGTTCCTCCACCTCACTAAGAACCCTACCATTACCGTCAGAAGACTAACATTTCAAATCTCAATATAATTCACTTCTGCGGTTTGACAACTAACCCTAATCTGGTGATTGTATCTCTCTGGAGAGATGCACATTGTTCTCTATTTCAATTTTTGACAACACAGTTATCTAACTATTGGTACTGTCACTCAAGATCACCAAATAATCATCATCTCCAGAGTTTTTCCTTCATTGTCTTTGTGAATCATTGGTGACACTGGCATTTGCCCAACCTGGCTTCTGTTCCATTGGTATCGTGATGCTTTCATGGGTTTTGAATGATCTGGGCTGATTGCATGTTCCTACTGTCATCCAAGGAGTGAATGGAATATCGTGTGGAGGCTCCCCACGCTGCTGGAGTTGATATGATTGGCATGCATTTATGAGTTGTTGAATATCCTGTTTCATCTCTAGGCTATACACGGATTCAGGTGTTCACTGTCTTATGTGTTCAATACCCACCTGTCCCCAGTGTAACATGGGTATGATATCTTGGTGTAATGGTTTTGATGTTGGGAGTTTTTTGCCCTTGAAAGCGCCTTGTTGTGACATACCAAGTTCGCCTCTGTATGACAAAAATGAACAAGGCACTTATGGACATAAAAATATAAGAACTTTAAAAATAGGAGCAGGATTAGACCATTTGGTCCAGCAGGCCTGCCCCTCCATCCTATAAATGAAAACTAATCTGCCCCGAGCCACAACACATCCTTCACACTTGCTCATCAAAGTCCTCAACTTCCCGATAATTCAAAGATTTATCTACTTCCTCTTTAAATGCTTTCAGTGATCTAGCTTCCACAAATCTCTATCATAGAAGATTCCAAATATTCACTACCTTCAGGGAGAAGAAATTCCTTTGTATCTCGGATTTAAGTCTATCCCCTTGTTCTGTCTCCTTATCCTCTAGTTCAAGGTTCCCCCACTAGGGAAATACTTTATCAACCTTTACCTTGTTAAACTCCTCAGAATCTTGTATATTTCAGCAAAATCACCCCCGTTGTTTGAAACTCTAACAAATAAACGACTAACCATTGTAGCCACTTTTGATAAATCAAACCCTTCATTCAAGGAATCAGCCAAATGAATCACTTATGAATTGCCTCCAATGCAAGTACATTTATTTTTTAAAATATGGGAACTAAAACTTTACACACTACTCCAGGTTCAGCCTCACCAACATCCTCAATAGTTGAATCAAGAGATCCCTGATTTTAAAGTCCAAACCCTTAACTATAAAGGGCAAAATTAGACGATAAGAAATAGGAACAAGAGTAGACCATTCTAGTCAGACTATCTTTGGATAATGAACTTTCACAACTCTTGTAATTGCTTATCTTTGGCAGTTGTCAATTGCAAGTGTCCACAATGGCTTGGGACAGAGAATAACAGATCAACGTAGAATATTTTCAATTTCATTGCCATCAATGAAAGAATAAAACAATACGTTAATCAAAACAACTAACTTGGTCTTTGTGTGGGTTGGATAAACTGTTCAGCATGTCAGACATAATCCCAGTACCTGGTATATATCCCAGACTGGTATATATATCTCAGTCGAGAGTGGGGTACTGGAAAAGCACAGCAAATCAGGCAGCATCTGACGAGCAAGAGAATCAACGTTTCGGGCAAAAGCCTTTCATCAGGAAGGAGGTTTCTGAGCTGAGGGGTTGGAGAGATAAATAGGAGGGGGTGGGGCTGGGGGAAAGGTGGCTGAGAGTGATACCTGCATGGAGGTGGGGTAATGGCAATAGGTCAGAGAGGAGGGTGGAGTGGATATGTGGGAAGGAAGATGGAGAGGTAGGACAGTGCCGAGTTGGAAGATTGGAACTGGGATAAAGTGGGGGGAGGGGAAATGAGGAAACTGGTGAAATCCACATTGATGCTGTGGGATTGGAGAGTCCCAAGGCAGAAGAGGAGGCGCTCTTCCTCCAGGCGTCGGGTGGCGAGGGTGTGGCGATGGAGGAAGCCCAGAACCTCCATGTCGTTGGCGGAGTGGGAGGGCAAGTTGAAGTGTTCGGCCACAGGGCGATGGGGTTGGTTGGTGTGGGTCTCTCGGACATGTTCTCTGAAGCAGTCTGTAAATAGGCATCCTGTCTCCCCAATGTAGAGGAGACCGCATTGGGAGCAACGGATACAATAAATTACATGTGTGGAAGTGCAGGTAAAACTCTGATGGATGTGGAAGGCTCCTTTGGGGCCTTGGACGGAGGTGAGGCGGGAGGTGTGGGCACTGGCTTTGCAATGTCTGCAGTGGCAGGACAAGGTGCCACGAGGGCAGGGTAGGTTGGTGGGAGGCGTGGACCTGATAAGAGAGTCACGGAGGAAATGGTCTTTACAGAAAGCAGATGGGGAGGGGAGGGAAATACATCTCTCTGGTGGTGGGATCCATTTGTAGGTGCGGAAATGGTGGAGGATGATGCAATTTCTACGGAGGTTGGTGGAGT
>NC_057712.1:112134284-112143026 GCF_004010195.1 Chiloscyllium plagiosum | reverse complement strand
GGGGGGAGAGCGGGGGGGGGGGTCTGATTGCAGTTGGAGGGGTGGGGTTCAAGGACGGAGATGCGGGAAGTGGATGAGATGCTCTGGAGGGCATCATCATCCACGTGGGAGGGGAAATTGCGGTCTTTGAAGCAGGAGGCCATCTGGTGTGTTCTGTGTGGAACTGGTCCTCCAGATGCGGCGGAGGCAAAGGAATAGGGAATAAGGGATAGCATTTTTACAGGAGGCAGGGTGAGAGGAGGTGTAGTCTAGATAGCTGTGGGAGCTGGTGGGTTTGTAGAAGATGTCCATGTTGAGTCAGTCACCGTTGATGGATATGGAGAGGTCCAGTAAGGGGAGGGAGGTATCTGAGATGATCCAGGTGAACTTAAGGTCGTGGTGGAATGTGTTGGTGAAGTTGATGAACTGTTCAACCTCCTCGTGGGAGCACAAAGTGACGCCAATACAGTCATCAATGTAGTGGAGGAAAAGTTGGGGAATGGTGTCGGTGTAACTGTGGAAGATGGGACTGTTCCACGTAATCAACAAAGAGGCAGAGCTGGAGCCCAAGCAGGTGCCTATGGCCACCCCTTTTGTCTGGTGGAAACGTGAGTCTCACCAGTATCCCTCCACTGACACTCATTCGTTTGGCTGAACTGGTCCTCATCCTCAATAGTTTTTCCTTTGAATCCTTGCACTTCCTCCAGGCCAAAGAGGTAGCCATGGGGACCCATACGTGCCCCAGCTATGCCAGCCTGTTTGTCGGTTACGTGGAACAGTCCATCTTCCGCAGATACACCAGTGCATTGGGGAGACAAGATACCTACTTGCAGAACGCTTCAGAGAACATCTCCAGAACAAGCACACAACCAATCCCACCGCCCTGTGACCGAACACTTCCACCACACCCACATCTCGGTCAAGGACACACAAGCCATCCTCTATCACCACACCCTCACCACCCGACACCTGGAGGAAGAACGCCTCATCTTCCACCTTGGGACCCTTCAACCACAAGGCGTCAATGCAGATTTCAATGGTTTCCCATTTCCCTTCCCCCTATCTTATCCTAGTTCTAACCTTCCAACTTGGCACCGACCTCATGAATTGTCCTACCTCATGAATTGTCCTACCTGTCCATCTTCCTTCCCACCTATCTGTTCTATCTTCCTCTCCAACCTATCACCATTGCCCCCACCTCCGTATACCTATTGCACTCTCAGCTATCTTCCCCCCAGCCCCACTCCCTCCCTCCCATTTATCTCTCCACCCCTTCAGCTCAGAAGCCTTATTCCTGATGAAGGGCTCTTGCCTGAAACGTTGATTGTCCCACTCTAGACTCTGATCTCCAGCATCTGCAGTCCTCACTTTCTCCTGGTTCATATCTCACTTCAAAGTCAAATTGTTGCACCTGAACAAGCAGACACTTGTAAACATGCCTCCCATTTTTATTTTGTCAGCTTATCATTTTTACATTCACTTACTGTTTTGGTGTGCAGTGATATACCTGATGTTACCTACATGATTGTCATCCCCGCCAAAGTTTCTGACATGTTTTGGTGCCATCTGCATTGTTGTATCACAAGAAAGAGTCTCCGGGTGACTGCTCGTGGGAGGCATTACCTATTCAGTGGAAGAAACTAAAATTAAAGGCTAAATATATCACATATACTTAAGTAACTGCTACATACTTTGAACATAAATACTGTTATTTAACAACTGTGTGGATCAATAATGAGCCATTGTGATGACTAATAAATATAGCAATGGTGTCATAAAGGTTGTCCTTTTGAATCTGTATGATTATTACATTGTCTCCAAACATCAGAACTCTTAGAAGTATTGGATATTTATAATAGCACAAAGCAGAGGAACCCTTCTGAAGTGGGACCCAGCTAAATGACCAGTTTTCTCATGGTTCTTTTGCCAATGACCTGAAATCTGTACATGTATCAGTTCTTCAGCCAATGTAAATAATTTCTCTTTATTTACACTATCGAGACTCTATTATTTTAAACATCTTTAGTGGATCTCATCTACTCCAAGGATAAAAACTATAGCTTCTCTGGCCTATCTGTATAACTGTAATCTGTTGTGCCCTGGAGTCATTCTGGAAAGTCTTGCCTGTATTTCCCCAACCTGCAAAGCCTTCACAAGCTTCAGAACTGCAAAACTCTTGGTCAAATGTCATCATACATAGCCTTAAAATTTCAAGAACTTTAATTGTTAAAGTTCTCTGCATCAACAAGGTGATTAAACTAAGATTTATATAGAGTGGCAATAAGGACTCCAGAGTATTCATTCATACAGACAAATTTATCAGTTGCACATAAACAATTATATTCACTTGGAATTAGTTTGTATTACATGATTCTTAATGAGCCACTTAGGTTGCTTCTCATTAAAAAATAATCAACATTTAGTGAGTGTGGTTAACTGAGCAAATTGGATTTTCTTTAATATTAAAGAATGCTTGACTTATATGGCCTTAGGTTTTGAGGGGGAGAAAAATTATTGCAGGCCTTGGTTTACAATTGCTATTCACCAGCCTATGTGTGTTCTGGTATCATTACATAATAGCTGCCATGGTCCATATGTTTCAATAGTTCAGTGATGCTCATTATTCAAGCTCACAAATGAAAAATGGCCATTAAGAAAGTTATAGATTACTGCTTTTCCTGTGGAATCAATATCTTCAAAAGAAAATAAGGGCAAAGATGGGTATTAAAGGTATACATTTGTTTTAATGTCAGCATTTGGTTTTATAAAACTAGATAGCTAATATATGCAAGAATACCTACTATTAGCACTGTGCTATTAACTTAGTTTATTCAGTTCATGTTGTGAGGGAGTTTGTGGGTAGTGGTAATGTCCCTACCTCTGATCCAGAAGATCTGGTTTGAGTCCAACCTGCTCCAGAGGTCTGTATGAACAGGCTGATTAGAAATATCTACAATTAAAGTTGCATCACTTTTGGTGCTGGGTTCAACTTCCTTTTCAAGACTTGAATCAAGGCTGAAAACTCAGCAAAATACTGATGGTGATTGCTTATTCCGTTTAAGGGTATGCAGCTGGAAGGTAACGATTGATTTGAGAATCTTGAGTACATGTAAAGTTACATTTCCTTATAGTCTGTAGCTGCATACCCTCCACATCCTCACTCTTATCAACCATCTGCACCCACTGTAGCATTCTGTCCTGCTATTGAGCAGTGCTTGGAGTTCCTGGTGGGTGACTCTTGACAAAGTGTTCTCTCCTTTACCATTGGCCATTTAGAATGGAGTGTTTTGGAGCAGTCTGTGCAATAGCTGTTTAAAATGGTTCATGGGCTCCCAGTTTGCCTGTTTTTTCTTTGGCCTTCTGAAGTTCATGTTTCATGTGTACGTAGGGAGTGTGAGGTAGTCTATGTTTCATTATTTTAGGGGTGGGGTGGTGCTGCTCCTTGGTTTTCTTTGCACTTTAGCCTCGTGCTGAGTGTGAGTGGAGGGCAAAAGCAGAAACAATATCTCCTCGTGGGTTGTTCCTGAACCTGGCCAAGGTCACCATTAATAAACCCAGGAAGTGGACATTTGCAGGGTCATGAGACTCACTGTGTGTCTTCCTTCTGTGGTTTCATCTGTGCTTGTGGCCTTCCCTAATTAACGGGCACCACCAGGGTAAGATTGCATTACCGACACCAATAACATTTTGATTTACATTCAATTTTGCTTTGACCAATTGATTTTTGTCACAGTGGCTGTTTAGGGGCTTTTTTTAAAAAAACTTGTTTAATTTAAATTTGTTTTTTGAAAGAATATGAAGAGAGACTTGTGTTCAGGCTGCTCCTACATACCCTCCACTTTCTTACTCTCATGAAATATTCTGTCTCTGTCCAGATGTTGCAGGTGTCCCCAAAGGAAGGCTCTGAACATGGAAGTCCTCCATTTCAGCACTGATGATTTAGCATGGAAGATGTTGCATGCATTGCATGTTTAGAAAGGCTCATGGATTCACAGAATACCCGTGTTCTTTGCAGCCTGGAGGATGTCATTTTCCACTTGTGCACAGTTAAACACACATTATAACCCTCTTTCGTTACTAGAAAAGGCCATTTCCAAATCTCTGGCTGCACTGCAGCCCAACACTCCTGATCTTTGTCAAGCTGGTTGGGAGGGAGGCAGGCAAGTCAGAAGAGCTTCTCATGGAATCCTAATTTGCAAATAAATCATTGAAACTGTGGCATTTTCCCAGACCACTCCTGGTACTTTGCAGCATCTTCATCAGTCTGGTGCTGAGCAAAGGTTATTTGAGGTAGTTCACTGCTACTAATCCTCTTCAGTCTATGCTTCGTCTTGGACCAACCTAGTGATTAATAGCAGAGGATACACCATCGCAGAGTATCTGCACTATTTTTGGATAAGAAGATGTATTGCATGATAACAATAAGAATAACCTAATTTGATCAGCCATTATCTTTAGAACCTTAGGATGTCGTAAAGGTGCACTTGCTACCTGTGCAAGCTAAGGCAGAATCTCTTGTCTTCATCCCGAGGCAGTGTAGTACATCAGTGCAACATGAACAGCAATCCTTCAAAACCTTGTACATCTCTTCCCAAGCTTTTTGCCCATATTTAACCCATTATACAGTCATGTGTGTAACATCACAATATAGAATTATAAAGCATAGATGCCTTTTAAATGTTGCAATTGTACCAGCCTCCACCACTTCCTCAGCAAGCTCATTCTATACACAGAGGTAAAAGCAATGACTGCAGATGCTGGAAACCAGATTCTGGATCAGTGGTGCTGGAAGAGCACAGCAATTCAGGCAGCATCCGAGGACAGGCAAAATCGACGTTTCGGGCAAAAGCTCCTTTTGCCCGAAACGTCGATTTTGCCTGTCCTCGGATGCTGCCTGAATTGCTGAGCTCCTCCAGCACCACTGATCCAGAATCATTCTATACACACACCACTCTCTGCATGAAGAAGTTGCCCCTCAGGTCCCTTTTAAATCTTTCCCCTCTCATCTTAAAACCATGCCCTCTCGTTTTGGACTCCCTTAAACAGGGAAAGACCTTGGCTATTCCCCTTCTATGCCCCTCATGATTTTGTAAACTTCTAGAACGTCACCTTGAATCTTTGGTGTTCCAGGGAAAATAGCCCCATCCTATTCAGCCTCTCCCTCCAGTCCCTACAACATCCATGTAATTTTTTTCTGCACTCTTTCAGGTTTAACAACATCTTTCCTATTGAAGGGAGACCAGAATTAAATACAATATTCTAAAAGTGCTCTCACCAATGCCCTATACAGCCGCAACACGATGTCCCAACTCCTCTACTCAATAGTCTGACCAATGAAAGGAAACACCTTCTTCACCATCCTATCTACTTGCAAAATGCAGGCAGTCTGGACATTTCACAAGTCTCTCAGAATGCATTCTTTTTGAACTTGAAAGAATAGTAAACTTGAGGACTACTGATCTTAGTTCTGACTGGATCATTGTTTGACTGATGAAGTAAACTTTTCCGAATACTCCGTTATCTCACTTTTTAGATTAGAATCAATCTAAACATCATGGCATAGACAGAGAACACAGGGGGCCAACACCTTCAACATATTGTCTAGCTATCACCATTGTTAACATCTAACCCGAGAATGCAACATTTTTAAAAAAAGGTTTTGTGATTTACACATGAAAGAAGTGAAACTATCACTGTATTCTAACAGATGTGATTTGGAGATGCCGGTGTTGGACTGGGGTGTACAAAGTTAAAAATCACACAACACCAGGTTATAGTCCAACAGGTTTAATTGGAAGCACACTAGCTTTCGGAGCAACGCTCCTTCATCAGGTGATTGTGTGGGGCTCGATCGTAACACAGAATTTATAGCAAAAAGTTACATCACACTGCAAATTTTTGCTATAAATTCTGTGTGTTATGATTGAGCCCTCCACTACCACCTGACGAAGGAGCGTCGCTCCGAAAGCTAGTGTGCTTCCAATTAAACCTGTTGGACTATAACCTGGTGTTGTGTGATTTTTAACTTTCCGAATACTGTTACTGAAGAATTACTATTCATTCAACACTGTTTCTGTCGCTAGCGTAGCCTGTTCTGTTTTAGAAGACAAAGCATTTTAAACATTTTCACCAGTCCTGTGAAATATGTGATTTCCTCTTTGTTGGCAATAAGATACAGCTCTCTTATGCTAACATGAAGTAATCTCACTGACTCTTTCATCTGTTGGATTCCTATGAGTCTAGAAACCCCAATGAAGTTTTCCAGCTGTTTCATTATGACTGTTTAGTCAACAAGAGGCTGTCTTGGGCCAGTGTTTGACGTTGTTTGCTTCTGGACCAGTTGTTCCCTGGGGAGGGGTGGGGTTTGTCAGTCTCCTCTAACTTTTCTGATGAAGTTGAAGTTGAGACATGTGCAGGCTCAAACATTGATTGTGAATAAGGTGCACAGTTTCAATTTTCTTGTGTTGCATTGTAGTGTAATGTACAGGATTCCTATATCCTTCTGACACTTATTCCAACTGTGCCATATAATCTTCTCTGTAAGCTATAATTTCCACTTCTTCAGCTGTGGCAACTGGTTTCATTGGATTATAACACTTGCTCCTGTATGAAGCACAAAAATTAACAGGATGCCCATTGACACAGACAAGTTGTGAATCTTTTAGAGTCATAGAATTATAGAGATATACAGAATGAAAACAGACCCTTTGCTCCAATTCATTCATGCCGATCAGATATCCTAGATAAATCTAGTCCCATTTGCCAGCATTTGGCCCATATCCCTCTAAATCTTTCCTATTCATATATGCATCCAGATGCCTTTTAAATGTTTAATTGTATCAGACTCCACCATATCCTTTGGCAGCTCATTCCATATATGGTCTCCAAGACTCTTTGTGAAAATGTTGCCTTTAGGTCCCTTTTAAATCTTTCTCCTCTCACCTTAAATCTATGCCCTCTAGTTTTTGACTCTCCCAGCTGGGGAAAAGACTTTGTCTATTTACCCTATTCATGCCCCTCCTGAGTTTATAACTCTCAATAAGGTCACCCCTCAGCCTCCAACACTCTAGAGAAAATAGCCCCAGCCTATTCAGCCTCTCTCTGTAGCTCAAACCCTCCAACTCTGGCAACATCCCTGTTTTCTGAGCCCTTTCAAGTTTCACAACATCCTTCCTATAGCAGGGAGACCAGAACTGCATACAGTATTGCAAAAGTGGCACTAATATCCTGTACAGCTGCAACATGACCTCCTAACTCTTCTACTCAATGCACTGACCAATACAAGCAAGTATACTAAACGCCTTCTTCACTATCCTATCAACCTGCATTTCCACTTTCAAGAAACTATGACCCTGCACTCCAAGGTCTCTTTGTTCAGCAACACTCTGCAAGACATTACCATAAAGTGTATAAGTCCTGCCCTGATCTGCCTTTTGGCTCTTCTGGATTAGATGGTTCCTGTAGGAATGCATTCATATCCTCTCCAATGGAGGTGTCTCATCAAATGCATGTATATTTTCTACTCTAGGTGTGGTGGTGGGTGATCTACTATGTGGACGTCATAATGTATGTAACCACAGTATTTCTATCATTCAGAAACTATCTTATATCTGTGCATCATCCTGGAAGTGATCTACAATTTTGCAAATAAGGCATTCCTTAGTGATGGGTGGATTTTGTCAATGCCTTGTTGTCACACAGCATCCTCACAATCATATGTTGACTTATTCTTTGTGTAGACTTGTCAGCTCCGTAAACCCAGTGTCTCCTGAAACTTACCAATGAAAGAAAGTTCAGTGAAAAGCAGCAATTAATTTCATCAAATATGGCAATAGAATCTCAATATCCACAGGTGCTTTCTTAATTGTTAGTGGGGAAAGATTTTGCCTAGAGTTAACTTTCTACAGTTTGGGTTTTTTTATAATTTCAGACTGAGTGCTGCTTACTTTGCCTTAGGTTGGACCTCTGATGAGAAGCAATATGACTAGCAGCCTGTACTAACCTAACTTGTAGCTGTACACTAGAGTGGGAAGCAGCAAAGACATGGCCAGCAGAAAGGGGATTTGCAGAGAGAGGAGTATCACAGAGGGGAGTGCATTGAATGAAGTTGGGAAATCTCTGCCATAGAGGGGTCAAGCTCAGAATAAAAGGGCTGATCATTTAAGACTAAGATGAAGAGAACATTTTTCACTAACAGAGTTGTGAACCATTAGAAACTCCACCCTGAAGTGTCATGAATGCTCCATTATTGAGTATGTCCAATGTTGCGATAGAAATATTTTTGATCTCTCCTGGAATAAAGGGAAATGGGGAATGCATGGAAAAGTACAGCTGAGACAGATCAGCCATAATAATATTGAAAGGTGTAACAGGCTGTTCCTATTCTTATGTTGTATAAAGATGGACTTCGGTAAGGAATTCGACAAGGTTCCCATGGGAGACTGATTAGCAAGGTTAGATCTCATGGAATACAGGGAAAACTAGCCATTTGGATACAGAACTGGCTTAAAGGTAGATGACAGAGGGTGTGGTGGAGGGTTGTTTATCAGACTGGAGGCCTGTGACCAGTGGAGTGCCGCTGGGCCCTCTACTTTTTATCATTTACATAAATCATTTGGAAGCGAGCATAAGATACAATTAGTAAGCTTGCAGATGACACCAAAATTGGAGGTGTAGTGGACAGCGAAGAGGGTTACCTCAGATTACAACAGGATCTGGACCAGATGGGCCACTGGGCTGAGAAGTGGCAGATGGAGTTTAATT
>NC_057712.1:112126031-112133862 GCF_004010195.1 Chiloscyllium plagiosum | reverse complement strand
GTGGTGGAGGCTGGTACAATTGCAACATTTAAGAGGCATTTGGATGGGTATATGAATAGGAAGGGTTTGGAGGGATATGGGCCGGGTGCTGGCAGGTGGGACTAGATTGGGTTGGAATATCTGGTTGGCATGGACGGGTTGGACCGAAGGGTCTGTTTCCATGCTGTACATCTCTATGACTCTATGACAAATTGAAAGTTAGACTTGGGTAGAAGCAGACAGTGAGCTTCTGCCAGAGCATTACCTATTCCACTATTTTAGAACAGTTTTAAAATAACACTTACAGTCAATTTTATTTTATGAGTAACCTGTAACTTCTGCTTGATGTTTTCATTTCTCTACTCACTTGAAAAACTGGAAGAAAAATATTCTTTTGATTTTCTCAACATTGTGTGAGGCTATTTCATGTTGAAAGAAATTATGTCTTTGCGGTTTGTTGATTAACATTTAATATTTACAGCTCTCCAAGTGGATGGCTTAAATTTCTCTATTTAATGAAAATATCTACCAATTATTAATTCCAATTTCCTTTAAGGAAAAGGGGAAAAGTTGAATTGTTTCGTAAGGAAAGTTAGTTTGACAAATTAATTCTTAAAGTCAGCTTCAAATACACATTTAGATTTTATTCTTCTTTTTAAAATGCTTAAGCATTGATATTAAAATACTCTTTGATGTGTTTAGCTAATTGATATAACTATTAGCAACAACTGAATTGGTTGTAACTAGTAGAGTGATTACTGCCATTCTATCTCACAGGAATACCACCAATGGTAGTTCAGATAATGGATTACAGAAGATCATAATAACAATCTGAGGAGAGATGACCAAAAGCTTGGTGAATGAGATTGGGTTTTAAGGAGGAACTTGAAAGAAGAATGGGCAACAGAGAAGCAGGAAAGCTTAAGAAAGGAATTCTAGGTGTGTCTTGTGTGCCTGAAGGGAAGTGTCCAGTGGTGTGATAAAGGATGCAGGAAATGTTCAAAAGGCTAGCATCAGCAGAATAAAGAGTTTACAAGTCATGTTCTGCGACTGAAGGAGGTTAAAAAGATATGTACTTGTGATTCCATGGGATAATTTAATCATAATTATTATAATATTAAATTGGAGGCCACGGAGGACCAGAAAATAATATATGTCCGCAAGAACAAGGTGAGCAGTCTTTGCCCTGAGGTGGGATACAAACAGAGGTGTTTTGACTTTACTGATGTTTATGGGGTCTAGAGAATGTGAGATTGACCAAGTGAGTATTGAAACAGTTGAATGAAGAGGTGAGAAACTCATGGATGAGGCAGATAGATTGAGGCAGTGACAGAAGCTGGGGATACTATGGAAGTAGAAGTATGTGATCTTTGTACTGGAAAGTATGTAAGATTGGAAGCTCATCAGTGTTGAATAGGTCTCTGACCTTGCAAAAGTCTTAGCTACCTTCTCCCCAACCCCGTCCCACTTATCTCTCCACCCTCACGGCTCCCAGCCTCATTCCTGATGAAGGGCTCTGACTCGAAACGTCGATTCTCCTGCTCCTCGGATGATGCCTAACCTGCTATGCTTTTCCAGTAACACACTCTAAAGTCTGATTTGAGTCATACAGCACGGAAGCAGACCCTTCGGTCCAACCAGTCCATGCTGAATATAATCCCAAACTAAACTCGTTCCACCTGCCTGCTCCTGGCCCATATCGTTGCAAACTTTTCCTATTCATGTACTTATTGAAATGTTTTTTAAATGTTAGATGTGTACCCCCATCCACATGTGAACCATCCTTGATGTAAAAAATTGTCCCTCATGTCTTTTTTAAATCTTTCTCCTCTCACCTTAAGAATGTGCCCCCTAATCTTGATATCACCCATCTTAGGGAAAAGACAACAATTATTAATTCTATCTATACCCCTCATTATTTTATGAACTTCTTTAAGGTTGCCTCTCAACCTCCAACACTCCAATGCGAAAAGTCCCAGCCTATGCAGCCTTTCTTTAGAAATCAAACTGTTGACTATTGCATAGACACTGGTCTGGGCTGAAGATTATGCTTCAATGTACATTAAAGTTCAATTAGAGGAAACTGTGTCTCATTTGGCAGCACAGAAACAGAAGATGGATGAACCAACCTGTAGACCTAGGTGCTGTTAGTATACAACAAACTTATGGTGACCTTACTAAATGGAATTTTGACATGGCAAAGAAGGAGCTATTAGGAGTGATACTTTAAAGATTATACAAAGGATAGTACCTAAAAGGGGTTTTACTCTAATTCTGCCTCTTCAAGCATTGTGATTTTAATCACTCCACCATTGATGATCACATCTTCAGTTTTAGATTATGGAATACAATCCCTACATCTCTTCACCTCTCTGCTTTGCTTTCCTCTGTCTTTTATCTCTCCCTCTCAAGCGGTTCAACAAGACTGAGGATGACATGTTTCTACTCTGGTTCCATGGTTGATGATTAATAATGTCTGCAGACTCTCTGACACATGACACAGGTAGTGCTAAGGTTAGGCAGATGACATATTTGAAGGGGCTTCAACTTTGCCTCTACCTGCTCCTGGAAAAATCTCTCAATGCATTTCATGATTTTTTGGCAATACGGTGGCTCAGTGCTTATCACTACTGCCTCATAGCACAAGGGACCCAGGTTCAATTCCAGCACTGGGTGACTGTGTGGACTTTGCACATTCTCACGATGTCTGCTTGGGTTTCCTCCCGGTGCTCCAGTTTCCTTCCACAGTCCAAAGATGTGTAGGTTAGGTGGACTGGCTATGCTAAATTGCCCATAGTGTCTAAGGATGTGTGGGTTAGGTGGATTAGCCGTGAGAAATGCAAAGTTATAGGGATAAGGTGGGGAGTGAGTCTGGGGATGCTCTTCAGAGGGTCGGTTGGGTTGAGTGGCCTGTTTCCACACTGTAGGAATTCTATGATTGTTTCACTTTTCATTTTGGTCAGCTGCAAGCCACAGACCCTCAGACATCAATGAGAATGTTTGATCTCTTCAGGCATGCTTCTCGGACATCTGTTTATGTATTTCCATTGTCCTCTTAGGAGTATCCACATTGTGACTGTTTCTGAGAGAAAGCCTTGTTTTGGGAGTCTAGTGTCAGATGTATGAGCAACGAACTTCATTCAGCACAGCTGACTCTGCATGATTAATACTTTGATGCTGAGCATACTGGAAAAGGGAGCTGTTCTTAGACTGTCTGCTTTGTCTTTATAAAGTTACTAGTGATGGTTCTTCGCCAGTACTTTAAGGTTGACCAGATGTGCTAAAAGTATATAGGAGTATGGGAATCACTGCTGCTGGGTAAACCATGACTTTTACTCGGGTTTGAAATTCTGGTTCTGAAATATTCTTTTCCTTAGCCAGCAAAGATTGCATCTCAGAGGCAATGATGAATTTCATCATTTCTGCCTACCTTGGTTGAGAAGGGGTTCCCAAGATACAGAAAGTGCTCCAAATTTTCCAGGCATCTCATAGATTGAAATAAATAGGGGGATGTGTAGGAATGTGGGAACTGATTGAAAGAGAACCTAAGGTTTCAAGATGTTTAGAGAAAGACCCATTTTGTCATATGATTAGAATAGATTACTTACAGCGTGGAAACAGGCCCTTCGGCCCAACAAGTTCACACCAACCCTCCGAAGAGCAACCCACCCAGACCGATTCCCCTACATTTACCCGTTCACCTAACACTACGGGCAATTTAGCATGGCCAATTTCACCTAACCTGCACATCTTTGGACCGTGGGAGGAAACCCACGCAGACACGGGGAGAATGTGCAAACACAGATAGTTGCCCGAGGTGGGAATTGAACCCAGGTCTCTGGTGCTGTGAGGCAGCAGTGCTAACCACTATGCCACCGTGCCACCCTATGCTTGTGAGGAGTTTACAATGACCTGGAGAAGCATCATCTTCGCACTTAAGTTCAATAACTTGGATTCATTTGAAAATGCAGTGGTTTGAGTGATTTTGGGTTGGCATTGAAGTGACATGTGTTGAACAATTTTCCAGATCATCTCTACACCTGTGGGTAATTTGTGTTAGAGGCACGATGCTCTGTTGCAGCTAGGAAAATGGAGGGTTGGTGCAATAGTCTAACCTTAATTGACTCCAGTATTGGTGAGATTCACTCTACTTTGCTTTTAAAATCTCCTTAAAACCTACCTCTGACCAAGCATTCGGTCATCTGGCTGAATATCTCCTCTATCACTCAGTGTTGTATTTTGTTTCATTATGTTCCTGTGAAGTACCTTGGAATATTTTAATACGTTAAAGGTGCTTGTGGTTGGCCTTAAAGGAGAAAAGAAGTGGAAAGTCAGTTGGCGTGGACTATGGATAAACCAATACTATGATTAACTGACAGAGTCCAGTTTGTGATAAGGAACATTCATTAAGACAGATTTTGAATATCAATCAGAGGGAAAGACCCAGCCAAGAAAATGAAAGAGACTGCCTAGTCTCACTAGGCCGAAAAGTAGGATTATTCTCTTATTTGTTTTTGAAAAAGTACCCCAGATTTTAGCTACAGAGATTCCACAGCACTAACAGAAAGAGCCAGAAACCTACAGCAGTAAACCACCATGAATTAATTAATGAAACTTCCAAATGTCCTTTCTTTAGTCAATGAAGAAGGGACTTTTCAAGCTTCTATCTTAAAAGAGTCAAAGGAAACAGTAAATTTTTGGAGTTCCTTTGAAAGTCTAAGTGCATATTACTTCTTCACCTTCTAATCACCTTTTTATTGCATGTGTTTCAGAGTGGGCACTGTGTGAATACATTCAGATGTTAAAAAAATAAGCATTTAGTTCCGCTCCTTTTTAAACTTACAAGAAAATCTGTCTAATGTAATTTGGTTACAGTCACAACACTCAATGAGTTAAAACACCTCAAAATAAGCCTATCTGAATTTGGTTGAAAAATGGTGCGAAATCTATCATCTCTTTGCCTGCCTACAACTGTCCTTCATCATCACTTCAGCATTTCCTTGGAGAAAGGTTCAATTGTACCTTTCTCCAAGGAAATGCTGAAGTGATGATGAAGGATGAAATTTGTGCTTCCAATAAGATTCAGGAAAACTAAAAGATAAAACTGAATAATGCTCACACATACACACACACGCACCCTCTCACAGACTTATACTCCTTTACACTCTCACTCACACATACACACACACAGAATCTCATAACCCCCGCCCCCTCACACCCACATGCACACATACACATGTGGGGTGAATTTGTACTTGCAGAATTACTTTTATTTTGCTCAAAAACTGCATGAATCTATGTAAGATTCTGTGACTTGTTTTAGAGACTTAACAAACAATCCAGGTCTTTTTCAATTTATAATTTCAGCTACATCACACTGTAAACCTTTGCTATAAATTCTGTGTGTCATGATCTTATACTCCACAACCACCTGATGAAGGAGCAGTGCTGCAAAAGCTAATGCTTCCAAATAAACCTGTTGGACTATAACCTGGCCCTGTGTGAATTTAAACAAATGAGAAGAGCAGGCTGTAGCTGGGGAGGGGCGAGGGGTGAGGGGATCTCAAATGGAACTGGATCCGGAACACAAGGCAACTGTTCTGGGAGGTCAGGAATTTACAGTTTGGATACTTGACATTAGGGTATTCTTTAATGTGATGTAATTTGTAATCAATATTAAAGACATGTTAATGGAATGAGGAATAGAAGCTTAAGCAATTAGCATATTTTTTTAAAAATTAAGTTTTCGAATTCATCTTGCATATGACAAATCCTACTGACAATGAGGACAATAAACTCAGTCATGATTATTGATGCGTTGTAATATATATTATATATGCACTAATGTGGACTACATGAGTCCTCCATTAACAAGACATTGTAGCAATAGCTTGTTACTGACCAAAAAAAGGCTTGTTTGTGAAAATACAACTTCAGGAACATTGGCAAAAACAGAAGCAAGGCATTGATGGGAAGAACAAACCTCCAAATGCCATCTCTGACTTTGACTTTCCAAGCTTCACCTGCCTCTTGTGACAGATTGCATACTGGCCTTGTCAGAAGCAGCTTTCCATCTGCAAATAAGTTTTTGTACCAAGGTAATCAACTTTGTTAAGCTTTGCCTGGGATGCCATATTTGGTGTACAAAGTTAAAAATCACACAACACCAGATTATAGTCCAAAAGGTTTATTTCGGAGACACCAGATTATAGTCCAAAAGGTTTATTTCGGAGCGTTGCTCCTTCATCAGGTGGTTGTGGAGTCTAAGATCATAAGACACAGAATTTATAGCACAAGTTTACAGTGTGATGTAACTGAAATTATATATTGAAAAAGATCTGGATTGTTTATTAAGTCTCTCATCTTTTCGAATGACCATGTTGGTTTCAGTTCTTTCAAATGTAAATCGCAAAACGTTTTTAAAAGTTACATTCTCAAGTGAACTTTAACAATTGATTTCATGTTGTCCATGCTGACCAAATTTCCCAAATTAAAACTTTCCTGCATTTGACCCATATCTCTTAACCTTTCTGATTCATGTAGCTTTCCAAATGTCTTTTAAATGCTGTAACTGTACCTGCATCCACCACTTTCTCTGGCAGTTAATTTCACACACAAACCACTGTGTTAAAACATTACCACTCAGCTCCCTTTTAAATCTTCTCTTCAAAATATGTCCCCTAATTTTGAACACACTACCGCAGGGAAAAAGACCTTTGCTATTCACCTTATCTATGCCCCTCATCATTTTATAATCCTTTGTAAGGTCACACCTCAACCTCCGATGCTTCAGTGAAAAAAATGTTCAGGCCTATCCTTATAACTCAAATAGTCAACATCCTGATAAATCTTTTCTGAATCCTCTTCAATTTAATAATCACCTTTCTCTAGCACGGTGACCAGAACTGTACACAGTACTTAAGGTGGCCTCACCAAAGTCCTGTACAATCTCAACATAATGTCCCAATTCCTATACTCAATGGTCTGAACAATGAAGGCAAGAATGTTAAACGTTTTTTTAACCACTCTGTCTACCTCTGATGCAAACTTCACAGAATTATGTGTCTAAACCCCGGATCTCTCTATGATACTACCCTCCCCAGGGCCCTACCATTAATTGTATAAGCCCTGTCATTGTTTTTTTTACCAAAATGTAATAGTTCTCATTTATTCAAATTAAACTCTATTTGCCACTGCTCAGTTCATTGGCCCAATTGATCAAGATCTCTGTAATCTTAGATAACCTTCGTACTTGACTATAACTAGCAATTTTGGTGTCATCTGCAAACTTACTAAACATGCCTCCTAAATTCCCATCCAAAACGTTTATACAAATTAATAACAAAAGTGGACCCAGTACCAATCCCCACAGAATACTACTGGACACAGGATTCCAATCTGAAAAAACAACCCTCCAGCCCTTTGTCTCCGACGGTCAAGCTAATATGCGTACAATTTGCAAACTCTCTGAGTCCTGTATGATCTAACTTATTATTTCTCACAGTAACCAACTGAAGAAAAAGTGGATGAATGTACAACCATGAACAGAGAACAAAGTCCCCTTGTGACTTCCCCACCACTTGATAAGATCATGGCTGATCTGATCTTTTCTGAAAATGTGTTGCTGGAAAAGCGCAACAGGTCAGGCAGCATCCAAGGAGCAGGAGAATCGACGTTTCGGGCAAAAGCCCTTCTTCAGGAATGAGGAAAGTGTGTCCAGCAGGCTAAGATAAAAGGTAGGGAGGAGGGACTTGGGGGAGGGGCATTGGAAATGCGATAGGTGGAAGGAGGTCAAGGTGAGGGTGATAGGCCAGAGTGGGGTGGGGGCGGAGAGGTCAGGAAGAAGATTTCA
>NC_057712.1:112122106-112125736 GCF_004010195.1 Chiloscyllium plagiosum | reverse complement strand
TCACGGAGGGAGTGGTCTTTTCAGATAGGGGAGGGGAGGGAAATATATCCCTGGTGGTGGGGTCCATTTGGAGGTGGCGGAAATGACGGCGGATGATACGCTGTATATGGAGGTTGGTGAGGTGGTAGGTGAGGACCAGTGGGGTTCTGTCCTGGTGGCGGTTGGAGGGGCGGGGCTCAAGGGCGGAGGAGCAGGAAGTGGAGGAGATGCGGTGAAGGGCATCGTCGACCACGTCTGGGGGGAAATTGCAGTCTTTGAAGAAGGAGGCCATCTCCTGATCTGATCTTTTACCTCATCTTCATTCCTATCTACCCTAGAATCTTTCACTTCCTTGGAGATTGCACATCTCCTCCACTTCCTGCTCCCCCACCCTTCCAAAGGCAACAAGTCCCCAATCCTCACTTTCCACCCTACTAATCTATGGATACAACGCATTATCCTCTGCCATTTCTGCCACTTACAATCAGACCCCACCACCAGAGATATATTTTCCTCCTCAACCCTATCAGCATTCTGTAGAGACCATTTCCCTCTTGTTAGGTCCACGCCCCACCTCCCTACCCCCACCAACCCACCTGCCACTCCCGGCACCTTCCCTTACCGCCACAGGAGGTGTAAAACCTGTGCCCACACCACACCACCCTCACTTCCGTCCAAGGCCCTAAAGGATCCTTCCACATCTGGCAGAGATTTTCCTATCCATCCAAACACCATATCTACCATGTCCGTTGCTCTCGATGTGGTCTCCCTATATTGGGCAGACCGGATGCCATGGGCGGCACGGTGGCTCAGTGGTTAGCCCTGCTGCCTCACAGCGCCAGGGACCCGGGTTCGATTCCTGCCTCGAGGGACAGTCTGTATGGAGGTTGCACATTCTTCCCGTGTCTGCGTGGGTTTCCTCCCACAATCCAAAGACGTGCAGGCTGGTGAATTGGCCATGCTAAATTGCCCATAGTGTTAGGTGCATTAGTTAGGGGTAAATATTGGTTGGGGGAATGGGTCTGGCTGTGTTACTCTTTGAAGGGTAGGTGCGGACTTATTGGGCCAAAGGGCCTGTGTCCATACTGCAGGGAATTGAATTGAATCTACACAAACGTGTGGAACGTTTCAGGGAACATCTCTGGGATGCACGCACCAAACAACCCCTCTGCCCTGTGGCCAACTACTTCAACTTCCCCTCCCACTCTACCTAGGATATGCAAGTCCTGGGCCTCCTCCACTGCCAAATCCAAGCCACCCGACACCTGGAGGAAGTATGCCTCACCTTCTGCCTTGCAATCCTCCAACCACATGGCTTCAGCAGTTACCTCATTTCCCCTCCACCCCCATCCCAGATCCAACCCTCCAACTTAGCACCACCTCTTGAACTGTCTGACATGTCTATTTTCCTTCCCTACTTCTCCTTCTCCCCCTCACCATCACCATCACACCCCCACCTCCATCTACTTATTACCTTCCCAGCTACATTTCCCCAGTCCCACCCCCACCCTATTTATCTCTCAGTCCCCTTCCCCCCACATTGCTGATGTAGGGCTTATGCCCAAAATGTTGATTATCCTGCTCCTCGGATGCTGCCTGACCAGCTGTGCTTTTCCAGAGCCACATTTTTTGACTTAAACCTATGCCCTCCAGTTTCAGACTCCCCTACCCCAGCGAAAAGACCTTGGTTATTCACTCTCTCCTTACCCCTCATGATTTTATAAACCTCTAGAAGGTCATCCCTCAAACCTCCAATGGTCCAGGGAAATAGCCCAGCCTATTCAGCCTCTCCCTATAGCTCAAACCCATCAACCCCGGCAACATTTTTGTAAACCTTTGATGAACCCTTTCAAGTTTCACAACATCTTCCCCATAACAGAGTGACCAGAGTTGAACACAGTATTCTAAAAGTGGCCTAACTATTGTCCTGTACAGCTGCAACATGACCTCCCAACCTCTATTCTCAATGCACTGACTAATAAAGGCAAATGTACCAAATGCTGCTGGTTGGCGTCCTTGCTGCACAGCCCGTCCCACCGGCCTACTGTCTACCTACGACTCTACTTTCAAAGAATCTTTGGCAATACTCACCAGGACTTTGCCATTACCCAATTTACCTGATCAAAATGTTGTCCCTCACATTTATTTAAACTCTATCTGCCACTCTTTGGCCCATAGGATGAAGGTCCCATTGTACTCTAAGGTAACCTTTTTGGCTATCGACTACACCACCAATTTTGGTGCAAACTTAGTAACCATACTTCCCATATTCATGTCTAAAAACTGATGATCATTTTTTTAGTATTACTACGACTATAATAAAATTCGAAAGGACCTCTCTTTGTAAACCAGTGCCATAGTAAGCATTCATTAAGTAGTGTGTTGAAATGCTATCACTCCTAACGATGCTCCTTGGCAGAGATTTATGTTATTTTCTGTAATACAGTATTTACAGTCCGTTTTCCTTCGCCTGACTCACCAAAATCAGTTCTGACTTTGATAAACAAGTGACAGTGAAAAGAGCAGGCTGCACTGTCATCGCTTCACCCCATTGAACGTTAAAACCTCTGGGACATGTAGTTTCTATCCCCAGCTCATAGCTGTTTCGTCTGTAGCCTCAGTTTCAGAGAGAACTACGACCCCCATCGAGCATTGGGAAGTGAGGGCAAACGGCACGTACTGCGCACGCGCAATAACCGGACGGTTTGTCAGGGGCGAGGACAACAACCTAACCTGATGATTCCGGCATGAGGCCAATGGCGGATTCCGATTGGCCGAAGGAGTTGTAAGGCGGGCAGAACGGTGGCTAGAGCGGCAATCGATTGGGTAGCCGCGACTGTCGATCTGCCGGAGGGCAAATCAAGCTTGGTTGCAGAAACATGAAGCGGCTGGAGAGTTTATTTTATTAAAGAAACTCCAATTCAGAAACGGCGAACCGGGAATCAAGTTTATTTTTATTAATATCTGACCCCGCAAGACGTTTTTTTTCAAATTACTTAGTCTCCACCAACGCATTTCGGTCCGTTATGTCGCGTTGACAGTTGTTTTGGGAGAATATTAAGCGGTACCTTTTAAAGCGGGTTTTTATTTTGTGGAGATATTGTACATGTCGGTGAGGATCAATTCTCGGGATCTTTCTGAAGTTGGAGTGAAGAAGGGGCCGGAGCGGGAACATTCTGGAAGTTTCTGACTCACTGACTGGAATTTTCTCTCCACATGGAAGACGGTGATGGTGCTGGCCGGTGGGACGGGCTGTGCAGCAGGGACGCCAACCTGCGGGAAGTCGCGCTGGACGGGGTCCGGCAGCTGGTGCTCAGCTTGTCCGAGAAGGCCGGCCCGACTAACGGCAAACCCCCGCCGCCCGCTCCGGGACACGGCCCGGCCGCCGCTGCATTACGCCCCCTCAACGGCCTCGACCACCACCTGGTGCGGCTCCTGGTGCTCTCCCAAAGGTGTCCCTTCAGCGACGTGAGAGATAAGTGCGGGGCCATCCTTCAGGCGGTACAGGTGAGAGAAAAGAAAAACAACTGTCCCGTTTTCCTCCCCTGACCCTCGCTGCGTCAAGGACTCTTTCCCCCATTAGCTCCTCCCCGTCCCGCCAGAGAACCCACCATCACTCCATCGTCGCTCCCCCCCCGCCCATCGTCCCCC
>NC_057712.1:112079896-112114165 GCF_004010195.1 Chiloscyllium plagiosum | reverse complement strand
ACCTGCTTCCCTCCAATAGTCATCCCCCCCAACATCATCTCATCTCTCCCTCATGTCAACTTCTTACCCAACCCACATCACCGGCACTCTTCACCCCGTATCATCTCCTCTCAGCTGGCTCCATCTCAAATGCTCTGTCCCCTCCAATCCGCTCCTCAGCTCCTCTCTGCCCTATCCTCCTGGCATCCCTCACCTTCCTGTACCTCCTCTTCCAGTTCTCCTCCTCCTCCCATCCCCTCATTCTGTGTCTTTTCCCTGCCACCAATGAGCTGTTATTAGTGCGCTCTGGGTCACTTGACCATATCTTGTACTTCATTTTGCATGTTTGTGATCGGTAAACAAGCATACCAGTCTGAATGTTGGATGAGACATTCAAACAAATGTATTGAGCATGTTTAAAGTTTGTAAACAACAATATTCATTATAAACATTGTTTATATTAATTAGGTTTCAGGCTTGGATAACTCATTGTGCGCTTGTTTTTGAACCAGAAAGCTGTGCTTATGTTTCCCTATAGATGTAGGTCAAAAATCAAACAGTTTCAAATAAACGTGTTGGACTATAACTTGGTGTCTTTTGGTTTTTGACCTTGTCCACCCAAGTCCAACTCCGGCATCTGCACGTCACGCCTATAGTTGTGGGCATGGTTCGGAGTTCTGTACTGTTAAAGCACTATCTTTCAGATACGATTAGTATCCGTCTATTATTCAGGTTTGTTCCATGGCATTGTTTGAGGAGCATGGAGTTCTGTTATTTATCTTTTAATCAATATTCCTGAAACATTACAACTACTTTAGATAATAATGAAGTAGCGTCTCGTGTGCAAATTGTACATTTTCTTACATTAAGAACTCTTCAAATGTAGTCTTTATTTAGCTGCATATAAAAGTGCTTTGGCAAATCATAAGGTTGTGAAGGATGATACTTAAATACAGTTCTTTTGTACATTTTATTAATAGAATCTCAATCAAAATAACAGGTTATTTTGCTCCAATGTTGCAAGTTATGTAGCTGACTTCAGATTGACTGACTGCCTTTTGCAGTGCAGATTAGATATGGAGATCAAAAATAATTAAAGCAGTCTTTCTCAACTATTTGGTCAATTGTATGTCTTCAAATGGGGTTTGTGTGCGATAATGGAATAGATGCTGAGCCAGAAAAATTATTGAAATTTTACTTTAATATCTGTACATTTATTAAGTTGTCTCATTTGGATGAAGGTGGAAGTAGGCAATCTTGGTTTTAACAGGATGTACGATTTCTAGGTTAATCTTCTGTGTGAGGTTAAAAAATAATATCAGAAGTAAAACCTTTAACATGTAATTGAATTAAGGTATTGAAATTGGACATGTTATGTTTTGAACCAAAGATTATGGCTTTCTTCTTCCTCAAATTCCATAACTTTTACTATCCTCCTGTGGAAAATCTATCTTTTACTGTTCAAATCTGAAGCTTTCAACCTCACTTTTCCTTGACTATGCTCCCACTAAATGCAAGCCTCTTCCCCCAGTTCTTTTTCTGTTACCCCTCTGGTTTGTCAAGTCTGAGAAAGGAAGGTCAAACTTTTTGCAACTAATTATAGTCTGGCCATTCTATTTTCATTAACTGGTTCAACAGTGTCAAACACTGCTATGCTTTGTTCTGTTAAAACTGTCACTTTATTCTAGGATTATCCTTGAGGACAAAGACTAAATTTCAGTCTCTTTTTTTTAACCACTAGCCATTTCATGAAACCCTTTCATTATCAAAGAGGAGTTAATTGATTTCTTCACAACCAAAGTTAAGAAATAGCACTAAGACGAGACCAAATGACTCCTTCATTGAATTTAATCATGGTTGATCTTTTGCCTCAGTGTTGTTCTATATATCCCTGGGTTTCTTAAAAGACTTGAAATCTGCCTATCTCAAAGGTGAATATTGGGCATCGCAACTCGCTGGGGTGGAAAACTGTGGACAATCATTATCCTGAGTGAGGAAATTTATCCTCTGCTAAGTCCTAAGTGGTCAACCGCTTACCCTGAGCCTATGTTCCAGATTCCCCAGCTTGAGGTATCTCTGTTTGCCCTGTAATGCCCCTTCAGAATTCTCAGGGTTCTAAATTCTGGAAGATTTTAGCTCAATTTACACAGCCTTTCATCAAATAATAACTGTTTCATCCCCGGAATCAGTCTGTTGAACCTTCACAGTCCTAGTTGCAAGGCAAGTAGATACTTCCTTTGAATATAGTGAGAATCCAAACTTATTCTGTCAAATGTAAATTGTGTGTCTTTCAATGTCAATATATCCTTCTTACCAAGGACTGCCAGGAAACTTCAAATGTGATCTAATCACCCTGACTTTTTAGCACCCCTAGACATAAAAGACAGCATTTTATGCTCTTTTGAGTACTTTCAGTACCTGTTCTTGATGTTGTAATGATCTGTCCAGCTGGACCCTGAAATCTTTGTAGCGCTTTGTATCTCCAATGTTTTTAGCTTTTACATTTAGAAAATACTGTATGTTTTTGGATCCAAAATGGTTACCTCATCTAAGTTGATGTTAATTTATTCAGGTTGTCCATTTTGTAATGTTTGCTTTCTTACATGCAGCATGAATTTGTGTTATTGGAAAATATAAGTATGTGGCTTTTTATGCCATTAATTAAAACTTTTTTATTCATATGGTGAATAGATGAAGCACTAACATAGAACCTTGCCGGACAGCACTTGTCATTCCCAGGCAGTTGGTCTCAACTCTGTTCTCTGTGACCTCTGTCGAGACGATTTGTCTGACGTCTAACTTTTGAAGGATTCTGAATTCAACTGTTGGGTAACAGTAACTCCTCACGTCCTCCCATAATTTCCACTCCCCGAAGCGATATTCAGTTCCCTTCCTTAGCCATTGTTGTAGCCAGATCTAGACTATTCATGACCTTGGCAATCTGTTGCCAGATCAGCATCAGTACTGTTTCCACTTCTGGTGGTTCCCATCTCCACCTGTGTATCAGTCCACCTATTTTTCTAATCAAACTGTTAAGAGATATTATGCACCACTGGAGCAGGTGGTATTTGAATCTGGGCCTCCCAATCCAGGGGTAGGACCCATTTGCTGTTGAAACTCCTATTTATTAGTGACTCTCAAAAGCTACAAATTGAGTAGCTGGAAGGTTCATTCCAGCAAGCAAACCTACATCCACACCTATTTATACTTTCATCGCATCCAGTATGACTACTGCAGTGTATTGCTTGGTAGCCTCCTGTCTCTTGCACTCCCCAAGAAAACCAGTTACAGTTGGTTCTGCTACAATGTGTCTTTCTTCAGCGTGAATTGGCTTTACTACGATTGAAGAGTTTAGACCGTTATATGTAGAACATGAAGTTTCCTTGCCTGTATTGGCTATAACGCGATTCTGATTGATTTAGCTTAAATGGTGCTGATTTAGCTTAAATGGTGCTGCTATTGTGTGCTTTTCTTACAATGTGAGATTGCATTGGGACAGAACTATCATGTTATATCAGCACCAACAGTATCCTAAACTCTGCGACATATATGTGGTTTTACAAAGTTTAGTTTATATTTAACCTTGATCTGCATTGGTTCCTGTTCCCCCAAGGCTTTGAATTTAAATTTCTTGTTCATGTTTAAAGCCTTGTGTAACATTAAATCTGGCAATTTTCAGAGCCTACTTTGACTTGTTATTCTCCTTGTTTCACTGACTTCGTACTCTTATGCAACTCCTTTACTGCTTTTAACCATTAGCGACAAAGTCTTCCCTAAACTTATCCAATCGGCTCTCCAATTTTTAAGATTAAACATTAAAAAACTTGTCATTGTAGTATGCAAGCTACACCATTCTGAACAGCCATCTGCTTCTCAAAGGTTTTAATAATAGTTTTGTCAAAATTGAAGAATTTTGAACTTAACTAAAGTTTTCAGTGTATTTTGAAGGCATAATTTACATACTGACGTGTGAACGCATAGAGAGGGCAACCTACTTGGTAGCATTTGCTCATCGTCCTGGTAGGTGTATGAGTGCATGTGGCAAGTCTGTTGCTTTGCAGTTGAAAAATGCCATCTGTTCGTGCATACGGTGCAGAACTCTGCATGTGGTGAATTATAAGAGAACCTGCATCCTGCCACAGTAATGCTATACTACTTTGAGCCAAGAGCTCATTAATAAAGAAGAAGAAAGTTCATGGTTATGAATGCATCTTACCTTGTCTAAATCATTGTCTTTGAGTTCCACACCAGGATTACGGAATCTAGGATGATGTTCCTGCGTAGGACTGAGAACGTGGTGCAGTGGTTGAAGTTGAATCTGTTATTTCAGGTTTCAGCTATTTTATTGGCTGAGATGAATATTGGAAATTCTATGGCACAAGTCAAAACAAAAAGAGCTTGGAAACTCTGGTTGCATTTCCTTTTGCTACAAGATGCTATGAGAGGGTTAACTGACAAATGCATTTAATTTGTGTGGTGCAATCTTCATAAAGTAAATATAAAAGTAATCTTTTTGTTTCAAACATCGCTTCAAAGTAATTGCATTTGAAGCATACTTGAGACATTTGAAATATGCTAAGATGCAATATAAGTGTAAGTTCTCAAACAATAATACTCGTTAATCTGAACATTTTGTTCGCTTCTACTGATTCATGTTGAAATATTTGTGTTTTCAACCTGGAGAATTATAACTTAAAGGCATTGTTAAAACTGCATTAATGTACAGTTTTGGGAATATGATCATAAATCATATGATCACATTCCCAAAATTGTACATAAATGCAGTTTTAATATTTAAAATCTTATGCTTATATAAAACCTGGTTTAAACTTTGCATTTTCATCTAATAGCAATAATAATTGATTCAGTCCTTTGCCACTAAATTGTCAAGATTTCTAATAGCTTGGTCAGTTTATCCTCTGGTCTGTGTTCCAGTCTGTGCCAGATTAGCTTATGAGCCTGAGATGTCACAACTGACCTTAATGGATTTGGGATGGGAAAGTCATGCTGGTTTTCATTTTGCTATATAACAAAATGTGCCACCGTGGGCGGCACGGTGGCACAGTGGTTAGCACTGCTGCATCACAGCACCAGAGACCCGGGTTCAATTCCCGCCTCAGGCGACTGACTGTGTGGAGTTTGCACATTCTCCCCGTGTCTGCGTGGGTTTCCTCCGGGTGCTCCGGTTTCCTCCCACAGTCCAAAAATGTGCAGATTAGGTGAATTGGCCACGCTAAATTGCCTGTAGTGTTAGGTGCAGGGGTAAATGTAGGGGAATGGGTCTGGGTGGGTGCGCTTCGGCGGGTCGGTGTGGACTTGTTGGGCCGAAGGGCCTGTTTCCACACTGTAAAGTAATCTAATCTAATCTAATCCCTGCTGCAAGTAATTGTATGTGCAAGTTTGGTGAGAAGCAAATCATCCAAATTCTGAGCCTGTCAACATTACTGTTTTTGTCGAGGCTTAGAACTTAATGGTTATTTGGATACCAGAAGACACACTGGTACCTTTTTAGAAGAGAAAAAAAATGAAACTTAACTGAAAGTAGTGCTAGGAGGAGCAAATTACTGCAGATGTTGGGATTTTTACTGCAAATGACACATGCTGGAGATCATAGCTGAAGAGTCATCCAGACTTGAAACGCTAGCTTGCTTTCTCTTCATGGATGCTGTCTGACCTGTGGTCTCTTGAAGCTATTGCTAAGTTGGTTAATTGTAAATTGCTCAGAGATAATTCATGTAAATTACATAGCATCGTGTAATTCTGCTCTTTGAAGGCTTGATTTCTGTTTGGTTTCTGGAGTGGCTGTTGTTTATTTGAACGCTCAAACAATTGGGGTTGGTACATTATTTGACTGTTGTCAGTGTCTTGACATAATTCTATGCTACTCTAGGTTAATCATTATTAATGATTGTTATGGACCAGGCCAGACCCCCTCAAAATATGTTAAGAAGGTAGCCTAGATCCTAAGTTTTTCCTATTTTTAAAGGCAGCTGGATATTCCAGGTGTAATGCAGCTGGTCAGACCACTTGGCTTTAAGCAAAACAGAATTTATTTAAGCACTACAGTTGAAACATGAACAAAAGAAAACAGAATTTAGAATAACTTAATTATTGGAAACTTAACCGAGCTGACACAGCAACTTAAGTAAGGAGCTGTTCCAATTCCCATAACATCCGATAAACACACCCCTTGGCAAAATGTAAATTCAAACACAGGTTCTTACGTGCAGGAAAGATTTCAGAGAGAGAAGCCAGTCAAGAATCATGTGCTGAAGCGTGGAATCTTTTTGCACTGTCGCAGCTTTTGCTGCAGCTACCAGCAACCTCTCTCCTACAACCAAACCAAACTAGAAAAAAATCCTGAACTGGGACTGGCCACCCCCTTGCCATTTGACAAAGGAGACATTTCCAGACATTTGAGCACCTCTGTCTTTATGACCTCTCTTGGAACAAAAACTAAGGACAAAATAACCTTGTTACAGTGACAGCATCGTCACATGCTTTAATTGCTAAAAGATATTTTCAAGTATTTCTTATATACGCTAGATCAAGTATTGTCATTCTTTTCAATTGGATTACATAGAATCCCTACAATGTGGAAGCAAGCTATTCAGCAGATCGAGTCCACACTGACCCTCCAAAGAGCATCCCAATCAGATCCACCTCCTCATCCTTGCATTTCCCTTGGCTACCCAACCTAGCTGCACATCCCTGAACACTTTGGACAATTTAGCATAGCCAATCCACCTAATCACATCTTTGGACTGTGGGAGGACATCAGAGTACCCAGAGGAAACCCACGCAGACTTAGGAGATTTTCCCAAGGCTGGGATTGAATCTGGGTTCCTGATGCTGTGAGGTAAGAGTGCTAACCACTGAGCAACTGTGATTATTATCTCTTAAAGAGCATCCCCCCAGCCCTCTGTTTCTTCCTCTCACATTATCCCAACCTGTACCCTTCCACCAACACCCTCATCCGCCTGGCTGAACTGGTCCTCACCCTTAACAACTGCTCCTTCCAATCCTCCCACTTCCTCCAAATGTAGACAGCTGCATGGGACCCAGCTATGCCTGCATGTTTGTTGGATATGTGGAGCAGTCCATCTTCCGCAGTTACACCAGCAGCACTCCCCACCTGTTCGTCCGCTACATTGATGACTGTATCAGCGCTGCCTTGTGCTCCCAAGAGGAGGTTGACCAGTTAATCAACTTTACCAACACCTTCCACCGCAACCTCAAATTCACCTGGACCATATTGGAAACCTCCCTTCCATTCCTGGACATCTCCAGCACCGTCTCTGCCGACCGACTAACCACAGACATATACTACAAGCCCACCACCTCCCACAGCTACCTAGACGATACCTCGCCCACCATACCTCCTATAAAAACACTATCCCTTATTCTCAATTCCTCCACCTCCACTGCATCTATTCCCCGGATGGCCAATTCCACCTCAAAGTCCCAGATGGCCTCCTTCCACGATAGCAACTTCCCTTCCCACATGATGCCCTCCAGTACATCTCTTCCACATCATACACCACCGCCCTTGAACCCCACCCCTCCCAAAGCAACAGGGACAGAACCCCCTTGGTCCTCTCCTTCCACCCCACCGACCTCCGCTTACAACGCATCATCCTCCGCCACTTCTGCCACCTCCAAACTGACCTTACCACCAGAGATATATTTCCCTCCCCACCCCTATCAGCGTTCCGAAATGACCATTCTCTCCACGACTCCCTTGTCAGGTCCACACCCTCCACCAGCCCACACCCTGCTCCTGGCACATTTCCCTACCACTGCAAGAAGTGCAAAGCCTGCACCCACACCACTCCCCTCCCCTCCGTCCAAGCCCCCAAGGGATCCTTCCACATCTGTCAGAAATTCACCTGCACCTCTACCAATGTCATCTTCTGCATCTGTTGCACCTGGTGTGGTCTCCTCCACATCAGGGAGACAGGATGCCTTCTTGCGGACCGTTTCAGACAACGCCTCTGGGACACCCGCACCCACCAACCCCACTACCCCATGGCTGAACACTTCAACTCCCCTTCCAACTCCGTCTAGGACATTCAAGTCCTGGGTGTCCTCCACCGCCAAACCATTACCACCTGACGCCTGGACGAAGAACACCTCCTATTCCGCCTTAGGACCCCGCAACCACACGGAATAAATGTGGATTTCAATAGCTTCCTCATTTCCCCTTCCCCCACATTATCTCAGCCCCAAGCCTTCAACTCGCCCTGCCCTCTGGACCCGTCCATCACTTCCCCCTCTGACCTATCACCTTCTCCCTCACCTTTATCCACCTATCGCTTTCGCAGCTCCCTCCCCCTAATCCCACTCCCCCTCCCATTTATCTCTCAGCCCTGACCGACTAGCTCCATCCCTGTTGAAGGGTGTATGCCCGAAATGCAATTCTCCTGCTCCTCAGATGCTGCCTGGCCAGCTGTGCTTTTCCAGCACCACACTCTCCACTCTGATCTCCAGCATCTGCCGTCCTCCCTTTCTCCCATGGCTAATCCACCAAGCCTGCACATCCCTGGACACTGGGCAATTTAGCATGGCCAATCCAACTAACCTGCACTTCTTTGCACTGTGGGAGGAAACCGGAGCACCTAGAGGAAACCCATGCAGTCACAGGGAAAATATGCAAACTCCATGTAGACAGTCACTCAAGAGTGGAATCGAACCCAGATCCAGCAGCGTTGCTAACCACTGAGCCACCGTGACGCCCCCATGTTCACATTGTGTGAACATTCAGTCATCCATCATGGGAATTTCTGGATTTTCCTGCTAAAACATAGTGATGCTGAGGAAAATGCCTGCAGTGCTAATTCAAGCTGGTGAGCGGATCAGGGGATGACAACAGTCTCTTCCGAAAACTCTTTGAACAGCTGCAGACAAAATGGCTGAGAATAAGATTTTTCTGGTCTATGCTTAAGTAGGAGTAAGGATAAAATAAATACAAGGGTCCATGTTCTATTTAATTAAAATACATTTCCACAGCTCAGGCCTATGATTTACAGTATACCCTGCAACGTGGGAAATCTCAGACTAACTTGCCGGTCTGGGTGATGTGCGCAGGAGGAGCAACTCAAGCTTGGGTTTTGGAGCTTGACCAACAGCTGAGGATACATCCATGAGACTCAGAGTTTTTATGGGTAACTTGTTTCAGGATCCAGTAACACAGTTGCTTAAGGAGGTGCAGGCAAAAAAAGGAATGAAAACAGCCAGACAGAAGAAGGAATCTAAGTAGTAGTGAGGAAAACTTCTGAATACATCTTGCTTGCAAAAAGGTTTTTGGCTTTGGAAAGCAGTGAGGATAATGGTTCCTTTTGGGAGACTAGTCGGAACCAAGGCCAGTGCATTGTGAGTAATCCAGTTGTTCAAGTGTTGGGAGAAGAGGAGGAGGAAGTGTGGAAGGGCAGTGGGGATTCCTTTGTGAGGCTTTGTGTGAACAGAGGCTTCTGTGACTATGAGATGTTATTTCCGATAGTATATTGCCTATTGGATGCAATTGCTGCAGGGAATTCTGAAAGGGAAAGGTGACCAGGCAAATGTTGTGGTCTGTGTTAGGACACACTGAGAGAGGAAGAAAAAGAAATGAGGTCTTACAAGCAGCCTTTAGGGAGTTGGAATGGAAATTGAAAAGCAGAACTTCAAAGGTAGTAATTCCCAGTGCTATGCAGTTGTGAGTATAAGAATAGAAGGTTAGAGCAGATGAATGTGTGGCTGGATAGCTAGTGCAGGAGCAGGGATATTCCTGAAGCAGTGGGACCTCTATAAGTTGGGTAGGTTACATAGAAGAGATCGCCATATTAATCAGTAATAGCATGAGGAGGGATTTCTTTTTGAAGGATTACCGTATGAGGCTACAAGTGTCAAAGTAAAAAACATAGGAGGCAAATGATGTGGGGAGTATATTGAAGGCCCTTGAACAGGGAAAGATAAAGATCAAATTTCAGAAGTGTCTGAATAACAAGGCAGTGATAAGGGATCTTAACTACCCAAATATTTACTGGGATAGTTTTAACGTACAAGATCGCAAGGAAACAAAACCCTTAAATGGCATCCAGGAAACATTTTTACCCATTTCCATTCGAGAGGTCAGTAACTAAAGAACGTAGAGTCTGAAAAAGTTGCCCCTCGGGTTCCTTTTTAAGTTTTCTATTGTCTTTAATGAATGCTTTCTAATTTTTGTGTCTCCTACCCTAGGAAAACCTTGTCTGTTCACCCTATTCATGCCCCTCATTATTTTATAAACCTCTTATAAGGTCACCCTCAGCCTCCCATGGTCTAGGGGGAAAAAAGTCCCAGCCTATTCAGCCTCTCCCTATAATTCAATCCTTGTAAACCCTTTCTGCACCCTTTCAAGTTTAAAAATATCCTTCCTGTAGAAGGCTGACCAAAATTGTACATAGTATTCTAAAAGTGGCGTCTACAATATCCTGAACATTCTGACCAATGAAGGCAACTGTATCAAACACCACCACCTCCACCTGCCTTTCAGCATAGTAAATACTGATGCAAAATGTTCATTTAGTACAACTCCACTTTCAAGGAACAATGCAACTGCGTCCTTAATTCTTTGTTCGGTAACACTCCCTAGAGCCCTACCATTAAGTGTATAAGTCTTATCCTGGTTTGCCTTACCAAAATGTAATATCTCTCTGTTTGTTTAAATTAAACTCCATCTGCCACTCTTCGGCCCATTGACCCATCTGATCAAGGTCCCATTGTGCTCTGAGCTAATCTTCACGGTCTGCTACACCTATTTTGGTGTCATCTGCAAACTTACTAACCATGACTCCTATATTCACATCTAAATCATTTATGTAAATGGCGAAAAGTAGTGGACCTGACACTAATTCTCATGGCACACTGCTGGTCACAGGCCTCCAATTTGAAAAGCAATCACAACCCTCTACCACCACCCTTTTGTCTCCTACCTTCAGACCAATTTTCTATCCAACTGGCTAGCTCACCCCGGATCCCATGTTATCTAACTTTACTAACCCAGTGTACCATGCAGAATGTTGAACATTTTGCTGAAGTCCATATAGGCAACTGCTAACCTTCTGCCTTCTTCAATGTTCTTTATCACTTCTTCAGAAAACTAGTCAAGTTAGTGAGACATGATTTCCCTCACACAACGCCTTGTTGACTATCTCTAATCTGTCTTTGCCTTTCCAAATGCTTATAGATACTGTCCCACAGAATCCCCTCCAGCAACATGCCCACCACTGACGGAAGGCTCGCTAATCTATAGGTCTATAGACTTGTCCTTACAACCTTTCATAAACAATGGCACCACATTAACCAACCTCTAGTCTTCTGGAACCTCACCACTGACTATCAGTGATACAAATATTTCAGCATGGAGCACAGCAATCGCTTCCTTGCCTTCCCAAAAAGTTTTGGAAAACATTAAATCATGGGGATTTATCTACCTTTATTCATTTTAAGACCTCCAGCACCACCTCTTCTGTTATATGAATTCCTTTCAAGACATAACTATTTATTCCCAAGTTCCTTAGCTTCCATATCTTTCATCACAGTAAATACTGACTCAAAATGTTCATTTAGTATCTCATCCATCTCTTGTGGTTCCACGTTGATCTTTAAGGAACCCTATTCTCACCTGTTTACTCTTGCTCTTAATGTACTTCTAGAATCTCTTTGGATTCTCCTTAACTCTGTTTGCCAAACCTATCTCATGTCCCCTTTTTGCCTTCCTGATTTCCTTCTTCAGTATACTCCTGCTTTAAACTCCTCGAGGATTCATTTGATCCTAGCTGTCTATATCTGACATTTTCCTTTTTCTTGACCAGAACCTCCATTTCACTCGTCATCCAGTATTCCCTACACCTACCAGCCTTGCCCTTCACACTGAGCGTAGGCCAATAACTCTTCTTTGGAATGCCAAGATTGGACTCAAAGTCAACTCTGTTTCCCACACCCCAGATGATATCATACTTGTGGGTTTCTCTAATGCTTTGTTTTATTTCAGATTTCCAGCGTCTACAGTATTTTGCATTTGAAGCTCATTTATCTGAGGAGACTATTAAAAACATAAGTGCACATAAATCATTTGGTGATAGCTTTTCTGTTTTGCTTTACAGGGATTTTTGTGGTCTTTTCTTGGTCTGCGATTTGGCCAGAGAATTAAAAGTTAATGCCAGTGCTGTCCTTAAGAGGTGAAATCCTCTAAAAGTTGTGATCCAAGGCATAATGTTTTTGAAATCAATTTGTAGAATTATTGACTGAAAGCAGAATATTCCGTAGGTATTTTTTAAAAATTCTTTGTTTTTGTCAGTTCAATGCCAGATTTTATTCAGATATCAAACTTCCAAAATGTTTCTCAGTTGAATGTGGTAAGTGGTTTGGATTGAATGAGTGAATGTTTAAATGGGCTACACTGCAAGTATTTTCAGATTGCTAATATTTATTTGCAGTTTAAACAATTCTGATCCAAATATAACATTTCTTGGCAGATCTGGATTCAATTATGTTGGAAAGGAGCTGGTGTCTAATTCAGTGTTGACTTTTGAATATGTTTATGACGACTTTTGCAGAATATACACCAGAATAAACCTATCTGCGTTAATGACCAGTACTATGCAAATAGGTGAACTGGTCTCAAAACAAATTTTGTTTTTAAATCAAACTGATGGTGATTAAAGATTGTGAAATGCTTCTCTTCAAATGGCAAATATAGAAAATCTCAGCAATGGTGGTGCTCCACGACTGGCTTTGACATTTTGTACAGCTTCCTTGAATGAATACAAATCAGGAATTTATCTGGTTAGGATTCAGGACCCAGGTTCCTGTTGTGACACATTGATCTCAGTATTTTATTTACCAGCTTCAATTTTTATAGTTGGGTTGGCAGGCATCATGCTGCATAACCTTCACTTCTAATTCATGCAAGTAATAACATGATATAGTGTGCTAAAATAGTGCCTCAGTTGTGAATGCTAGAGTATTCAACATAGTTTCTGTTCTGTTTGACAGATTAACTTCTTTGGTTACATGTAGATTCTAGAATTAGTGATATCACCCATTCACTCACTGGTTTAAAATAAAATGTATATGAGAGCGGCCAGAAGCTGACCTTGAATAAGAATTATGTTTGACTAGCATGCTAATACATGGTTTGTAGTTCCAGCGCACATTTCTTTAAGCTCAATCAGTTAGGAATATGCAAGGAATAATATTTGTGCAGTTTCTGAATTTCTTGAATATTTATTTTGTGTTTTCTTTCAATTTAATACTTAAACATCAAGGTCCTATTGGAGCTCAGTGAAGTAGAGTATATCTGAGAGGATAGGTACAGATTGCCTATTTTGTCTGATGGAGGAAAGCAGAACATGCAAGCATTATCTTGAATTTAAAGTAGACCATTTGAATAATAAAACAAGAAACCTTCTGATCAATTTATTAGAGGAAATTTTCTAGTCTCCAACCTGTGGTTACCAGTCTGGTGAGATTACCACTATGCTACTGGCACCTGGTCAATCCTATATGTGTTGAAGACCATATTCGACTATTGTAACTGTAATAGGAATCTTACTCAAAATTACAACCGTTTCCATGCTTATGATCAGGGCAGATACAAGAGCTGATCTGATTGAGAAACATTGAAGGGGTGGGAATGAAAACTCTGCTTTTCACTCTCCTAATGCTTCTGCCTGGTGTTGTGGATCAGTGACTTGCATTTTGAACAATCTCTCTAACGATGTGGAGACACATGCAACCCACACTTTGAGAACCATTGGTCTAATTTTGGAACTCTGGAGAGAGAAAAAAGGCAAAACAATGGCACTTTTTAAAGGGAGAAGAACAGAGAAAGGCAGAACATGGTCAGTGCAGGAGAGAGAGAGCAAGAAGCCCACAATGTTAACTGACACAGTAGTGAACCTTTGCAGTTACTATCTTTGCTGTTAGAGTCCATGCATCACTGGACATTGGAGTGCGTCTAGGAAATTTTAACAAACAGCAAAATTCACAACTGATCTTGGAGGAACCTGTTTGGGAGAGGTCACAGCACAAAAATGGATAAGTGAATAGTTTTAAGTATGGACTTGCTGTAAATCTACAATAGAGCGTAAAGTGGGTTATTTATTGATTATATGTTTTAATGAGATATTTCTCTGAAGTCACAAGTATTAAGTTAGCCTGGAGCAGTGTTTTGTAGAGGAATAAGCCAGTGCTATTTTCTGGGTCTTCAGGTTGGAAGAGTAGTAGAGTGATATGTTCTTCCTGTCGGATATGGGAAATGAGGGAGAGTTTACGTGTTACTAGGATTATACCTGCACTAAGTGCCATTGGTTGGGAATCCTATCAGATCGAATGGATGAGTTGGAGCAACAGTTAGAGGCAATGAGGAATTTACAAGAGCAAGAGGGTGTGATGGATTGCAGTTCTAGGAAGGGGGAAAAAGGTTGCAGCTACAGTCACATAACTCCAGAAAAGATAAGTGAGGTAGACAGGTAGTGTAGAAGTCTTCTGTGGGTATCCCCATTTCAAACAAGTATGCTGTTCTGGAAAGTGTAGGGGGTGATGGATTCTCCGAGTAATTTAGCTTGAACAGCCAAGTTCTGGTACCGAGACAGACTCTAATGTGATGAGAGGTATGTCTGATTCCAAGAGATCAATTGTGTTAGGCGATTCTCTAGTCAGAGACACAGACAGATGTTTCTGTGGCCAGCAACAAAAAAAAAATCAGAATTGTGTGTTGCCTCCCTGGTGCCAGGAACAAGGATGTCTCCGAGAGGATGCAGAATGTTCTCAAAGGGGAGAGGGACCAGCAGGAGTTCATTGCACACATTGGTTCCAATGACATAGCAAGGGAAAAGGATGAGATTCTGAAGGAGAATATAGAGAGTTAGGCAGGAAATTAAAAAGGAGGTCCTCTGGTAGTAATATCTGGATTACTCCCAATGCTACAAGCTAGTGAGGATAGGAATAGGAGGATAGGGCAGATGAATGCATGGCTGAGGAGCTGGTGTATGGGAGGAGGATTCACATTTTTGGATCATTGGGATCTCTTCTGGGGTAGAAGTGACCTGTACAAGAAGGATGGATTGCACCATTGCACAAGAATTGAAAGGGGAGTAATATACTGGCAGGGAGATTTGCTCGACTGCTTGGGAGGATTTAAACTAATAAGGTTGGGGAGGTGGAACCCAAGGAGATAGTGAGGAAAGAGATCAATCTGAGACTGGTATAGTTGAGAAAAGAAGTGAGTCAAGCAGTCAGGGCAGACAGGGACAAAGCAGAGAACAAGGTAGGACTGATAAATTTAACTGCATTTATTTCAATGCAAGGGGCCTAAAGGCAAATGAACTCAGGGCATGGTTAGGAACATGAATTGATATATATTAATGATATAGAAGATGGTATTAATAGTAACATTAGCAAATTTGCTGATGATACAAAGCTGGGTGGCAGGGTGAAATGTGAGGAGGATGTTAGGAGATTACAGGGTGACCTGGACAGGTTAGGTGAGTGAACCGATGCATGGCAGATGCAGTTTAATGTGGTTAAATGTATGGTTATCCACTTTGGTGGCAAGAACAGGAAGGCAGATTATTACCTAAATGGAATCAATTTAGGTACAGGGGCAGTACAAAGAGATCTGGGTGTTCTTGTACACCAGTCAATGAAGGCAAGCATGCAGGTACAGCAGGTAGTGAAGAAAGCTAATAGCATGCTGGCCTTCATAACAAGAGGAATAGAGTAGAGAAGCAAAGAGGTTCTTCTGCAGCTGTACAGGGCCCTGGTGTGACTGCACCTGGAATATTGTGTGCAGTTCTGGTCTCCAAATTTGAGGACAGACATTCTGGCTATTGAGGGAATGCAGCGTAGGTTCACGAGGTCAATTCCTGGAATGGCTGGACTATCTTATGTTGAAAGATTGGAGCGACTGGGGGGCTTGTATACTCTTGAGTTTAGAAGACTGAGAAGGGATCTGATTGAAACATATAAGATTATTAAAGGATTGGACACTTTGGAGGCAGGAAACATGGTTCTACTGATGGGTGAATCCCGAACCAGAGGGCACAGCTTAAAAATAAGGGGTAGGCCATTTAGGACAGAGATGAGGAGAAACGTCTTCACCCAGAGAGTGGTGGGTGTGTGGAATGCTCTGCCCCAGAAGGCAGTGGAGGCCCAGTCTCTGGATTTCTTTAAGAAAGAGTTGGATAGAGCTCTCAAAGATAGTGGAATCAAGGGTTATGGAGATAAGGCAGGAACAGGATACTGATTGAGGATGATCAGCCATGGTCATAATGAATGGTGGTGTAGGCTCAAAGGGCAGAATGGCCTACTCCTGCAAATATTGTCTGTATGTGATTGGGATATCATAGCAATTACAGAAACGTGGTTCAGGGATAGATTTCAGCAAAGGAGGTCAATGGGATTAACTAAGCATGGGATAGGTGCGGGGGCTGGATCTGGGTAAGATGGCCTTTGGAGAGTTGATGCAGAGTCGATGGGCTGAATGGCCTCTTTCCACACTGTAGTGTTCCCTGCAAGCTCTCACACTCCAATATTTTGCTCTTATTTTATACTAGTTTTCTGACACTTGGTCAATTTTTTTTTCTGAATTCTAAACTGCTTCTAGTCTTCCTGGGCTGCTTTTTCTGGTATTTTTATATGTCTCCCCCTTGGATCTAATACTACCCTAATGTCTTTTGGAAGCTGTGGTTGAGTCACCTTTCTTGTTTGGTTTTTATTCCAGATAGGAATGAGTAACTGTAATCTAAAATTAGGTTCCTTAAATGTTAGCCATTGCCTATTCACTGTACAACCTTTTTTAGTAAGGTTCCTCAATCTATCATTGCTAATTTATGAGGAGAAAGTGAGGTCTGCAGATGCTGGAGATCAGAGCTGAAAATGTGTTGCTGGAACAGCGCAGCAGGTCAGGCAGCATCCAGGGAACAGGAGAATCGACGTTTCTGGCATCAGCCCTTCTTTCCTGAAACGTCGATTCTCCTGTTCCCTGAATGCTGCCTGACCTGCTGCGCTGTTCCAGCAACACATTTTCAGCATTGTTAATTTATGCCTCATGTCCATTTTATTTGGATACAGATCCCATTTTTGGATTGAACTACTTCACTCTCCATCTTGATGAACAGTTCTATCATTTTGTGATTGCTCTTCTCTTCCCCCCCCCCTTTCAGTAGACCCCACACAAGGTTGTTTATTAGTCTTTTCTCATTGTATATATGCTATCCATACGGCCTGCTTTCTAGTTAGTTCCTCAAAGTATTGGTCTCAAAACCTCATGTGTATGCTGCGGGACATTGTCTTCCTCAATTTATAGCTAGTTTGGTTTGCCTCACTAATGATTAGTGTTGTAACCTTATTATGTGGATCTTTAAGCTTCTGCTTAATTCCTTCCCATACATTTTCATTGTTTGGGGGCTTCTAGACAACCCCATCAATATTTCCTGCCTTTTGATGATTATCATTTCTGTCCACACAGATCCCACATCATGAATCAATAATTTTTTTTTTGCAATGATTTCCTCCACTAACAATGATATTCCACCTGCTTTCCTGAATTGCCTGTCCCTAAATTTAGTGTTGGCCTGGATGTTCAGTTCACACCCTTGGCCACAGTCCAGCCATGTCGCATCAATTGCAACTCTATCATAACCGTGTATATCTATTTGCATTGTTACTTGATCTACCTCATTGAAAATACTCCATATATCAAGACACAATGCGTTAGACTTGTCTTTTTAACTTGGTTAGTTATCTTTGCTTATTTTTACAGTATGACCCTGTTTGTTTTTTTACTGTTGTTTTAATGCCTTCCACTTTGTTTATTTCATTTCAATTCTCATTTGTCGTTTTCTGTCTCCCTGCTTAGGTTCCCACTGCCTGTCATTCTAAATCAAACTCTCCTCAACAGCATTAGCAAACTGATCCCTTCCCCATGTCAACCCCCCCCCCCCCATTGGTCCTCGACCTGCTTTGGAATCCATTTTAACAGTCCTGTCTTTCCCAGAATTGATCCCAATATCACAGGAATCTGAAAAACTGTTTCTTCAGCCACATATTCATTTGAGTATCCTGTTATTTGATGCTCACTAGCATGTGGTACTGGTAGTTTTTTTTATTTGTTAATGGGATGCAGGTATTGCTGCTAGGACAGTGCTAATTGCCCAGAGAGTAGTTAAGAGTCAACCATATTGCTGTGGGTCTGGTGATCTTGAGATTATTATCTTTTGAGGTCCTTCTTCCTAATGTATGATCTAATTTCCAATACTCCACTTGAAGACTTCATCCCTATTTATAACCTATGTTGTTGCACCTCTATGTGCCATTACCACTACCTGTGCACCATCCCCATTCAGAATGCCATGCAGCTTCTGAGACATCTTGACCTTGGCAGCAGGAAGACAGCAAACTAATCTGGAATCTCATTTGTGGTCCTAAAAATGCCTGTCTATTCCTGTTGCTAATGAATTACAATAGTCCGGCTGAGAAAGTGTATAGCAGGTCGGGAAAGAGTTACGTTTAGAGTTTTATGAAACAAAAGGTTCAGCTAAGCATGACTCGGATTAGGTAAGAACTTGCAGTAAACAATGAGGTGCTGGAGGCAAGAGTAATGGGTTAACAAGGTGAAAAAGCATTCATTATGTAAAGCCATTTAACAAGATGAAGAAGGATTCAGTATGTAAAGTCAGTTAACAAGGTTAAGAACATTCATTGTGCAACACCAGATGGCTTAGCTTTTACTATTGACACTCGCTGATCGATTGGGTGACCATTACAATATGTATGTTGCCTTGTCTGGAGACTCCTTCCTGTAAGTGATTATATAATTCAAGAAGAATGTGCTGTTCCAGTGAAGATCGAGAACTCGTGTCTCTGTGCACATGGGCGATCGTTCTCTCTCCCTCGAGGGCCCAGAATAAAGATGAAGAAGGTAAAACTATGCTGTGTCTCTGAGCATTTTGCTTCAACTGAGACGGGAATGGGACGACAATATTGGCATAGTCAGCAGGATCCAAGCGAATAGTTACGATCAGACGGTGTCAGTGATGGCCCGGGACATCGGTATCTCGAGACGGACAGCCCACAAGGTAAGATTATAAACCTTGGTACCTCTCGATATTCCTGTGCGTCAGAGACTGTTCCCTCACTCCTGTCTACTCCTCAAACAGTAATTAGTTCAATTGAGAGACACTGTTTTGCAAGCACGCAGACAAACAGAGATTCAAGTCCTTTGTGCGATATTGCGTTCGAGTCCCTTGGGTTAAATTGAAGTTCAAGTCCTCTGTGCTGGGGTTCAAGTTCTGTGTTTAATTGAGTTTTGAGTTCTATGTGTTTAATTGAGGTGCGAATACTCTGCACAGTATTGGGGTTTGAGTCCCTTGAGTGGGTTGATTTGAAGTTCAAGTCCTCCGCGCTGTATTGGGTTGAGAGTCCCCTGGGTTTAATTGGGTTTCAAGTCCTCCGCGCTGTGTTGGTGTTCGAGTTGTCTGTGTTTATAGAATCCCTACAGTGTGAAAACAGGCCCTTTGGCCCAACAAGTCCACACCGACCCTCCAAAGAGTATCCCACCCAAACCCATTCACCTACCTATTACTTGACATTTACCTCTGAATAGTGCACCTAACCTACACATCCCTGAACACAATGGACAATTTTAGCACAGCCAGTTCACTTGAGCTGTACATCTTTGGATTGTGGGAGGAAACCGGACCACCTGGAGGAAACCCACTCAGACAGGGGGAGCACGTATAAACTCCACACAGACAGGTGCCCAAAGCTGGAATTGAATCTGGGTCCCTGGCGCTGTGAGGCAGCAGTGCTAACCACTGAGCCACCGTACCGCCTCAATTTTAATTGAGATTCGAGTTTTCTGTGTTTAATTGAGATTCGAGTACTTTGTATTTAATTGAGTTTTGAGTTCTAAATGTTTAATTGAGGTTCGAGTCGTCTGTGCAGTTTTGGGTTTCGAGTCCCCTGGGTGGGTTAATTTGGGGTTCAAGTCCTCTGTGCTGTATTGGGGTTTGAGTCCCCTGGGTTTTGTTGATTTTCAGGTACTCTGCACTGTATTGGGATTCTCTGTGTTAAAGTGGGATTCGCGTCCTCTGTGTTTAATTGAGATTCACGAGGAGTAAAGTGAGAAAGGGGTTATAGTCCTCTGGTGGTGAAATTTGAGGTTCTGCGAGTCTTTGTTCTGGGCGAAGAGAGTGGCTTGGACTGCAGTGCCATGTGGTCTGCTGTGAGGGCTTTCTCTTTTTAGTGGAATTGCAGTGAGAGGATGATAAAAAACGAGAAATGCTGAAATTAAAGTTGTACTAATACTTGGGTTGGGAAAAAATAGAAAGTTTCAATGTAAATTGTGCCATGCTGAGAGTGTTTGATGTTTAAAAATTTTGGTTTGTTAAAATACTACTTCAGAAAATCACTTTAACTGTTTTGCCTTGTTTGAATTGAGATCCTGATTCAATGTGTTTTGTGAGCTATGTAATGGGGTAGATGTATGTAATGTCTCTTTAAAAAAGAAAGTTGGGTCCATGGTCCTGCTTTAGTCAGATGGGAGTATTGTATTACAATATCTTTGCTGTTGTGTTTTTAATGCAGACTATTCACAAAAAGAAGAGTGCATTTTGAGTTTGTTTCTAGAGAATATTAGAATTTGAGGCTGAGCTGCTTAAATTCTGTTAATTATTGTTAAGACTTCATTGGCTCTCTTCATATTGCAAATTCGAAGAATGTTGATCTGTACCAGTTTTGCCACTAATTCCGACTGTTTTGTTTGGGAAGTTTCACTTGGAGAACATATTTTTAAATACAGAGGAACCACGATTATCTGAACGAGGTGGATGGGCACCATTTTCGTTCAGATAATTGATTATTCGTTTAACTGATTCAATGCCTCTCCTCTGGGGCTCGGATTTTTCTGAAGTTTCCTTTCTCCTCTTTCTGCCTGCCTTGCTGCCTCTCTCTGTCTCAGGGTTTGTTTCTGAGCAGACACACTTGTGTGGAAAGGGACCTGCAGGATTGCTGAAGCCTCCCGCACTCCTCCCCATCTCCCCATCAGTTCAATGGGATTGACACAACGAGCACTTGCTAAGTCTGCTCCCTGTTCAGGAGACTAGGCAGCAGCACACGCATGCGAGCCCTGCTCCCATCTGCCCCCACCTATTGTCCCCTGCCTGCCCCCCCCATCTCCACCCCCGTCTGACCCGACCACCCTGGCCGCTCCCATGCCACCTCCAGGGTAGCTTGACTGGACACCAACAGCAAGACTGCTGCTGCCTTGGGGGGCGGGGGTGGGTTGAGTCTCAAAATAGCACACGCGCACGCACAACTTTTTACTGCAACTTTTTGACAAGTTCCACCTCTGCCTTGTACAGGACAATGTGGGAGAGATTATCTGGGAAGGGGGGTTTAGGGTACACCCTTGTGTAGAACTCCAGGGAAAGTGTGGGGAGAGGGTGGGAGGTCAGTCATGCGGAGATGATGCCTGGGCTCCCATCAAAGTCCAGGATTGTTCTTGGCAGCATTTCAATAAGCCAAGTCCATTTTTAATCATTGTAAACAAAAGACGCGGTCACCTATTTTATGTAATGTTTCTCTTGGAACCTTGAGATCTTCTTTGGATCATCTGAAATTTGGATAATTAATATTTGGATAATCTAGGTTCCTCTGTATTCTGCATTTGTTTCCCACGAATATTTGAGATTTAAATCTGAAATTAAACTACCTCTTCAATTGCTAAAGCACAGGAAATATTTTGGTTGTTTTCTTGCTCTTCTAGACCTCTGAAATACTTTTCCTGACAGCTTTCACATTAGCCAAGTATCGATTTGTTAAAGGAAATTAATTTTTGAATAATCTGAACAGGGTTCCCTGAGGGTTTGATTTTTGGACTATTGGTTGTTATTTGTAATTGACTGAATTGTTTAGGCAGTACAATTTAGAAGTTAAAGTATTGTATAAAACTTGATAAAGTCATAAGTAGTGAACAGAATAACAGACTTCAAGACGACTGAGAATGTTGAAATAGGCAGACACAATTTATTGTAGTTAAATGTGTGACCGTCTTCATACTGATAACCACCTCGGCAAGGAAGGAATGAGAGAGGAAATGCAAAGATATTTTCAGCAGCTAACATCTTCTCTAGAGTTTCTCCATTCGCAGGTAAAGCATGCCTTCAGACCACCGCCCAGTGCTCCACCACCTGATCCAACGGATTCAATCAGCTCCTCAGTCATGAGCACGAAAAGTGAAGATGCTAACAACAGCGAAGAGGAGATCGGTTCGCTTTTTGTCAGTGGCCTTCCTACGGACATTAAATTAGTGAGCTCTACCTTGTCTTTCGATCATTTAAGGGATATGAAGGTTCACTGATCAAGCTAACATCACAACAGCCAGTTGGCTTTGTTAAGTTTAACAGCAAAGTGGGAGCAGAAGCAGCAAAGGATGCTGAGTTCATCGAGCCAGCTGCTGCACTGCACATTCTGATGTGCTGGTATCCTCTACTTGAAGCATCTCTGGAAAGATGTCGCGTCAGTTTTGTGAAGTATTTAACTGCCCTTATGCAAGAAATCAGTTTTCTCCAAGGAGTGATGCAAGGAAAGAGTATATTTTGTTTTCAGGTTGGACTTTACTGAAGGAAATTTTGGAGAACTGGATTGTTTCCTCTTGACTTGGAGGGGATGGAGTGGTCTCTAAGGACTGTGAATTTAAGAACTTTACTGGTGAATTTTTTTTCCACATGGGAGGATTCTTCAAATACTATTTACTGTAGTGGACTAGTAATTTTTGTTGTTTATAATCACTGCATGTTGTGTATCAATAACTTGCTTAAATACTGGCTGAGAGAATCTTATGAAAGCTGGTAATGCCATTGGTTATCATGAAATGATAAAAGGAGGGAATGAGAAAGTATACAGGGTATGAGCAGGTAGGGAACGAGTTAAGTTTTGAGTTTTTTGTGAAACAAAAGTTCAGCTAAGCATGACTCAGATCAGGTAAGAACTTGCATTGAACAATGAGGTGTAGAGGCAAGGGTAGTGGGGGGTTTTCAAGTTGTTAAAAGCATTCATTATGTAAAGCCATTTAACAAGATGAAGTATCATTCAGTATGTAAAGTCCGTTAACAAGGTGAAAAGTATTCATTATGTGAAGACAGTTAACAAGCTTAAGAACATTCATTGTGTAATACCAGATGGTTTAACCTTTACTATTGACACTCGCTAATTATAACGATCACCAAATCAATATGTATGTTGCCTTATCTGGATGCTCCTTCCTGTAAGTGACCATATGATTCATTAAGAATGTGCTGTTCTAGAGAAGATTGAGAACTCCATGTCTCTGTGTACATGGGCAATCGTTCTCTCTCCCTCAAGGGCCCGGAATAAAGATGAAGGAGGTAAAACTATGCTGTGTCTCTGAGCGTCTTGCTTCGATTGAGGCGGGAACAGGATGACACTGCCATTCTTTTTCCTCTCCTCTTGTGTAGCAGAGCCATTTGTGGTGCCATGGTCTGCTAAACCCTGTGAATTAATCTCTGCAACAGTATCCAAAATAGTATGTTTGTCAGAAAGAAGGATGGTCACAATGGTCTCCTATGCTACCTGCCTTCCTGTATTCTGTTTGATGGTCACCCATCCCTTTCTGTCTTTATCTGCAACGTGAATAAATCACTCACTATGCTATTTTTGATAATGTCAGCATTGTGGATGCCCCACAATGATTTCACCTGCTGCTCCAACCCTTTTTTTTTGTTTTAAAATTATTTAACCTATTTTTCTAATCAAACTGTTCAAAGATGTTACACCTGGGTCTCCCAGTCCAGTGGTAGGGACACAACCACTCCACCACAATAGGGCCTCAGAATAAGGAGGACTTCATCCCTGGGTGATCTTGAACAACTAAACTTACAGTTAACCACCAAACATGCTGACCCATTGCACCACCGAAACTCCAACTCTTAAATGTGGTTAGCCAGTAGCTGTAGCTGGGCATACTCCCAGTGTCCTTGGTGACCATGTGAGCACAGGTCATGATCTCCCAAATAACAAAGGAGGAGCATATTATGGGGGTAAACTCTGTCACCATGATGGCCCTTAAGATTAAGCTCATTATTTACTCCCTTTAAAGAATACTAATTACATTAAGTATGTTTTCCCCACTCCAAACACTCTTTCCCCCCCCCCCCCGTAATGTCCGAGGGGAAAAAAAAGCATGCCAATAGAAGGAAAAAAGGAATGCTGGAGCAGAGATTAGTCTAAAGTTGTTGACTTTAATTTACCATATATGAGGCTGAAAGATGTTCACTTGAACGATGAGATGCTGTTTTTTTCCAGCTTATGTTGAGCTTCACTGGGATAATGCAGCATACTGAGGACAGTCAACATGACATCAAGATGAAGGACCAAAAATGAAAATCTAAAGTGGAAGCTAGTCTTTTTTTCAGATGATAACTGTGTATTTTCAGAACTTGGTTTTTAAAACTGCATTGTACTTTGCAATATTTACATATGATTCAAAGTCTAAAGGTGGACAACTAAACTTGTTCATCACCTAATTCCTGTGGTGAGGAATTGTTCTAAGGAAAGATTAAATAGACTAATCATGTATTCACCTGTTTAGAAAAATGAGAAGCGATCTCATTCATATGTGTAAAATTTTTTCAGAATATAACGGGATCAATGCAGGAAGGGTGTTTCCTCCTTGATAAGATACTTAGAACAAGGGACACAATCTCAGTAAGGAGCTTTTTAGGACAGATGAAAAATTTCTTCACTCAATGTTGAATCTTTGGTATTATCTCTTGAAAGGAACAAGGGTGAGGAACCTTATTTGCTGAGTGTTCAAGATTGAGACTATTGTTTTATGTATTAAAAACATCAGGAGATTCATAGATAGTGGTGGAAAATAGTATAGAAGATGATAAGTTACACATCTTATTGAATGATATAACTGCTTTGAATAACCTGCTCATGTTTCATATATTCATGACTAGGCAAACTTTTGATTCTAGATAAGGTTCAGTTTCACCCTGTTATGACTGCCTTCATGTGACTATCAAGAAAGATCAATTGTAATACTGTATTATGGTATTACAATGATTTTAATAGTGATTTTAAAAGCAGTCATGTTAGACTGATTAAAAGTAATGGAAGCATGTCTATCTTTGTTTCCTGTATTCTAGCTGTCTGATATCCTGAATATCTGATTGACATGCAAACTTGTAAAACTGACAACACACTGTCTCACATCAGATGTGATTCTGCAATCGGACAGCATTTGCTAAATAATGCAGAGTATGCAAAGAATTACACTAACAAAGTTTAGGATTGTCAGTTGGTCTTCGGCACAGTGGCATGTACTGGAAACTGCTTACATTAATGCAAAGGATTGGGTTTTTTGCAGACAAAGCATGTACACATATATTTTTACATTAACCTACTTTTCTAAGGGATGGAACCGGTTGGGATTTGAACCTGGATGTCCTGTTTCAAGTTAGGGACGCTATCCCTGTGCCCCAAGAGAGCCCCTAAGCATTTACACACATTACACAGGTTTCAACTCAGGGTAGGTGAATTTCTAAGCATAATCAGAGTTAGCCTGCTTCTGGTTAAAACTTAAACAAAACTTAAAAATCAAACAACACCAGGTTATAGTCCAACAGGTTTAATTGGAAGCACACTAGCTCTGAAAGCTAGTGTGCTTCCAATTAAACCTGTTGGACTATAACCTGGTGTTGTGTGATTTTTAACTTTGTACACCCCAGTCCAACACCGGCATCTCCAAATCATAAACAAAACTTGGCAGTTAACTGTCCATTAGTATTGATTGGTGCACTCTCCATGGCATGCCCCTAACAGAGTACACATGCCAATCAATCAGCACTCTCATACAGTACAAATATTGTTTTCTCTTTGCACTGACATTTGTGTGTGAACATACAAACAAGGTTAGACCACTCAGTTCTCAGAGTCTGCTCTGCTATTCAATATGATCATGGCTTAACTGATTTTAACCTCAACTCTGCATTCATGAATACCTCAATAATCTTCTAGTAGTCAAATTTGAGAGTTGTCCTCGTAAGTACAAAGTGAAAGGCTTCAACAAAATGTCACCCTTTCAGAAATTTGGATTTTTTTAGAGGAGATTCAAAAGCAATTAGACAGAAAATGCTCTAAGTACCAGCACGTCAGAGAGTTTCTGTTGCAAGAAAAACTGGATTAAGATTTCAAGTAGTTGATCTATATCATCACTGGCCTGAATGACCTGTTTCTCTCTCTATATGGATGCTGCTGACCTGCTGAGTTTTTCCAATTTTTTTTGAGATTTTCAACATTTACTGTAGTATAGTCATCCAATATGCTATGTGATAACTTGGAAGAAAGTTCTACTTTTTTAAATGGTAAACTCTGACTAGGGTAGCAAATGATGAATTATGAATTCCTTTGTGGCTCAAGATAAATTCACTCGCCTCTTAAAATTATGTTTTGGTAAATTTATAATAACTTTTTAGTCGGGATCTGCCAGAAAGCTGCGAGAGCAATGACTTTGGTCAATGGTTTGGTTATTTCACAATGTGCTCTTGACTAGGGAAAGGATTCTGTAATAGCCGTTTAAAACACTTGATGGAGCTATACTACAGTAACTGTAAAACAGCACTTGAGTCTTGAATCAGAGTCATAGCCATACAGCACGGCAACAGACCCTTTGGTCCAACTAGTCTGTGCCGACCAAGTTTCCTAAATTAAACTCATCCTATGTGTCTGCAATTGGCTTCTTTTAGTTTCTCCAAAATGCCTCTGCTGATATTCATTACTTTTGAGGTTCTCACATATTAGCCAATTGGTAACTTTTTATACTGTTTCAAAGATATGATAACCCATAAATTGCAAATTATGTAAAAATGGATTGTATTGTCAATGTTAAGTTTTTTTTTGAGGGTTTCTCACTCCTATCAGCTCTGAAATTGTTCATTGAAGTCATAAATTACATTCTGATTACTGTGCACTATGTCGACTTCTCTTTAACATTTTGGTGTATTTGAAAAAAACATTCTCCTCCAAAAGCCCTTCCTTCCAGCTAACTGTTGTCCTTCTTTCTGCAATTGTCTATCTAGCTAGCCTGAGAAGCTTTTCATAACATTTTGTGGCTTACCACCACACAATCTATCACTATTGGATACATTTCCACACCCCCTCCATAACCTCTTGTTCATATTTTTGGATTAACTAAACATTATGGGGGTTGAAATCTGAGTTGGGATCGTCAAATTTGCAAGTGACATAAGCATGTTTGACTTCCAACATCAGATGGATTGAGGCACAGAGAGATGAAAGTGGACAGTTTTTCTGATAGGAATTATATGAGGTCATATATTGAACTTTAAGTTATGTAAGACTTGAGCAGTCTGGATCAGCCATGCAGTAAAAGACCACAGTCTGTTGACATGATTTGAGCTTCCACATATATGTTGACACCATGCTCTTGCTTTCTGCTGTTTCCTGATCACTGTATTCCTTCTGTTTGCATGCTTTTTGAGCATTCAGTCCTCAAGGAGTTGTAAGCTTCTCCATTCGAACATCCAATATGTCAAAGCCATGAGATTAGCCACTGCTTAAATGCTTTCTCTGTTGCCATTTCTTTTTATTCAAACTGAATCACATTGTTTTGAAGCCTCTTTTCCATTTAACTTGAGTTGAACTTCTGATCTCATCTTCCCTCTTTCTCAGATACTGCCTACTTACACCTCTCTGGCATCACATGTTTTTGGTCTGCCTCAACCCATCTGCTGTAGAAAAGTAATCCATACTTTTGTCACTTCCAAAAGTCTGATTTAACCCACTGCCCTTTATCCTCCATAACCCAACCAGTTGCCCATATCCTAACATGCATTATTAATTCTTGGTTACCCACAACTGATATAATTCTCTGATCTACATTGGTTCCCAGTCTTTCAGTTGAATATCCTCATCCTTGTGTTCAAATTCCTTCATCTTTGACCACCATTTGTGCTGTGAATACCCTCCCCAACCCTGACTATGTTCCTCCATCTCCAGCCATTGCATACATCCCGCAACCTCATTATTAACTTCTATTCTTTCAGCCAACTAAGGGCACTGTCTGGAATTCTGTCTCTAAACTTGATTCTGTCATCCCTGAAAGTTTTTTTAGATTACATTAGATTAGATTAGATTACATTACAGTGTGGAAACAGGCCCTTCGGCCCAACAAGTCCACACCGACCCGCCGAAGCGAAACCCACCCATACCCCTACATTTACCCCTTATCTAACACTACAGGCAATTTAGTATGGCCAATTCACCTGACCCTGCAGTCTTTGGACTGTGGGAGGAAACCGGAGCACCCGGAGGAAACCCACGCAGACACAGGGAGAATGTGCAAACTCCACACAGTTAGTCGCCTGAGGCGGGAATTGAACCCGGGTCTCTGGCGCTGTGAGGCAGCAGTGCTAACCACTGTGCCACCGTGCCGCCCACTACTTCTTCTGTCAACCTTTTTTTTTGTGTCTCTCTCTCCTTTAAGACTCTGCTTTAAACTTACCTTGACTTAGTTTTTAACAACCTAGTGTCACCTCCTTTGGTTCAATATCAATTTTTAACTAGTTATACTTATGTGAAGTGTTTTGAGATGCTTTTGCTAGATACAAATGTCAGTTATTCTATTTAGTAAGATAAATTTAGACAAGCTTGAAAAATTATAGACTAAGTAATGCATTGAATGATAATATAATGAAATTTGATACACAGAAATGTTCTTGCACATCACAAATATATCAGATTATAGTATTTAGCAACCAAGGTGTGGCATTGCACTTATTGTTTATGTGAACCTGGTACCGAGCAGTTTCTGGTGAAGGTTGCGGACAAATTTTATATCAGTATTTGCAATTGATTTGGTCAATAAGAACACTTTTTTTTTAAAGAGACACTAATGAAGAATAAGTAATTTTGAAAGCCATAACTTTCCCTACGTTTGGAATTTCAGGAACTGATAGTTCTCTTAGCTATTCTTCAGTAAATCTGGACCCTGGGTTCTGATGGGCTATTCTGAGACTAGGGACAGGGTTTATCCAAGCTGTCTGTCATCGTTGGTTTCTAACTGGCCAAGAGTTAAGAACAACAGAACACATTCATTTCAAATTAATAGTTTTTCTTCCCCTGTTATAATTATATTAGTATAGGTTTATGTTGGAACTATGCATTGTATTGATACAAGATGTCTCTCATTGTCGGATCTGATTACTGCACTTGGTACAGTTTGCCTGATCTGGACTGTGGCACAGAATTTGACCTCCATTTAAAAATCAATCCTTGCGAAGGTGGGGGGGGGGTGGGGTGGGGGGGGGGGGTGTTTGGAATGATAAGTCATTATCAACTGGCTAGCCACAAGCAAAGCTAGCTAAACGTTTGCATGTGGGGGAAGGTGTGACTTGCTGGTTTTTATTTGGTATGTGTATTAAGTTTGTTGATTACAGTCTGTCTTTCTATAAAGTATGTGCCTACTGCAAATGTTATATCTATACTAGAAATACTTCTGGCTGAGCATCACCAGCTGCTCTTGTAATTGGATCTCAAGTCTCTTGCAATTGAAAGTTGATCTTGACCTTTACGGTCACATGATGATATAACTGGGACTTGCAACAGTGATACTCATATTGGCACACTGTAAAATATGGGCAATTGTAATGCTAAGAATTAGCCTACTTTGCAAAATATGAAAAATTAATTTTTGGTAATTTTCATATTATTTCTCAATATAATATTTTGTTAATTTCTATTTTTTAAACAAGCTAAATTCACTTTACAGCTGGCTGTAATTATCAAAGAGGAAACTTCTTTCTCTACCTGCTTTTTTTTCCCAATTCAAAGTTGCCTTCGACTGCTATCCCCTTCTTTGAACCACATTTAAAAAAGTTAATATGTTAATCTATGACGTTCCTTTCTTTTTGTGTGGAAAGGATTAACTTGGTAAACTTCCAAGCCAAATCCAGGTGGATTGTCTTCTTTACAAGGTAGCCTTTTCCAATATTACATCTTAGAGATGATATTAGATTTTTTAAAAATGAATCCTAGTGCTTTAAACTGTGATAGCAGATACCTAAATCAACATTTCCCAGGTACTTCAGGAATTGACCTTGAGTGTACCATCTTCACCTTGTGGCACAGAAGTAGTGTTCCTGTCTCTGAGTCAGAGGGTTCAGGTGCATGTCCAACCTGCTCCATATGAGTAAGTTGATTAGGAAGTATCTTCATCTTGATTTAATTTAACCTGATTTTAAATTATCCTTGGGATAATTGGGCAAAAAATCTTGTGACTTTATAGATGCACATACAATTAATTTAGACACTAAATTTCATGTAATATGCAATGAAGATAGGTTGGGAACTTACTATTCAAGTGTTGTAAAATGTGGTCACACAAACTTTTTGACTTCAAATAAGAAAAATATACAAGGTGACCATTCCAGAACTGAAACGTTCCTTGTCCACTCACAACTGTGTGGCCAAATCTTTCATGAACGCTATCTACAAGTTCACTGATGATCCACTGTTGTAGGCATCGAACAATGCTGAATCAGAATGCAAGAAGCAAATAGAATGGTTAGTGCCATGGTACACCGATAACAATTTCTCCCTCAATGTCAGCAGAACTAAAAAAAAACTGATCATTGACTTCAGAAAGAAAGGAGGAGGACACGCCCCTATCTACATCAATGGAACTGAGGTGGCGAGGGTCGAGTGTGTCAAGTGACAATAACCAACAATCTGTCCTGGACCTCCCACATAGATGCAGTGGTCAGTAAGGTACAACAACATCTCATCTTCCTCAGGTGACTTAGGAAATTTAGGATGTCCATAAGGACTCTCACCAACTTTTATAGATGCACCATAGAAGACATTATGTCTGGGTGCATAATGGCTTGGTATGGCAACTGCTCTGCCCAAGACTGTAAGAAACTACAGAAAGCTATGTACATAGCCTAGACCATAATGCAAGCCAACTTCCCATCCATGGACTCCATCTACACTTCTCTTTTCTGCGGAAAGGCTGCCAACATCATCAAAGACCCCTCCCATCATGGTAATGCTCTCAACCTTTTCCGTCAGGCAGAAGATACAAAAGCTTAAGTGCACGTACCAGCAAGTTAAAGAACAGCTTCCCTGCTGTTATTAGACTCTGAATGGACCTCTTTAATTTCAAGTCTAATGTTGATCTTGCTTTTGTGCACCTCCTGTGCAGCTGTTACCTTGTATGCCTCCCGTTGTCTGAACACCCTATGACTGTATTGCCTTTTATGTTATGATCTGCCTATACTGCATACAAAACAAAATTTTTCATGTACTTACAAGTGACAACAATAAATCAATTTAAAATCTAAACTTTGATTTCTGCATTGATCCCCAATATATTTAGGTTTTGAGCATATGAATGTGAGTTCAGTCAAATGGCAAATTCCCAGTTTAATTCATGAGGTGAGGAAACATGGAATGGGATTAAGCATTTTGTTTAAAGGGAAATGATGGGGATCTCTTGTGGTGCAGTGGGAGTGTCCCTATTTCTGGATCAAGAGACCTCGGTTCAAGTCCTATCTGCTCCAAAGGGGTGTCAATACATCTCTGAACAGGTTGATTAGAAAAATAGGTTAATGGACAAAACAGGGAAATGATTTGGAACACAAGAATTTGGAGCTGCTTTTCCACATTACAATTGGATGGCAGTGTAGATGGCACCTGAAGATTTGCAAACAGATTGCTTGATTAAGTGATAACATATTTAAGGATATCTAAGGAGGGCAAGAAATAAAACAGTCTACAAAAAGCTTATCGTACCAAGAAATTTGGTTTTAAGGATACTGTCAATTCACAAAACAATAATCTTGTTGAATGCAATTTGATTTGTTTACTTTCCTAAAGTAGATATTTGTGTTATTAAGATTATTTTCCAGTTTTAACTGATCTGAAAAGCATGATATCAATGGAATTGTTTACTTTGCTGTGAAATAATTGCTTGTTGTCCTTTCCATGGTGATTTAGACTGGAATTCAGTGGTAATCTAATTTGGCTTGAGCACATAGAAAAGCTTTGTGGTCATTTATTACAAATTGCGAATAAAATGCTCAAAAGGACATTTTGTCGCAAGGGACTCGCCAACAGTGAGGAAAGAGATGCTGAACCCAAAATTATTAAACATGACCAGTTAATGAAATGAGTATAATTATTTCATATTGTCAGTGGTATCTGTTTCCCCAGCAAACTTAAACAGCAGATAAAGACTAGATGTGACTTGGGATAGTGATCTTGAACTGAGTAGTAGTGTAACTTTACATTGTCAAATAAAACTGAATTCTAGCTTGGTGCATTGATATTGAGGCCTGCCTTAGGAAGGCTAGAGTGCACTAAAACATAATGAAGTAAAACCATGTTTGGTCCCTTTTTGAAGGGGTTGTGTATGCAGGCAAATGCTCTTGACTTTCAAGTCAAGGGTCATTACCCCAATTAATATGTTGTTCAAGGCTGTTTTCAAAAATACCACATTATGCACAGTAGTGAACAGAGTTTGGGAGCTACAACAATGATTAATGGGATCTGCACATTGCCACAAAATCCAGCATTTACTGCCTGACTCTTATGGCCACCGCGATGGAGGTGCTGTGTGCAGCCTCAAACTTTTTGGACATATCCTCTGATTTTAACTCCGTGGCGGTGAAGGGGCAGTAGTTATGTAGTCATGTTGGGCGAGGTTCGGTCAAGTTTTACCCAATCTGGCCTCCATGTGACTTCATCTCTACAATAATAAAGTTGACTTCTAACAGTTCTCTGGACAATTAAGTATGAGTAATGCTGGCTGAGCCTGTGATTTTTAGTTTCCATGAAATCATCATTTTTTAAAAAGTCTTTCTGGATAATAAAAATCACTCGTGTGTAGAGACTATTAAAGCTCAGTTGCTGCAGTGTACCATGAAGAAATGGTAGTGGAGGGAATGAATGGACTGCTGATCAAGGGACTACTCTGCCATGATTAGTATCTTGCTATGAGTATTAATGAAATTGCACCTACCCACAGATGCGAAGGCTATTCACCATATTTTTGACATGTGCCTTGCAGCAAGTGAAGACACTTTGAGGAATCTGTTGCTTGAGTCCCTTGCTACAAAATGCCCAACCTACCAGGATGTTCAAAGTTAAAAATCACACAACACCAGGTTATAGTCCAACAGGTTTAGTTGGAAGCACTGATTACTCCTTCATCAGGTGACTACCACCTGATGAAGCAGCAGTGCTCCGAAAGCTAGTGCTTCCAAATAAACCTGTTGGACTTTAACCTGCTGTTGTGATTTTTAACTTTGTACACCCCAGTCCGACACCGGCGTCTCCAAATCATACCGGATGTTGATGGTGTGAGAATTTATTGGCACTATTGCCTTGGAAACTCAAAGGGTGGTGGTTCAGACTCTCTTACCTCATGGTCATTGTGTTACACTTAACACAAACATCATGTATATTAAACCAAATCTCATCTCTCGGCATTTGATAAATTTGACAGACATTTCCAATAGGCTGGCAATGTTTTAAAAAGTTTGATTGACTTTGACTTTGTTAGAGAGGTTTATTTCGGTTGCGTGAAGTTGTAATACCCAATTCCTAACACCAATCTATTGGTATAAAGCAGTAAAAAAGATAGGGCACACCACCAATGTGCAACTTTAACAACGTCTCAGTTGCATAGATCCTGGTATTCACGGTATCACAGATCAGTAAAGTTGTGGGCCAAGTGGAAGTAAGTGCTCTGCTACTACACTCTCTTTATGATAGACTCTAATGTTTTCTTAATAACAGACATTAAGTTAACTGAACTGCAGTTACATGTTCTTTTGTCTCCATCCCTTTTTGCAAAGAAGTGTTATATTGGTTAATTTCAGTTTATTGAGAGGCATGAACCATGACTGTTTGCTTACAGTTTTGCATAAGAGCTCTGTTACTATTACAGTCTATTATGTCACCAGGTCTTTTCCATTTCTATGACTGTCTCTTTGGAGTATGCTAAATCTCTTGCTGTTAGGTTTTCCTCAGACAATCAATTACATAAGGTAAAAACAATGACTGCAGATGCTGGAAACCAGATTTTGGATCAGTGGTGCTGGAAGAGCACAGCTGTTCAGGCAGCATCCGAGGAGCAGCAAAATCGATGTTTCGGGCAAAAGCCCTTCATCAGGAATGAAGGCAGAGAGCCTGAAGCATGGAGAGAGAAGCTAG